>NC_067399.1:414178141-414485016 GCF_016432865.1 Antechinus flavipes
ACTTGAGGAGCTAGAAAGCACACAACACCAAAGGGCAGAGAAAGTATACTTTTTATCAGTGAATTTCCAAGCAGTAGCATAAGGTGTTTAAATGATGTCTTTCTAATCAAATTGTCAATGAAATGAGAACCTCCTGTTTTCCTGTTCTAGGGTACTCAACAGACTAATTTTGATGTTGAAATGAAGGTAATGTCTCTTGCAATGCACAAAGAATTACACAAGCATTACTTGAAACAGCAAACTAGTAACACATGTTTTGCATTGATTTAAGGTGAAGGTGGTGAATGACAACCCAATGTGCTTAGCACTAGAGATGAAAAAATAAAAATGAAACAGTAGATCTCAGTCAACATTTTTAGAAAATTCAGTAAGTCACTCTATGTCACCAAATATATAAAAGATATAGATCTAAACAATACAAATATGGGTTATTTTTCTAATTTGGGACTCTTTTAGTTTTTCCACCATATAGTAGACCAAACTATTTTTAATTTGATTGAGTTCCCACTTGACTATAGTTCAGATTACTCAACAGTTTCCATTTTTTCTCTCCAACACATTTGATAAATGTAGGTTACCCCAAATCTCCAGCCTTTCCTCCTCCTCCCATGTCCTAAATTGCCTTAGAACCCATTTGGGATGACCTAGGGGGCCTTCCTTTTGTGTTCTCCCCTTTACTCTCACTTCTGTTGTTTTCATTGTTCAGTCATGTTCATCACCATGACTCCATTGGGGTTTTCTTGGACAAGATACTTGAGTGAATGGCCATTTTCTTCCCCAATTCATTATACAGATGAGGAAACTAAGGAAGACAAGGTTAAGTGATTTATCCAGTGTCACACAATTAGTAAACATTGAGGCCAAATTTGAACTCAGGTTTTCCTGACTCGAAAGCCAGTGCTCTATCTACTGTACCACCTAGTTACTCTTCATCCTGCTACTCAATAGTATGACTTGGATGAGTATAACAATATTTCTCGGATAAAGTCTTGCTATCTTCCTTTCCACTGTCTCCTAAGGTTCTCTGCCTTTCTGCCATGATAACCCTCAGCTTTGTCACCTAACTTTTTTATATTTTAATCTTAGGCCCCTTAGGTCTTTTCATCTGTTTCACTTCTCAACCCTTAAGATTCCTGGCTTTTTTTTTTTTTTTTTTTTGCCTTGTGGCTAAACTTGCTTTCCCTGTTGTCTCTCAATTAGAGTTATGACTTATTTGAGAACAGGAACTGTCTTGCTTTATCTATTTTTATCCCCAGAACTTAAAGTAGAACTTAGCACATAGTAAACACTTAATAAATGAGTTTTTTTTTAATTCATTCATTATGCTAATAAGATGGAATTTATTTCCTCCTAATTCTAGATTGCATTCTCTAACCTAGGAACCAGGTTTCCTGACCTTAGAATGAGTGTTCTCTTTCCATTCTGACATATTGCTTCTCTTCAATTACTGTGCTTGGACTTGGAAACTTATCCAAATCTCACATAATACTGGCTAGAAACAATAACCAGAGAGGTTACTCATTGTGTTATAGAAACTTCAATGTGTTTGCTTTTAAAGATTAAACTACAACCTTATTAAAATTCCAAGATTTTAACTTCCAAAAGAGATTCCAGGTCCCATCATGCCTTTGAGCGAAATCCTCATCCATATGTTTATATACGTCTATACAGTTGCAATCTAGACTTAACAAGACCCATTAAATAGTGTCATAATTCATAATTACTAAACAGCTTTCTTAAGGGGTATTATTAAGATCCTAAAGAAGTATTCACTTCACAAGGAACTTCACTGCAGGGTTCCTTTAAATGGAACTCTGTTGTGCTTAAAATATGATTCAATTTGCAAAAATTTGATTTATACAGAATTATTCAGGGCAACAATTACTACCTAAATCAAACTATATGTATTCCCAAAGTGTTTGTAGAACAGATCAAAGATGTAGTCCATTTTGTGGATTTTACAGTAAGGGAATTATTTTATCCTATGCGTTTCAGCTAAGAATGCAGATGAGCAAATAGGAATATTCCACTAAAATATTTTTAGAATTGAAAGAAAACTTGGAGATCATCTTGTCCAACCCTTTACTTTAGGTGTTATGGAAATTGACGTTCTGAAGGATTGTATGGTTTGTCCCGGCTCCCAAGTTAATCAGAACTAGATCTCAGACCTCCTGATTGCTAGGCCAGAATTCTTTTTGCTATGCAGTATTGCCTTCTCCTTTTCAGGTTACTGATCTCACTCTCCCTTCTACAAAGATTAGGTTCAGATTAGTATCTTTATTTGTCTCAGCACTTAATCAGATTCAGGTATTTAAAATCTGGCTGGAGTGGCTGCTGTTTGAAATATTCCTGCTGTTTTATCTGGTTAATTCCTCAAATTAATTTGGCTCTGAGAACTTCTATGGATCTATCTATATGACACATAAGCATGCATAGAGAAGCACACATACATGCATACATATGTATGTATCAGATATAATAACTTTGGCTTTCAATACTTTTTTTTGGAGGCAATCAGGTTTCAGTGACTTACCCAAGATTTTACTGCTAGTGTCTAAAGCCAGATTTTTTTTTTAAATCAGGTTCTGCTGACTCCAAAACCAGTTTTCTACTTACTATACCATCTACTTGTCCCTGAAACCAATACTTTAAAAATGTTTACCAGAACCCATTCTATTTTCCAATATGAATTTGTTCTTTCTTAAATGCATTCTGAAACAAAAAAACTTGGAAAGAGAAAAAATAGAAAAAAGAAAAACAATTAGGATACTATGGTAATAGCCCAGGTGAGAGATTACCCTAGTTAAATCATCCCAAAACTTAAATTAGCTTAGTGGTGATAAATTAGATAGAGAGATAGAGACAGACAGATATATAGATAAAGATAGATAGACAGAAGTACAGAATATTGAGATAAATATTGATGAAACACAGATGAGTGAAAATTTTTGTGAAAATAGAATGTGTGACATACCAATTGATTAGATATGAGGATATGGGGAGTAGGAAGAGTCAAAGTTAGACCTAAAGTTCAACTAGTGATGAAAAGGAAAGATGTACACTCAATAGGAACAGAAAGTTCAGAGTAGGAGTGAATTTTGTGGGAAAGAAAATTGATTCCATTTTGAATATGTTTAATTTGTAATTCCAAGGAGACAAGCAAGTGATGTACAGTAGGCATGCTAGTATAAGACACGGGACTAGATTAGAACTATATAATATATAGTTACATTTATAATATATACATATAATATCACAAGTATATTACATATATATAAAATTATTATTATCTTAAATGTAAGCACACTTATCTACAAAATGATATAACATGTATGTCTATGTTATATATATATATATATATATATATATGCATGTATAGTATATATACTATGTATCTACCTACACTGATAACTATATATAAAAATATATAAGTAACTATATGTGATATTTAAGTTTATAAGTATGTGTAAGATATATTGAAAGTCACCTGTGTAAAATATATAACATATATAAACACATAACATATATTTGTATATGTGTATATATAGTTAGATATTTGTATATAAAGTTATTTCTCAAGCATGTCAAAAACTTCAGAGTTCAAAGGAGATTGAGAATTGATAAAAAATCATCTAATTTATTAATTAAAATGTTATTCGTCCTCTTGAATAAAGCCTCTTCATACAGAATAAAAGCTCATTGACTTGATTTTTTGCCTATATTACTTCTTTTTTTTTAATTTGGATAGAAATAAAATGGTGTAGTTGGAAGTCAGTTGATATGGGATTGAGAAAAGAATATGATAGAAATAATAGGTGTGGCAATACTTTTTATAAATTTGAGATAAAAGAGATATATAATTATATTTCTCTAATATATATAATGAATTTTATATATATATATAAAATGAAAAGTTATACGAATGTCATGGACAAATGAAGAATATTTTTTAAAAAGGGCAGGAGATCTGAGATCTGAGCATCTTTATAGGCATCAGGCAAGAGAAAATAGATAATGAGAAAAAAGAATGAACAGTCAAGATTCTGAAAAAGAGTGAAGAGGGTAATATTCATGTTAAAAATAGATGACTTGACATCTAGAAGGAAAATGCCCATTTCTCTGTTTGAGACTGAGCGAGGAAGTGGTGTTGGAGGAGGAGATAGCATCAAATATTGTAAAGATAACTGGTAAATAGAGTCAAGATGACTGAGAAAATCCAGGAAGTTACTTGAGCTCTCCCTAGTTTCTTTCAGAAAAAAAAAAAATGTTAAATCATGCCTCTGGATTCTACAGTAACAAAACCCACAAAAATTAACAAAATGAAACAATTTCCCAGTTTAAGATAATTTAGAAAAATTTTGTGAAAGGTCTGTCTCACTTGGATAAAAGAAGAGAGCAGCACAATCCAGGCAAACTAGTGGGAGGATCTTAGTCACAGCACAGATCATAATTGAGGCCTCTCAAAATCCTCATTCAGCATGCCACTGGTACAGCAGGACAGCTGTGTGACCTTCAGCCCCAGCAGAATGTAAATTGAGTCCCAGAACCCTAGCACAACAGGCATAAGTAGGCAGGGCTATCCCAATGCAGTGGTCAAGTCACAGATATCTGAAGCCCTAGTGTGGAAGGGCAGAAACTAGGTTCCTGGGCCCCAGGAATAACTCTAAAAGTCAATAAAATGACTCTATGAAATATCAAAAATTAATCAAACATTTCTGAAAAATAAAAAATAGAAGAAAACATAAAATCCTCATTGGGAAAAAACAACTGACCTAGAAAGTAGGTCCAGGAAAGGCAATTTAAGAATCATTAGACTACTGAAAGGCCATGATCAAAAAAGAGTCTAGAGAGCATTTTTCAAGAAATTACCAAAGAAAAGTGTTTTGATATCCTAAAACCAGAGAATAAAATAGTCACTAAAATAATTCACTTATCACCTCTGAAAGAAGAATGAAAACTTCAAAGAATAGTGTAGACAAATTCAAGAACTATTACATAAGGAGGAAATACTGCAAGTAATCAGAAAGAAACAATTGAAATATGCTGGAGCCACAGGCATGACTACATAGGATTTAGCAATTTCTGAATTAAAAGGCCAAAGGTCTTGGAATGCGATATTTCAAAAGGCAAGTAGGCTGAAGGAATCAACTACTCAAAAAAACTGAGCATAATCTTTTAGAGGAAATCACTGGTATTCAGTGAAATAGGAAACTTTCAAACTTTTCTAATGAAAAAGCCAGAGCAGAAGAGAAAATCTGATCTTCAAATATGAGATGCAAGAAAAGCATAAAAAGATAAATAGCAAAAAAAAAAAAAAAGTTATTCAGTAAGACTGAATTATTTACATTTCTATATGAGAAGATGATACTTCTAGCTCTTAAGAATTGTACATTCATTAGGACTGTTAGAAGGGGCATACATAGGGGCTGTGGGTAAAAGATGAATTTGATGATGATATATAAAAAGGTTAAGAGAGGAAAAGATACTACTTGGAGAAGAGAAAAGAAAAGAAGAATAGGATGAATTATATCATGTGAAGAGGTACAGAAAACCTATTATAGTTAAAGGAAAAAAGGCAGGGATGAACATTTTTTTCACTCAATTCATTGGATTTGGATCAGAGGGAAAAACATATACACTCAGTTGGATATGGAAATGTAAGAGGAAAAAGGAAAAAAGGGGAAAGTAATTATTAATAGAAGGGAGCATAATCAATTAGGAGAGCAAAGAATGGTTTAACCTATAAGATTTATGAATAAGGGAATAATTTGTGACCACATAAGAGAGAGAGAACATTATTCAATGCAAAATGGATAATTTTGATTACAATTAATTAAGACATTTTTGCACAAACAAAACCAATACAACCAATATTAGAAGGAAAGGAAAAAAAAATTTTAAATCCAGTATTTCTGATAAAAGCCTCATTTCTCAAATATATAGAGAACTGAATCAAATTTATAAGCATACAAGTCATTCCCTAATTGATAAATGGTCAAAAGATATGAACAAACACTTTTCAGATGAAGTGAAGTTATCCCTTGTTCTATAAAGAAATTCCCTAAATTATTACTGATCAGAGAAATGCAAATTAAACCACTCCCAGATACAATCTTACACTTTCTTATCACATCATATTGATTATCATATTGGCAAATATGACAGAAAAGGAAATGATAAATTTTGGAAAGGATGTGGGAAAATTGGAATATTAATGTGTTGCTAGAGAAGTTATGAACTGATCTAACTGCTTTGGAGATCAATTTGGATTTATGCCCAAAAAGTTATAAAACTGTGTATATCCTTTTATCTAGCAATGCCACTGAATATGATAGAAAATAATCAAGGAATAAAATAAATAATACCATCAGCTCTACAAGTGAGGGCCCAATGTAGAAATTTACAGTGAACTCAATCAGCATGATTGTGTGAATAGATCTGACATTGTGATCCCTTGCTTAATAAATTGCAAAGGCTCCATATTACCCCTAGAATCTAATAAAAAATCCTCATTTGCAATTTAAAGCCCTTCATCATCTGGTCCTTTCCTACCCTTTTTGTAATGGGCTGAGGCTTGAGTTGATGCACTGAGGTCCCAAGCACATGAGGCTAAATAGTAATTGGACCATACTCTATTAATAGATAAGCTTGGAGAGAGAATGGCCCCCACCCACTCTTTGTGCAAGTCCTGATGTGTTGTATAGGAAATGACGATTTTGGTGGGTGGAGGCAGGGGAGTGGAGAAGGAAGGGGAAGGAGAGACTTTTGGGACTGCCATTGCCACGGTTGCCTCCACTTACTTTTTCTGTTTGTTAAGTGTCTGAGGCTGGACTTGAACTCAGGTCCTCTTGACTTCAAGGCTAGTGCTCTATCCACTGAGCCATCTCCTCCCCTTCCTTTTTTTTTTTTTTTTTTTTTTTTAAGAGAAATTTTTTATTGGCACAAGGGTTGTGGGTTTCATTTCAGTCACTAAAAAACAATATCAAGGTTAAATTGCTTTAAAGGTTAAAGAACAGTAAGAGCTTGTTTCTCTTATGGCCAGAAGGGTCCTGTTCATCTTCCACCTTTCCCAGAGACATCAGCAGAGGGAATATTGCCTTTGGGATGGAGTAGTGAGGGAAAGATTATTACCTATCCAGCTTTTTTTTTCAATAGGCTCAAACTTAATCTATTGAGTACAAGTGATCCTGGCAATTCTTTGTATGATCAACCAAGATATACTAACAAAAATAGAGATTTATATATTTATTGGTATCTCTTCACAAAAAAACTTAAAAGTATGTGCAATACTGCAAAGCTTGATTGGTTCACGAGAAGAGGCAACCGTGGCAATGGCAGTCCCAAAAGTCTCTCCTTCCCCTTCCTTCTCCACTCCCCTGCCTCCACCCACCAAAATCGTCATTTCCTATACAACACATCAGGACTTGCACAAAGAGTGGGTGGGGGCCATTCTCTCTCCAAGCTTATCTATTAATAGAGTATGGTCCAATTACTATTTAGCCTCATGTGCTTGGGACCTCAGTGCATCAACTCAAGCCTCAGCCCATTACACCTTTTAGTCTTCTCAAGGTTTTCTCTTCTTCATGAACTCTACAATTGTGAGCCTTCTATTTATATCCTTCCAGTGAATCTTATCTATGTCCTCCCACTAGTTCACCACAGATAATTCATCTTATGAATGTGGTAGAATCTTTCCCCAGTTACTTCCAAGATCACTAGAATACTAACAGAGATAACTTCAAATGTGGTTTCTTGATTGTGCATGGGAATAAGGGAGAGAACCTGGATGTAAAGTCAGGACATCTGAGTTTAAATCTAGTCTCAGATACTTAACATTTCCTGGCTATGTGACCCTGGGCAAGTCACTTAACCCCAATTGCCTCAGGGGAAAAAAACAAAGGTTAAAAAAAATTGTCTTGAATGTAACTGGGGAAAATTATTAAATAAGTAAATAAATAATTAATTTTTTCTAAAAAGGAATATTAGCAAAGCATTCTTGGTCTTCTGTCATACTTCTCTGAAATCTCCTTAAATTGAGCATAAAACTTAAATTCTTGCAGATCATTAAGAAATACTATCTAATGAAAAAAATAATAAAGTCCATCAATCAGTCATAGCTTGTCCACACAATGCCAAACTTAATTATCTGTCATGGCAAAGACTAGTATTTTCCACTTGTACTGCATGCACATTGACTCTGTCTCTGCATATTTATGCATTGTTGTTTCTCCTATTAGAATATGAACCCCTGTTTTTGGGATAAGAATGCATTATTTGACAAAAATTGCTGGGAAAATTGGAAATTAGTATGGCAGAAACTAGGCATTGACCTACACTTAACACCGTACACCAAGATAAGGTCAAAATGGGTTCATGACCTAGTCATAAAGAATGAGATTATAAATAAATTGGAAGAGCATAGGATAGTTTACCTCTCAGACCTGTGGAAGAGGGAGGAATTTATGACCAAAGAAGAACTAGAGATCACTATTGACCACAAAATAGAAAATTTTGATTATATCAAATTGAAAAGTTTTTGTACAAACAAAACAAATGCAGACAAGATTAGAAGGGAAACAATAAACTGGGAAAACATTTTTTACAATCAAAGGTTCTGATAAAGGCTTCATTTCCAAAATATATAGAGAATTGACTCTAATTTATAAGAAATCAAACCATTCTCCAATTGATAAATGGTCAAAGAATATGAACAGACAATTCTCAGATGAAGAAATTGAAACTATTTATAGACATATGAAAATATGCTCCAAATCATTATTAATCAGAGAAATGCAAATTAAGACAACTCTGAAATATCAGTACACACCTGTCAGATTGGCTAGAATGACTGGGAAAGATAATGTGGAATGTTGGAGGGGATGTGGGAAAACTGGGACATTGATACATTATTGGTGGAATTGTGAACACATCCAGCCATTCTGGAGAGCAATTAGGAACTATGCTCAAAAAGTTATCAAACTGTGCATACCCTTTGATCCAGCAGTGTTTCTACTGGGCTTATACCCCAAAGAGATACTAAAGAAGGGAAAGGGACCTATATGTGCCAAAATGTTTGTGGCAGCTCTGTTGTAGTGTCCAGAAACTGGAAACTGAATGGATACCCATCAATTGGAGAATGGTTGAGTAAATTGTGGTATATGAATGTTATGGAATATTATTGTTCTGTAAGGAATGACCAGCAGGATGAATACAGAGAGGACTGGCGAGACTTACATGAACTGATGCTAAGTGAAATGAGCAGAACCAGGAGATCATTATATACCTCAACAACGATACTGTTTGAAGATGTATCCTCATGGAAGTGGATCTCTTTGATAAAAAGAGCTAATTCAGTTTCAATTGATCAAGGATGGACAAGCAGCTATACCCAAAGAAAGAACACTGGGAAATGAATATAAACTGCTTGCATTTTTGTTTTTCTTCCCGGGTTATTTATACCCCCTTCTGAATCCAATTCTTCCTGTGCAACAAGAAAACTATTTGGTTCTGCACACATATATTGTATCTAGGATATACTGTAACCTATTTAACATGTAAAGGACTGCTTGCCATCTGGGGGAGGCGGTGGAGGGAGGGAGGGGAAAAATCGGAACAGAAGTAAGTACAAGGGATAATGCTGTAAAAAATTGCCCTGGCATGGGTTCTATCAATAAAAAGTTATTAAAAAAAAGAATATGAACTCCTTGAAACTATACTCTCCTTTGTGTCTCTACCACTGGAAATAATAAGAATTTAATAAATACTTATTGACTAACCTAACTGAAACTTAAATGAAGTTCCGTACTTTTATTTCTTATTCAGAACTTCAGGTTTTCTCATAGTTACTGTCATACAACTACCACCCTTCTCATAGAAACCAAGAATTACAAAAACCTTCACTTTACTATCTATTGTTCTGTGTGGATTGTACAAGCAATTATAATGTTATGACAGATCTAATGCAAACAACAGTAGGCCTTCAAAAAACCCCAAAACACATCAAAAACCTAAATTCTCAGGACACACCCAATACTAAATAAAATGCCCTAAGAATAAAGTTGATTATTTCTCTCCTGATACTTTTCATTGACTTTATTTTCTGCCTAAATTGCACTTATTTTCCTTTATTAAGGAAGTTTAAAAATAAATAAATTATAGAAAGAAGAAAAATATTGTGACTAGTAAAACCATCTGTACCTTTTAAGCTCTTAAGTTGTTAATGGCTTTGTCCTTTCATTCTTTCTTCTCTTTTCAACTTGTATCTAACTGACAGTAGCAACAGCCCCAAAATAAAATTCCTATTTCCTCCTATCATTTCTCACTGTTTTTAAATGATCTCAGATGTATCTGTAAATAGTTTATCTAAAAGTGAGGAGTCTTTGAACTTTACTAAGAAAAACAGGATTTTTCCAGGTCTCTAACAAGAAAACATTCTCCAAGAATAATTAAAACAGAAGAGTTTTACTTGTTGGAGAAAATTTTTTTTTGTGGTCTTAACTGGGTTTTCTACTGAATTGTTCAAAGCTCTAAATGTTTGCCAAATGATGAGTCATTATGATAAACTACTTTCCTTAATTTAATTGATGGGAAAGGCTTTTGAAGATACTTCAATGCTGATTAATAGCTAGAATCCAAAGACACTTCCAAGCCCAAATTCATTTTTTATTATTTTACAATTGTTTCTTTTATTCTATTATAATAATTGTCTCTCATTCTTTTATAATGTGTCTTCATTAAATCATTTGAATTAGGTTTCAAAGACAAACATCCACTAAAGTAGCTCCTCATTCTGTGTATGTTTCTTTTAAATTTCTCATTATTTAAGAGCTAAATTGTGTGTTTTTATAAAGTGCAATATTTGGAATATGTTAATGAACAAAAATATATGATGAAAAGCTAATTTAAAGATCAAAGTATTTATAATCAAAATAGTAGACATTTTCATCCATTTGACCTCTCTAGAAGCTAGACTTCTCTCTTTTGATTAGTAATTATGAACTTCACTGGGAAAAGATGTGTATTGTAGAGCATTTGATGTAGACAATACAACATTATCTGCAAATGGCAGCACCTATATATCTTCACTGCATGCAAGGAATCAGTCTTCCACTTGGACCCTGGCCAAGTTTCTCCCATAATAATGATGTACATCTTTGAGGAGGACACATAAACTGTCCCTGTTATTGTTGAGGGGTTAACTCATTAATAATTAGAATGTTATTGCATATTTATCTTGGTAGTTATATTTATCAAGGAGTTGTGTAAAATTAACAAAGATAAAGCAGAGCCAAAATGACAGGGTAATAAAAAGTATAGCCAAGTTCTTCTCTACAGTTCTACACATAGATCTCGAAAATATACATTCTAGGTTAGGAAATGTAAGAAAAAAAATAGCAAATTACTTTTATACCACTACAGAAAATCTCACCAGGACTGGATTTATCAAGCCTTCCAAAAAAGGATGGAAAGAAAGACAAGACTATGCAACAAGGCAAGAAGGAATCCCCAACACACACACACACACACACACACACACACACACACAAACATGCACTTGTGCATGCACACACACTCACATACACATTCATGTGCATCTGATTTTGTGCAAGGTCAGGCAATTGTGCCCGCTGCAGTTCTATCACACACACTACTTGGTATTAAAGAAAAGACGGCAGTTTGGTCATTGTGAGCCATCAGAGCTTTCCAAGTAGCTTATACTGGCTGAGTCTAGCAGCAGTCTAACAGAACTCCAACTACAGTTATGTTTTTCAAATCCAAACTCAAGTCAGGAATGCCAAGAGATCAGACCTCAAGGTCAGTGATCTGACTTTGTCTAGGATCATACCATTTTGAAAACATTGAAAACTTAGAAGTCTCAAGCCTGAGCTGTCCTTGAAAAATTAGAGTAACGTTAAACTCAACATCCCCCCAAAAATCAGAGAGAACAGCTAAGATGAAATTCCTTCCATACAGATGCTGATTGTGAGATAAAGTTTAAAATCAGAAAATAGGTTAGAATGAGAAAAAAAAGTACCTTTACCAAAAGTTGTTACAGTAACAAGTATACTTACAACAGTCTCACACACACACACGCACACACACAAAAACGAAGAAAATTATTCCAAAAGACGTCAGAGACTTATCATTACATGGATTCTAATTAGAGAAAGGTTCTGCAAGTGACATTATTATGTTTTGATCATTTTAAAAGAAGAATACAAAGGAAAGGGAACAGCAAAAAACGGAAGAAATTATTTCACAAACAAGAAGTGCAAATAGAAATCTATATAAGTAAGGATGAAGAGGGTAAAATGGTTGACATTTAAACCTCACTCTCAGTAGCACTGGTCAAAAGAAATAAGAATACGCAAAGAGGCACATAATTAGAAACAGAAAAACATTTCACTCAAAAGGAAAGAGTGAAAAAAGAATATGGGGACAAAAGGGATGTTACATTAAAGGGAGGACTAGCATTTAATAACAATAATAACAACAAAAACAAGAAAAATCTAAGAAGATAAATATTGAAGAGAAATTTAAAAGAAAAGAAAGGATAAGAATTTATTATTTGTCTGGGATAAGGTCAAAGGAAGAGAGATGTGGCAGCTAGATGGCACAGTAGATAGAGTACTGGCTCTGAAATCAGAAGGACTGGAGTTTAAAAGGACTTGAGGCTGAATTTGAAGTCAGATCCTCCTGACTTCAGGGTCAGTGCTCTATCCACTGTGCCATTTAGCCGCTCCTCTGCTGGCAATTTCTTAAGCAAAATAGTATTCCACCACAATCATATAACAATATGTTCAGTCATTTGATGGCATCTCTTTAATTTCGAAATCTTTGCCACGACACAAAAAAAGAGCTACTATAAATATTTTCGTACAAATGGGTTCTTTTTCTTTTTCTTGATATCTCTGAGATATAAAACTAGTCACTGAATTGCTATGTCATAAAGTATGCAGTTCTATATCCCTTTGGCCCTACTTCCAAATTGTTTTCTATAATGGTAGGGCCAAAACACAAGTCCTACAGAAGTTGGTTTGAGTACCTATTTCTTTATGTGCCCTCCAGCATTTTATATTTTCCTTTTCTGTCATGTTAGCCAATAAGAGAGGTGTGAAGTGGCATAACACAGTCATTTTAATTTACATTTCTCTAATCACTAATGATTTAGAACACTTTTTCAATTGTTTTTATTTCTTTTTCTAAAAATTACCTGTTCATATACTTTGACCATTTGTTAACAAGGGAATGGCTTTTATTTTTATAAATTGTCTCAATCACCTCTATGTTTGATAAATGAGGCTTTTATCAGCAAAAGTTGCTACAATTTTCCCCAAGTTTTCTATTTTTCTTTTATTTTGCTGCATCAGTTTTATTTATATAAAAATTAATTTCATATAATCAGAATTATCTATTTTATTTCTCATAACTTTATCTGTTCGTCATCCACAAACTCTTCCTTTATCTTTGTATTGGACAGTTTTATTTTTCTTAAATTTAATCATTTATTTTTTATTTTCCCCCAATTATATTCAAAAGTTTTTTTACATTTGTTTTTAAGATTTTTCAGTTCTAGATTCTCTCCCTTATCCCCACCCACAATTAAGAAACCACATGTGAAGTTATGCAAAGCATTCCCAAAAAAGTCAAGTTGTGAAAGAAAACATAGATCTCTCATTCTAATGAAAATAAAAATCCTCAAGAAAAATTAAGTTAAAAAGAACAAGAGAGACAAATAAATAGATAATGTTTCAATCTATATTCAGACACAATCATTTCCTCTCTGGGTATGGATAGGATTTTTTATCATAAGCCCTTTAGAGTAGTTGCAGATGATTGTATTACTGAGAATAACAAATTCATTTATAGCTGGTCATCCCAGTACCTTGCTATTACTTTATATACAGTATATTTCATTTTGTGCATGTAGGATTTTCCAGGTTTTTGTTTTTTTCTGAGAGCATCCTGCTTATCATTTCCTAGAGAACAATAATACTCCACAACAAATACATACCATCATTTATTGAGTCATTTCCAAATTGATGGTCATCTCCTCAATTTCAATTGCTTTTGTATTGAGAAGATAGCTGCTATGAATATTTTTGTACACATTTTTCTTTTCTTTCTGTTTTTTCCAAACTTCTTTTGATATTCATGCCAATTAGTAATGCTGTTAGGTCAAAGGATATGCCTGGATCTATGTCCCCTTGGGCGCAGATCATATCTTTTGATCATTTATCAATTGGGGCATGGCTTTTATTTTTGATAAGTTTGATTCAATTCTCTCTATATATTTGAGAAATGAGGCCTTATCAGAGAAACTTGTTTCATTTTTTTTTTTACAATTTACAATTGCTAGTTTTTTTTCCCCCATTTATTCTCTCTCTCTCCTCTTTTATTACCCTCCCCCACTTCCCATATCCAATTTCTCTCCTATTTTCCTGCAGGGTAAGATAGATTTATAAACCCCTACTGAGTATATATATTATTTCATATTTGAGTCAGGTTCACTCACTCACCCTCTCTGTTATCTCTTTCCTCCATTGTAAAAGCTTTTTCTTGCCTTTTGAATGGCATATAAGTTACACCATTCCATTTCTCCCTTTCCCTTTTTCCCATTTCCCTTAATTTCATCATTTTTAATTAAAGCTTTTTATTTTCAAAACATATGCATGGATAATTTTTTTAACATTAGCCCTTACAAAACCTTGTATTCCAAATTTCCTCCCCTTCTTTGAACCCCCTCCCTTAGATGACAAGTAATCCAGTATGTGTTAAACATGTTAAAAAATATATGTTGAATCCAATATGTATGCTCATAGTTATACAATTATCATGCTACACAAGAAAAATCAGATCAAAAAAGCAAAAAAAAATTAGAAAGAAAACAAAATGCAATCAAATAATAACAAAAAGAGTGAAAATTCTATGTTGTGATCCATAGTCAGTTTCCAGTCCTCTCTTTGGGAATAGAAGGCTCTCTTCATCACAATATCATTGAAACTGGGCTCCATCGTTGTTGAAAAGAGCTTCATTCATCAGAATTGATCTTCATATAATTTTGTTGCCATGTACAATGATCCCTTGGTTCTGCTCATTTCACTTAGTATCAGTTCATGTAAGTCTCTCCAGGTCTCTCTATAATCATTTTGCTGGTTGTTTCTTATAGAACAATAATATTCCATAACATTCATATGCCATAACTTATTCAGCCTTCTCCAACTGATGGGCATTCACTCAGTTTCCAGTTTTTTAACTTCATCATTTGTTTAAAAAATATTATCCCTTTATATTCAACTCACACTCATGCCCTCTGTCTATATATGCTTTTCCTAAGTAACAACAAGCCATGACTATCATCCTCCTATGTAGGAATGCCAACAAATAAACTTTATTAAGTCTCTTATGATATCACTTTCCTGATTACCTCTTTATCCTTCTCCAGGGTCCTATATTTGAAAATCAGATTTTTCATTCAGCTCTAGTCTTTTCATCTTGAATGCTTGAAAATCCTCTGCTTCATTGAATTACTACCTTTTTCTCCAAAGGATTATACTCAGTTTTGCTGTGTAGGTGATTCTTGGTTGCAATCCTAATGCCATTGCTCTCCAGAATATCATATTCCAAACCCTCTGGTCTTTTAATGTAGAAGATGCTAAATCTTGGTTATCCTGACTGTGGCTCCACTATATTTAAATTGTTTCTTGCTGGATGTTTGCAATATTTTTTCTTTGTTCTGGGAGTTCTGAAATTTGAGTATAATATTCCTGGGAGTTTCATTTTGGGATCTCTTTCAGGAAGTATTCATTAGATTCTTTCCATTTCTATTTTACCTTCTGTTCTAGAATATCAGGACATTTTTCCTTCATAATTTCTTGAAAGAAAATGCCCAAGCTCTTTTTGTGATCATGACTTCCAGGTAGACTAATAATTTTCAAATTATTTTTCCTGTATACATTTTCCAGTCAATTGTTTTTTTCCAGTGAGATATTTCACACTGTTTTCTATTTTTTCAATTTTTTTAGTTTTGCTTTATTGTATCTTGATTTCTTATGAAGTCATTAGCTTCCATTTGCTCAATTCTATTTTTTAAGAAATTATTTTCTTCAGTGAGCTTTTGTACCTCCTTTGCCAACTGGCCAATTTTGTTTTTTAAGACATTCTTCTCCTTTTCCATTTCTCTTTGCACCTCTCTCAATTCTAATTTTTCCTCTATCTCTCTTATTTTATTTTCAAAGTCCCTTTTGAGCTCTTCCAAGGCCTCAGCACAATTCTTATTTTTGTTGCAGGCTTTGGATGTAGGAGCTTTGTTATCATCTTCTGGGTGTGTGTTTTGATCTTTCTTGTCATCATAACTTTCATTTATCAGAAATTTTTTTTGTTTTCTGCTCATTTTCCTAGCTTATTACTCTGCTCTTAACTCTTTGTTAAATAAAGTAGGGCTGTTTCCAAGATGGACAGTACATTGTCCCAAGCTTCAGGGCTTTTGTGCAGATATTTTCAGAAATCCTTCTAGGAATCTGACCACAAACACTCTTTCTGTCCTGGAGCTATTAAGTGTGTCCCCACCCCATTGCAGCTGTAGGATCTAGTGTGTTGGCCAAGTCTAAACTGGGACTACCCACCAGACTCCCACCCTCAATAACACAGATTCTCCACTGAACTTCCGAATTTTCCCTGGTGTCCTTAGGCTGAGAATTCTAGAAGTCTCCATTACTGCTGCTGATTCAGAGGTCCTCCCTTGCTGACACTGAACTGGGCCAGAGTTGGGGTCAGAGCCAGTTGTGCACTAGAATTGCATGCTGGGCTCTCACCTTTGTTCCACAGACCTTTTCTGCTGACTTTCCAGGTCCCTCTTTGGTGTCTGTGGACTGAGGTCTGGAAGTCACTAGTACTGCCACTGATTCAAAGGTCAGATCTGGGCCAGGATTGGGGATGGGGCTGGATCCGGGACTATGCTAGCATGTCTGCCCTGGGACTGCACACTGGACTCCTACCCTGACCTTTTCTTCTGTGTCCAAGAGCAAACATTATGTGAAACAGAAATCCTTTGTCACAGACCTTTTCTTCTGAGTTTCTAAGTTGCCTTTGGCTGGAAAATGTCCTACTCCATTTTGGGGCTGTTTTGATCTCTAAAATTTGTATACAGTCATTATTTAAAGAAATTTGGAGGAGTTTGGGAGAGAAATTGCATAAGTTCCTGACTTTACTCTGCCATTTTGGTTCTGCCCTCAGATTTATTTTTCTATGCTTGCCTAATTTGTTCATGCTAGCACTCTACATCTAAAGGATGTAGTTCTAAGTATACTTTCTGTCAAATTGCCTTTCCATTTTCCCAAAAATGTTTATTAAGCATTAAGCTCTTACCCCAACAGGTTGAATCTTTGGGTTTATTAAATACTAGATTACTATGGTCACTTAATACTGTGTATCATATACCTAATCTATTCCACTGATCCATCATTCTATTTCTTAACCATTACTGGATTATTTTGAAAATTACCCCTTCATAATATAGTTTGAAATCTGGAACTGGTAGAATGCCTTCCTTAATAATTTTTGCATTGATTACCATAATGTTCTTGACATTCTTCTAAATGAATTTTGCCATTCTTTTTTCTTGTTCTATAAAATAATTATTTGGTAGTCTGGAATGTCACCATATAAGTAATTAGTTTAGGTAAAATTATCATTTTATCATATTGGCTCCTATCCATGAATAATTAATATTTCTTTAATTATTTAGATGTCTTTACTAATGTGAAAAGTATTTTGTAATTATATTCATATAACCCATGAGTTTGTCTTTGTTGGCAGATTCCCCAAAATTTTATATTGTCTCCAGTTATTTTAAATGTAATTTCTCTTTCTAGCTCTTTCCGCTGAGTTTTGTTGGCAAAATATAGAAATATTAATGATTTGTGTCAGTTTATATCCTACAACTTTGATGAAGTTAATTATTTGAAATAATTTCTTAAATGATTCACTAGGGTTCTCTAAGTATATTTATGCAGAATATTATCTGCAAAGAGTGATAGTTGCCAATTTTTATTCTTTCAATTTCTATTTCTTGTCTTATTGCTGTTGCTAGCATTTGTAATGCACTAGTGAATAATAGTGATGATAATGAACATTCTTGCTTCACTCTTGATCTTATTGAGAAGGCTTCAAGTTTATTTCTGTTTCACATAATGCTTGCTCTTGGACACAGATACAATTTATTGTTTTAGAGAGGCTCCATCAATTTCCATATTTTCTGTTGTTTTTACTAGGAATGAGTATTTTATTTTGTCAAAGGCTTTTTCTGTATCTATGATACAACATATGCTTTTTATTGTTTTTGTTACTAATATGGTAAATATTGATGATAGTTTTTCTAATATTAAACTAGCCCTGCATTTCTGGTATGAATTCCACCTGGTCATGGTATATTATCTTTGTGATATATTTCTGTAATCTTCTTGCTACTATTTTATTTAAATTTTTTCTATTAATATTCATTAAGGAAATTTATCTTGTATTTTCTGCATCTTTTATTTGTATTCTGCTTTTGACAATTGTTTGTGAAAGCCTAAAATATCTTTTTTCAATTAAAGTTTTTTTTTCCCCCTGAGGTAATTGGGGTTAAGTGACTTGCCCAGGTCACACAGCTAGGAAGTGTTAAGTGTCTGAGATCACATTTGAACTCAGGTCCTCCTGAATTCAGGGCTGGTGCTCTATCAGTGTACCACCTAGCTGTCCCAATCAAAGATACTTTTGATACAAATATAAATCATTCTTGTAAAGATGTTATTAATATGATTGAGTACACACATGTATTAATAGTGATCACAGAATCATATTTAAAGTTGTAAGGTATCTTAGGTATCATATAGTTCAATTTCCTCATTTTACACTTATACAAACTAAAATCTAAAGAGTTAGGTGATTTGCTTGTCATCATACAGATAGTAAGTGGTAAAGTCATAATATGAGCTTGGTTTTATTTCTCCAAAGTTAAATCTACTGCTTCTACTGTGTCTTGCTGCCTCCTTAAAATTTTCTCCATTCCTTTTGGTGGGTAATAAAATTATCCTATTTTTCTCCATTCTTCTTATGTCTTTCCTTCTTTATAATATCTTTAAAATGTTCCTTCAATACTTTCTTGTGTCACCTCCAGCATAGGTTTCCTTAGTATATACTTCACTGGGTCCATCTTCTCTTCCAGACTTAATCTTCTTAAGTGCCATTTCAGCTTCCTTATATAGCACATCAGGAACCAATTTGTTGGAGTTGAAATATAGTGGTTCTTCTGTCACTGATGATGAAAATAGATTGTTAGAGAAATGCTGACAAATGTGTTCCCTTTTACATCTATTTGTTGTCTTCCTGCCAGCTTTGAATGCTCTTGAAATAATGATGCTTAGTTAGGTCTCAAGCCAAGCTTTCTGTAGATTTGCTTATTGATTATTGAATTTCCCAAATGTGATTTAGCTTGTTTTCTTCCTATTTAGTTCTATGCCAAGTTCACTTTATTCACAACACTTATCCAATAGATAGATAGATGGATAGATAGATGGATCAATGGATGGATGGATGGATGGATGGATGAATGGATAGATAATAATGAATTAACTCAATTGAATTGATTATTCTGCTTAACCAATTCTATGTCATATTCTGAGCTACGTGTATTCTTGATTTAATTTTTTCTCTTGTGTGTATTGCTAGCCCAAATGTCATCAAAAGGCTATTGAATTAAATATGATTATCTATTTGGTTTCTTCTTTCCAATGAGTTTTAGGCAATTCATTTCTGTCCCTCTGACTATCTTGCTTTCTTACCAGCATCATCAATTAGAGTAGTGCCATCATATTTGACCTCTGACACCTCAGCCCCCAGTGTTTTAAATAAGGAAGTGAAAATAACCTTTAAAATGATAAAATAAGGAAGAATAGTTTAACCTACCCAAATACATCTGGGAGAATTTTTTTCCCCCGTTGGCAGTACAATAATCAGAAATTCAATCTCAGAAAAAAAAAAAAAGATATCAAATGGAGAGGGGGAAGAAATGTTATGAAAGACATGATTACCACCTAAAGGCAATAATGAAGATAGCATTAATAGCAATCATCAAGCCACATGATTATATTCTTGTCTCTAAAATATCCTTAGGCAAATGATCTACACAATTAGCAAGCATATCCTTGAAGCACCATGGATAGCAAATAGGATACAGAATTAAATAAGAAGAGGAGAATGAACTGAATTGTACATTCAAATATAAAGTTCAAATACAAATGAAGAAAAAAAATTTTAACATAAATATTCTGATAGGAATACTATATGATTTCAAATACAAAATAATTACCATCTCTAAAAATTATAAACACTAAAAGTGACCTAAAGGCTAATTGAAATATGCATATTGGATATAAATAGAATTCAGAATATTACCAATTGATGAATTACACACAAAAAAAAAAAAAAACACTGTTAATATCCCTTAAATTTCTTCCAGCATAAGGATGCCCAAGAATGGATCTCCTGCCATCACCACCAGACTCCACACTGCCACTGATGCTGCCCTTCAGTAGTTGTACATTGCCACTATGGTGTAGCTCACAAAGGATACTAAAAATGAAAAAAATTGCTTTTCCCCAAAGAGATAAAGGACAGTGAGAATGAGGATATGTCATAAATTCAATAGAAAAGGAATAGAAAAGAGGTCATTCCCTCCAGAAGAAAAGCAAGAAATCTGTGTTTAATTCAGGAAAGAAGATACCACCAGCCAAAATAGCCAGTGCTGCTCCCACACCTGCCAAAAAGGCAATCATAAATCCCAGTAAGAGAGTAGTAGTTTTCCCAGCCAGGGAACCAAAAAAATGAAAAGAATGCCAAGAAAGAGGATAATGAATCTGAAGATGATAACAGTGAACAAAGTAAGGATTGAGAGCTTGTTCCATGTAACGGAAGACAAATGGGAGTAGCTTCATCTAAGAAAGATTGAGAAAGAGGAAGAAGAGGAAGAAGAGGAGGAAGAGGAAGATAGCTTCATCTAAGCAAGATTGAGAAAGAGAAAGAAGAGGAGGAAGAGGAAGATAGTAAAGAAGATGAATGATATGAAGATAACTCTATAGATATCACATCTGCAAAAGGAAAGGTTAGTCCTGTAAAAATTATTCCTGTAAAAGCCAAGAAATCTGAGAAATACGAGATAGAGGAAGTGCTTGAAAAAAGTGGAATCTGGAAATAGAAAAAAGTGAAATGGACAAACAGAAAGCCCCCAAAATCAAGAAACAGTAATTGAAAACTAAAACATCTAAAAATGTTTGCCTCTTCATTGCGAATCTGAACTTCAACACAACTGCTTCCAAACTAAAAAAAAAAAACTGGCATTATAGACTTCTTTGCAAAAAAGAAAAGAAAAAAAATCATCTTTCAGTTAGGGATAAGTGGTTACTGGGATGTTTGGTTATATTGAATTCAAATCAACCAATGAAATGGAAAAACCCCTAGGATTCCATCAGCCAAATATCCTTGGCTATAAAATGAAACTTAAAAAAGAAAAAAAAAAAAAAAGAAACACACGCACACACACACAAGAAAGACTGCCAAGAAAGATTGACATACAAAGACACTCTTCATCAAGAAACTGCTTAATAAAGTAATTCAAGAGAAAGTCAAGTTTGAAGTTCTATAAAACTTACATGGGACAACCAAAGAAATTGCCAACATTTAATTTTTTTTAAAGAAGCAAACATAAACAAGGTCTTTGAAAAGAAACAATGAATAGACATTACTGTTGAATCTTTTATACAAAACTACACAGAGGAGAAATGGCAAAGGCAAGGCAATATATTTGCATTGAATAACTTCATCTCCAGTGTCACTGATGAAAAATATACCAAAAGTGTTTGAAAAGTCAGCATCTCTTAACTTGCCTCAAAACAACCAATGCAAATTTAAAGACTATATATATATATATATATATAATATATATATATATATATATACATATATACATATGTGTGTGTGTGTATATATATATATATAGAGAGAGAGAGAGCATTTTTTAATTTGCCTCTGTTGAAGGCACAAAAAAGAGTTTGAGCTCTTTTAACAATGTAGAAATTCAAAACAGACCAATTTGTAGTGAAAAAGACATAAAACAACTAATAAAGTAGCAAAGAATTAGTTCTTTAAAATTTTGTCACAATTCTGTCTGAATATGGACAGAAGAATTACTGAAATAGTGCATGATTAAGTTTGCATGAGGATAGTCACTGATAGGGAGCCAAGGTCATTTGAAGGGTTCGAATTTGTGAATTTCAACTCAGAAAATGCTAAAGAAACTTGTGGGAGATGAGGAGACTGGTAAGATTAAAGTAAGGCTAGTCTGAATTAATTTGAGTTACCTTGGAAGCCATGGTTGTTATATGTGGCAAGATACATTTGATGGCAGAGGAAGACACCAAAGAGGAGAAGGTAGAAAAGGATACCAGGGGATTTTGGTGGCAAAAACTGAAAAAAATCTGAATGTCAAGGTAGCCTCTTAGGAGGTAGTGGAGGAGTTAAAGTCACAAGGAAAGAAAACAAAGTTTGGATAAGTTCCCCTACTCCATTCTTTTTTTCCTCTTAGATTTGGAAAAGCTCCAAGAATTTTTATCTAATCATTGATATAGTCTTCTAAGGACATTCTAAGATAAACATGTAGTCTACAGATCTTCTTGGCAATAACCTAGATGCCATGTTTTTAGAAAGAGACCATGTTATTTTGACTGGGTGGATAAAAAATTTTGAAGGGTGATTGATATGGGGGTTAACCTTTTTTCTGAGAAATTGCCTTTGAGTTTCTGGTGTACATGTCATGTACAGTGTCATATTTTTAAATAAATGTAATAGTATTTTTACTCATTTTCAGCCTTTTTAGACAATTTTTTGTTTGTTTGTTTTAGCAGGCTCTCTTAGGACTTAGTAAAACATATACACAGACACAGACATATCTATGTATACATGTCTGTATGTCTCTCCCTCAATACAAAAATAAATCTCAGACTTCTTGGGTACTTCATTTTAACTTTCAGATCTATCCCTTCCTTTTCATTATGGAATACTGAATCAAGAGAAACTTCATTTGGTAGAGTAAAGTATTAAAGGCAGGATAACTGGATCCTAATCTTCTCTCTATAAGGGAGTAATATCACACTAATACCAATAAGCAAATGAAACATAATTTGAGGAGGGAGAAAACTGGGGAGTTTATGGAAAATTATGTTAAAGATAAAAATTACAAACTGCAAAACTGAAGATGGAGGACATTCTAGCATGGTGAATGAAGGGGAGGAAGAAGGGAGAAAAATCACAATAGAATTTAGAACATTTAAGTTTCATAATAGCTTTGTAGCTTGCTCTGTGATCTTGGGCAAACCCCTTCTTCTCTCTGAGTCAATTTTCTTCTCTGTAAAATAAATTGGATTAAAAGACTGCAAAAGTCCCTTCAACAGTTCTGGGTTCTAAAATGCTGATAGGAGGTAGGTAATTTTCCTTAAAGAAAGAGCACTATTAACTCATACAGAAGGAGAGAAAAAAGGATAGGAAAGTTAATGAAAAGAATCTGGAATTATTTTTTAAAAAAGAAAAGAAAACTCTTTAATAATCTCTGTATTAGAAGGGATTTTAGATGGCTTTTAGGCTAGTTTTATTCCAGTAAGATTTCCTTCTACATCATTGCCAACAACAGTTAATAAGAATAGCTAGAAGAAAAACAAAACTAACTATAGAAAATGTGGCATTAGAGTGAGAAGTGAAACGGGCAGGACACAATTCACATTGAAATAGTATTTCTGTGGTTCATAATTAGAGGTATTCTGGCAAATATTCAACAAGAGGCCTTCAAAGGAAAAAAGTACCCATGATGCACTTTTAAATTTAATCTTTTTTTTTTCCTGAGGCAATTGGGGTTAAGTGACTTGCCCAGAGCCACACAAGTGGGAAGTATTAAGTATCTGAGATCAAATTTGAACTCAGGTTCTCCTGACTTCAGGGCTGGTGTTCTATCCACTGCACCACCTAGCTGCCCCAAGTTTAATCTTTTTGTTGACATTTTCTCCATTAAGTTCTTAAGTCTAAATAACCAATAAAGAAAATAAATCAAGCTCTGATTTCTAGTGTTTATCAGTTCCCAGGGTATAAATGTTTACACTGACAATTTAACAATCAGCTCTTCTAGGTCTGAGATGGTTCTCAAAGGTATTATTAATTATCATTGATATTCTTATAAGCAGCATTTATGTAACACTATAACATTTGCAAAACACTTTACAAATATTATGTCATTTTATCCTCAGAATAATCTCGGGAGGTAAAAGTTATTATTGTTATTATTTTAAAGAAAAGGAAACAGAAGAGACAGAAGTTAAATGACTTACTCAGGATCAAGCAGTTAATTAGGAGGTATCTGAACTTAACTTTGAACTCAGGACTCTTTTTATATTTAATATTTTTATTTTTCCCAGTTACATGCAAAACAGTTTATTTTACATTTATTTTTAAAACTTTGAGTTCCAGATTCTGTCCCTTCCTTCTGATCCCAACATTCATTAAAAAGGCACATGTGAAGTTATGCAAAATATTGCCATAAAAGTCATGTTGTGAAAGCAAACATAGATCTCCCCACTCTGAAATAAAAAAAAAAAACCTCAAGAAAAATAAAGCGAAAAATAGAATATACTTAAATCTGTACTTATACATAATCAGTTTTTTCTCTGGGAATGGACAGCAGTTTTCATCATGAGTCCTTCCGAGTAATCATGGATCACTGTGTTTCTGAGAATGGCAAAGTTATTCATAGTTGACCATCTCACAGCACTGCTATTACTTTGTACTCAGTACATTTTACTTTGCTTGAGTTCATGAATGACTTTCTAGGTTTTTCTGAGAGCAAACCGCTCATTATTTTCCAATAAAACAATAATATTCCATTATAATCACATACCATAACTTATTCAACCATTCCCCAATTGATAGACATCCCCTCAGTTTCCAATCCTTTGGCCTGAGAAGAGAGTTGCTATAAATATTTTTATACTTATAGGCCTCTTACCTTTTTTTAAATGTCTTTTGCCTAGTAGTGGTATTGTTAGACCAAAGAATATACATGATTTTATAGCCCTTTTGATCATTTATCAATTGGGGAATAGTTCTTTTTTTTGTTTTTGTTTTTTATAAATTTGACTCAGTTCCCTATGCATTTGAGAAATGAGGGCTTAATCAAAGAAACCTGCTTCAAAATATCCTTTCTACTCCTATTTTCATGTGGGGTACAATAGATCTCTATATCCATCATTTCCTCTTTGAGCCAATTCTGAGGATAGTTAAGGTTCACTCACTTCTTCTTTCCTCTTCCCTTTTCTCCTCTACTATAAAAGTTTTATCTTGCTTCTTTTGTGACAAACAATTTATGCCATTCCACTTCTCCCTTTTTTTCCCAGTACATTTCTCTCTCACCCTTTAATTTTTTTAGAAAGTTTCCCTTCATATTCAACTCCACATGCCCTCTGTCTTTATATACTCCTTCTAAATATCATAATAATGAGAAAGTTCTAATGAGTTACAATTATCATCTTCCCATGTAGGAATGTAAACAGAAATACTTATATTAAATCCCTTTTGCTATCTCTTTCCTGTATTTGAAAATCAAATTTTCTATTCAGCTCTAATCTTTTCATCAAAAATACTTGAAAGTCTTCTATTTCATTGAATATCCATCTTTTCTTCTGAAAGATTATACTAAATTTTGTTGAGTACATGATTCTTGGTTGTGTTCCTAACTCTACTGCTCTTCAGAATATCATATTCCAAGCCCTCCAATCCTTTATTATAGAAAGTATTAAATCTTGTGTTGTCCTAACTCTGGCTCCACTATATTTGAATTGTTTCTTTTTGGATTCTTGCAATATTTTCTCTTTTACCTTAGAGTTTCAGAATTTGGCTACAATATTCCTAGAAGTTTTCATC
The DNA here is from genome assembly GCF_016432865.1 of Antechinus flavipes. Classification (NCBI taxonomy): domain Eukaryota; kingdom Metazoa; phylum Chordata; class Mammalia; order Dasyuromorphia; family Dasyuridae; genus Antechinus; species Antechinus flavipes. Next base: position 414,204,140 of record NC_067399.1, read on the forward strand.
TTGGAATTTCTTTCAGAAGGTTATTGGTGGATTCTTTCAATTTCGATTTTACCCTCTCATTATAGAAAATCAGGAGTTTTCCTTGACTATTTCTTGAAAGATGATGTCCAGACTCTTTTTTCATCATGACTTTCAGATATACTGATACTTTTTCGAAATATTTTTCCTGGATCTATTTTCCAGTCAATTGTTTTTCCAGTGAGGTATTTCACAGTTTTCTATTTTTTCATTCTTTTGGTTTTGTTTTATTCCTTCTTGATTTCTAATAAAGTCATTAGCTTCTATTTGATCAATTCTAATTTTCAAGAAATTATTTCCCTCAGTAAGCTTTTATACCTTTTTTTCCACTTGGCCAATTTTGTTTTTTAAGGTATTCTTCTCATTAGCTTTTTTTTTTCTTTTGTACCACTCTAAATTCTCTTCCCATTTTTTCTTCTATCTCTCTTACTTGATTTTTAAAATCCCTTTTGAGTTCTTCCATGATCTAAGACCAATTCTTATTTTTCCTGGAGACTGTGCATGTACAAACCTTGACTTTGTTATCTCCTTCTAAGTTATGTCTTGATTTTCCTTTTCACCATAGTAACTTTCTATGTTCTGAATCATTATCTATTGTTTGCTCATTTCCCCTGTCTATTACTCAACTTTTAACTCATTGCTAAAGTAGGGCTCTTCCAGAGTAGGGAGTGTACTGTCCCAACTTGTTTAATCAGATCAGATCAGAGGTCCTTCTAGGACCTGACCATAAGTACTCTTTTCTGCCCTGAAACTGTGAGGAATGTCCCCTTTCCAGTATGGTTATAAGTTCTAGTTTGCTAAAGCAACAGAGTCCTTCCTCAGTGCTAATAAAGAGATCATCTGTGAGCTGATGGCTCCCAAAGTTTCCACTGCCATCATCATCCACGTATGCTCCTGGGTCTGTGGGTTTCCCAAGTCTTCTCACTTCTCTGGGAGACTTTCCTGCTAATATTCCAAGTTGGTTTTTGTGTCCCTGAGATGAGAGCCCTAGAAATTCCCAGTACTACAGTTGATTCAGAAGCCCAAGGCCTGTCCCTGCTTTGCTGGGGGAAGGGGAGGATGGCAGGGGAATGGGCTGCTGGGGGTTAAGGCTGGATTGGTGGGGTCTGCACCTAAACTGCATAATGGCTTCCCACCCTAGTGCCTTTTTTGTTGATCTTTTAAGTTGTTTTCAGTTGGAAAATGTTACACTCCATCTTTTTGTGTGTTCTGACTCTCTAAAAAATTTTAGAGACATTATTTAAAAGGATTTGAAGCAGTTTGGGAGAGATCTCAGTGAGTCCCTGCCTATACTCTGCCATCTTGGCTCAGAATCTGAGTTCTGAACTCAGAACTCTTAATTCCAAATCTGTAGATTGAGCTAGCTGCCAAAAACTTAATTTCTTAGAACATGATTGACAAGCTGAAGGAAATTTATTTCCATTACTTTGCCAAGAGACCTCTACCCTTCTTGGAAACAGAATGGCAAACAAGAAATAAAACTAATATTAAGTTGTAAATGAGAGGAAATATTTCTAGGCATCAGGCAGGGAAAAATAATTAAAGTATAGGTCAAACCTATAAATCTTTCATAGGCCATCTATAAATCATTACTGCCTCTCCAATGCCAAGGGTTTTCATCCATTCTTTCTAAGGAAAATAGTACCTCTTTTAATTGATTGGAAGGTGTTCAGTTGGGAAGGGAGTTGTTGTATTGACTTCCCTCCAAATTCTACCCATCTTTCAAAGTTCACTTCAAAAGTTAACCCTTCTCTGAAATCTTTGCTGCTTTCCAACAGTTCTAGTTATTCTCTCTTTTCTAATCTTTTCCTTAGCATTTTATCTGTACCTCTCAAACACTTCTCATGCTACTTATTATTTTACATATATTCATATATTTTATACATATTGCATTTCTTCTATTCAAATAAATAAATGAATAAAACATATTTACTAAGTACTTACTCTCTGCTAGCTACTATATTAAGCTCAGAAATTCAAATACAAGAATGAAATAGCCTTTTCCTTCAAGAAGCTATTATTCCAATAAAGGAAACCAGCACATAGGGAAAGTTGTAGTCATATATGGACCTTCAGGCCTGAAGAGTCTCAGAGATGGTGAATGAAGTCAGAGAGAAGTTGTATGATGTGACTTTTCCTGAAGCAAATCATGGTATTGATTTTATTTGAAGTGATGGTGAAACTCCTTGAAGTCAAAGGATTTTTTTACTTTATCTTTGTATACTCTTCATCAGTTACTGCTCTGTACTTTATAAATGCTCAATAAGTTGAATTTAGATCCTTGAATTCTAAATCTCATAATGATTCTGAATTTATTTATGTATACATACTCCTTGGAATCTTGGGGAAATTTCTTAGTTTGGGCTTATATCTTTTTCATATCTAGCCAACAGAAATCAGTAATCAGGACACTTTGTTAGTCTATTTCTCATTTTACACATAGCAAATTACTAAAGTACATAATCTGCTCCATAAAAGATATCTGGAATAAATGCATAATCAAAAATCTGTCTAAAATAGTGATGGAAAATTCCACTTAAGCCATTAATTATATTTCTCTTACTGTACATTTCCATTTTAGAGCTCAAATTATGCTGAAATATTCCTTTGACCCTTGTGAAATATTTAAGGATGATTCCAACTCAGCTGTGGCAACAAGCACTTTTATGAGGCCTGCTGCCTAGAGTGGTCTTATATACTAGAGCAATTTTTGTCACTGTGGAAATAATTCTGAAACATTTCCCTTTTTTAAAGAACTATTGGGGGAGGAGGGAAAATTGGATGATGAAGAATTCTATATGACATTGTTATATAAAAATCATAGTACCAACCATTCAGTCAAATCTGCATTAATGCTAATTATAAATATAATGTTCAATTAGATAAGATTGTTAGTAGGAAAAAATTGTGGCAAATAGGATTTATATTTGTTCCTTTAATTTTATTAAAATAGTGCCACCCAATAACAAGAATACTAATATCACTGTCTTTTATGATTAGAAGAGAACACTAAAACTTTTCCTTCAGTTTCTGCTTCCCTCAGTCCTCCAAGCTCCTTGGGGAGCAATGTCAATTATACCATCATCAATGCAAATTGCATTTTAAAGAATTTTTACAGCAGACATAGAATGTTAATGCTTATCAGAGATGCCAATGTGCATTACCCGGTTGTCCCCAAAGTCCTTAACCCATGGCATTCACTTGGATCTAATCCTCTAATATATGGGAACAGACTATCGGGCTCCTCTCTGCCTTTGTCACTCAAACTCACCCATTAAAAACAATCCATTTTCCAAAGTCATACAGTGTGGAATTCAGGTTTGGCAGCAAAAAGATAAACTCTTGTAGAGAGAGCATGATAATGAGAAGCCTGCTGGCTTCCTTGCTTGATAGGTTATTCTTATTAAGATAAAATGTGTTCCAAGAGCTACACAGAAACCCAAAAATCAGCTAGTTCATAAAAAGTTATAAGGATAAAAGATACTTTGCACTGCAGCATTTTGGATGTGGGCAACAAATATGCCAAACATGAACTCAGTAGAAAAGGTACTTGCTTTCACTGGCATATACTTCATATAATCCTAGCACCACATTTGGTTTTAGGCACATACTACCCTTGTTACCTTGAACAAGTCATTTAGCCTAAGCCACTGTTTGTTCATCTATAAAATGTGGATAATAATAGCACCTGCATGAAAGATTTTTTGATAGGCTAAATGAGATAATGTATGCAAAATGTTTTGTAAACCTTAAAGCACTGTGTTCCAGCTGCTGTTGTTAATGTTTGTTGTTACTGTAACTGTTATTATCTGGGTTACAATCACAGTGGAGCCTTATGTAAAATTTATCCATTATAATTATGTTCAAATCATATAAATTTAAATATACAAAGGTTCAAAATAAGCATATCATAACAAAATGGGCCTTTAACTATTCAATGGATATTTATTGATCATCCATTATTCTAACACTAAAACTATTCCTATATGATTTAGGGCAAATTATTTTACATAGAGTCAACTAAAAGTCACATTCTCATTTGGAGGTGAGAAATCAAATTGTACTGAATAAAAATTCTTTTTAGTCACAGCAATACACAGGATTTCTTCCTGGTGGTCCAAACAAACTTAAGATATCTCTCCTCTCCTCTCCATGCTTTTGCACTGTCTTTCTTTCATACCTAAAATGATCTCCTTCTTCACCTTCTCTTGTTAGAGTCTCTGGCTTCCTTCAGGATTCAGCTCAGTGTTACCTACTGTTTACTTTTATAGATTATGTATAGTTTGACTTACACATGTTGTTTCTTTTGATAAAAATAAGATCCTTAAGGATAGAAAGAATCTTTGCATGCTCATGCTAAGTATACTGCTTGGCCCAAAAAGAAAAAAGAAAAAAGAAAAAAAAAGGCACTTATGATCAGGTCTCGATTTTCTCATTTGTAAGATGAGTAGGTTGGACTAGATAATTTTTTAAAATTTTCCAAATCCAAATCCTATGATTTTACTGCAAAAATTCTGGACTATATAGAATGAGAATCCTGCCTTCAAAGATTTCACAATCTAATTGGGAGAGATAAGACATTAAGCAACAAACAACAACAACTGGCACATAGTGCTTTAAGGTTTTAAAAACACACCAATAAACAAAAAATGAATGTCATGGACAATAGTGGTTCTAGGAAGATAGAAAGGGAGAGAATAAATTACTTATCTATGAAGGATAGGTCAGAGAATACTTCAAAAAGCAGGGGAGACAAGAAATAAGCCTTGAAGAATGGGTAGAATTTGAGACAGAGAGCAATAAGGAGAGTTTTTTTTTTTTTAGGAGGGAAATAGCATTAATCCATCTAAGGGCCCACAGTCATGGTCATCAGAGACTTGAAGAGGAAGGGACAACTGTGAATAATCTAACTGATTCACATAAGGATGTAGTCAATGGCAGGGTTGAAAAGATAAGTTCCATCAGATTTTGAAGTACCTTAATATTGTCCAAATAATATGTAACATTCATATAGTGCTTACTATATGCCAGACACAATGCTAAATGTTTTATAATTATTATTTCATTGGATCTTCACAACTCTAGAAGGCAGGTATAATCCCCATTTTACAGATGAGGAAATGGAGATAATCAGAAATTAAAGTGACTAGGTCAGGGTGACAAAGTTAAAAAGTATCTGAGGCAGAATATGAACTCTTCTTTCTGACTCCAAGCCACAAACCACCTAGCTGTCTACAGATAAAAAGTATGTGACCTTTAATGGGTAGGCAATAGGGTTCACTGAAAAATTTAAGCAAAGGAGAACTGCCAGAGGAAAGCAAAAAAAGTGGGAAGATCAATATAATTCAACTAAATAGACATTTATTAAACACTTATTCTATGCAGTACACTGTTAAACACTAGGAAGATACAAGAATAAATAGACATTTCCTGCCCTCCCAGAGCTTTCCATCTGAAAGATGAGTTGGAAAGGGGAATACTATTTAAGAAGGCACTGCAATACTCTCTAGGAAGGAACAGATATTTTTATTTCATTACTATTCACATCATAAACCCAGTCAATTTTGTTCCTTAGGGAAAGTTATTGTTTTTCACTGATATTTATTTTGAAGCTGGGAAGGTCACGGCATGGAATACTGAGAATACATTTTCTAAAGAGAACATTTTGTATCTTCCTTCTTAGAAGAGGTCTTTCAAGATACTTAGCTTAGCATATTTTTTTCTCTGAGTCCAGGGAACATCCTCAAGGGAGAAAGTCAATCTCAAATCCTTGTACTGCAGAGGCATTCAGTCCACACTGCATGTAGATCAGCCTATTTGCTCTCCTTTTGTATAAGTATGTATCTGCTGAGAATTTTTTAAAGAAAGTTCTTTCTCCACACTTAAGGCATTGTCAATGTATTCTGGGAGTTTGGATTTTAGTTACCAACAGAACTCAACTTTATTCTGAAGATATCACAAGCCCTGCTTCACCCAGAAAGGCACTTGTTCTGCAACTTCTTGACCATCAAGATTCTAACAGTTTAAAAATTCTGCATCACAGTTTATAAATAGTAGCAATTAAATAAACTCATGTTGGCTTCAAAAAATTGAGGGTTTGGGCAAACAGCCATAGCTATTGAATCACTGTTTAATAATTTGATTTTTCAGAATTTATTATAAACTTAAAAGGAGCTGCACAGCCATGCTTTTAGGGCTAGCTTTGGAGTCAATAAGCTCTGAATTCAAATTTAGACTCTGATACATACTAGTTTGAGAACTGTAGGTAATTCACCTGGCCTGTCAGTGTGGGAAAGTAACCTTCATTATTAATAAATGTCAAGTGCTTACCCATCTACATCAGTGGGGGAAGTTTCCTGCCAGAGGATAAAATACAATATATAGGATTAGATTTAAATGTTATATAAATATCTTAGCATTTTCAAAAGCAGAACAAACAAATAAACAAGAATGCAAAAGATATTTATATGAAGTCCTACTACTTTGGATTTAATGTTTTCTCTTTCAAGACAATTGCACTCAGTATGTAAAATGTTCTGACACTCCTTTGGGTAGATCTTTTCATATTTTCTTGGATCCTTCATATTTATTATTTTACAGTGCTATAATATTCCACATTTAATTAATTTGTAATGAGTGCTATAGTTTGTCATGTGTTTAGCTATGAAAGGATGTGGGTGGAATACTGAAGTGTTCAAGGTATCCCTAATTTGCTCAGAAATACATTTATACTGAGCACATAAAAGAACAATAAGCATTCCCTTCATAGCATTGTAGCATCCCTAGCAACCTATGCATGCCTTCCTAGCAAACTCAAATTAACTCAAAATATTCTTTTCATAGCACAGCTATTTTTACACAGATATTTTTTTTTCCTGGAGAATAAAGAACATATTCCAGGGATCAAGCTTTAACCTACCCTGTCTATACTATGATTGAGTCATGCCAGAGTTTTAAATATTCATAAAATTTCATGTAGAATGCTTTCAAAAATTACATGAAGTGAATGTCTTTTTAATTGACCCTTGTTTTCTCAAAGGCACAAAGACATATGGCAGATATCGTCCAGATTTCACCAGTTCTAAAATATACAATCCCAAGGGAAGGCAGTGTAATAGCCATCAGCCATCTGCCCAGGGATAACCCAGGTGAGGATGAAGTTCCATAGCTCACTAGGGAGGAGGAAGAAGAATAGACCAGAGCAATGAATCACCTAAAATGGTTCAGAGCAAAGTAGAAAATTTTATACTTACAACCATATAGATTTTAAAGCTGAAAATTAACTTTAAAACATCTAGTCCAAATTTCTCACACTACTAAGAAGGAAAGTAAGGCCCAAAGAGAGTGACTGGCCAAAGCCACCCAGCTAACTGGCTATTAGAATGCCAGATTGTGTTTTCTGCTCCAATGTTCTTTCCACTTTATCATATCATTTACTACATAATTTGAATATTTCAAATGAAATATGCAATCTAGTGGTCATCTGGAATAGGAGAAAGGGATTTGGACTAAAAAAATAAAGATTTCTGACTGGCTATATAAATTTTAAAAATTAAGCTACTGAGTGTTGGGGGAGGATTCATTGATCTCCAATAAGCTACTCATAACTGTTGGTTTCCACAGCACAACCTTAAGTCTAATACTTGTGCAATACCATGTACAAAGTAAACTGCTTACTGAAAGTTTGCTTAGAATATTACTAAAAACTAGTACTTTGACTTTGGCAAAAATAAAGCGCATACTCAAACACATAACTGGTTCAATTCTTCTTCTTCCCATTCCTCATCTCATACCACTCAGATGCCTTCTCCACTAATCTCCTTCATCCCTGTTGAACATGTAGAAATGGCTCTTCTCTCTGCCAAGCAAATCCTTTTAAGTGCATAAGTGATCCTTTCCAATCATTCCCCTCTGGCAGATTGACTACTCTAGCTTTCTTTCTCCTTTACTAATCTTTCAGTGTTCCCAGTCTTCAATCATAGCAGGGATGCTTCCCTACTACTTGCTCATTTCTCCCCTATCTTCAAAAAATTTTCACTCAATCCATTCATCTCCTCTAGCTATCATTTCCTCTCTTGTGTGGTTTAACTTTTCAGAAGATCTTGATGAAAAGTACCTCCATTTCTTTCCCTCTCAATTTCTTAATGCTCTGCATGATTCTATCAAAATTATTCTTCCTAATGTAACGAATGATTTCTTAATTGCCAAATTCAGTGACCTTTTCTGAATCCTCTTCCTTCCTGACCTTTTTACAGGCTTTGGCACTGTAGATCCCCAAGAATTCCTTGGCATTCTCTTCTTTTTAGCTTTTTCTGATTCCATTCTCTCCTGTTTTTCCTCCTCCTTGTATACCTACTCTTCTTTCTCCTCTTTCAGATCTTTATCAAGCTCATAACTCTAACCCACAGATATTCATCCAAGATCTAGGAGAACACAGCCATTAAAAGAAGTAATCTAGGACCATCTTTAGGATGTTTTGTACCTGGAGAATAAAATGGATTATGTTGCATGTTTTCTCTTCCCTCCTACTATTTTTAGATTAATGAAATCAAAGCAATCAAACAGCCTTGAAATATAAAGAAATGGAGCAGATACAAAAATGTCCACCTAACATAGTTGATATGGAATATGATAATAACAATACGTTTGTCTTCCTGATAATCCAAGGCTCTTCTTTTTTCTATCTATATGATCTTACTTGAGGATCTCATCAGTTCCCATAGTTTTAATTAACATCACCATGCAAATAATCCTCAGATCTATTTGTCCATCTTTAACCTGTCACTAATTTCTCATCTCCAATAATCTTCCTATCAGATATCTCAAACAGCGTGTCCTAAAGACATCTTAATCTCTACATGTCACATACAAATCCATCATTTTTCCCCAAAAACCTTCCCCTATTCTTTTTTTTTTTTTTGCTGAGGCAATTGGGGTTAAATGACTTGTCTAGAGTCACACAGCTAAGAAATATTAAGTGTCTAAGGCCAGATTTGAACTTAGGTCCTCCTGACTTCAGGGCTGGTGCTCTATCCCACTGTGCCATCTAACTGCCCTGACTTTTCCCTATTTTTAACATCCCTATTACAATCAAAGGTATCATCATCCTCACCATTATCCAGGTTCACAATCTGGCTTTCATTCTTAACTCCTTACTCTTAACCCTCTTTGTACCTTATAGGGGGCAACAGATAGTGGGGGAACTCTGGGTGAGGTATAAGACCCTACAGACCAGAGGGAACCTGCTAATAATATCTGGTTTGGCTCCCCCTCTTCCCTAATGGCTCTTAACTTTTCTGAAAAGTCAGGAGGCAGTGATAACCTGTGCTGTGATTGAAGCAGAATGACACCAAGTGGCAAAGAGGTGTCAAAGATACAAAGTGGCAATCTACATACAATACCAAGTTATGTGATCCCACATGCACAATATATAGTTAGCACATGTGCAGTATTGCTTTGGTTATATAAGGGTATTGGGATATATAAGGGTGAAAGAACTTGGAATAAATGAACTCCATATTTCCACCATCCTTGTGGGTCTTCTGTCTTCTTCACTCCTCTACTAAGACGGTATATTTTGGCACCCCAGCTTGGGGGCTCTAAAAAGCACACTACAATACATTAGTTGCTAAGTCCTGTTATTTTCACATTCATAGTATCTCTCATGTATACTCCCTTCTCTCCTCTGATACTACATCACTTTGATGCAAGCCTTCATTATCTCATGCTCAGACTATTTAACAGCTTTCTGGTTGATCTACCTGCCTCAAATCTCTACATACTCCATTCAATTGTCAAATTGATCTTCCTTAAATATGGATCTAATCATATCACCATCACCACTGCCTTCTTATAAACTCTAGGACGCCTTATTCCTTATGGTAGCAAATATACAATCTTTTGGGCTTTTAATACCCTTCATAATCTGAGCCCTTACTACTTTTGTAGTCTTCTCATACTTTACTCCTTTCCATATAACCTGAAATCTATTGATACTGGCATCTTTTCTTTTCTTCACACATAACACTCTATTCCACAGCTGAGCATTTTCATTGAAATGCTTTCCCTACTCATTTATAACTTCTAACTGAACTGGTTTCCTTCAAGCCTCTGTTAAATTCCCTTCTTCTGCAAGCAGTCTTTTCCAATCCTTCTTAATATCAATATCTTCTTTCTGAGACTATCCTCAATTAAGCCTATATATATATGTATATATATATATAAAATGTGCATGCATGTGTGTATGTGTGTGTGTGTGTGTGTGTGTGTGTGTGTGTGTTTCTAAATAGTTTTTGCCTATTATCTCTCTCATTAGACTGTGAGCACTTTGAAAATAGGGACTGGTTTATTTACCCTTCTATACATTGCCAACTTTTTGCACAATTCTGAGCACATAAAGTAGGCACTTAATAAATGCATTTATTAAGTGCTACTTAGATGATTGACTAAATGAATTGACAAATTACAGGTTGTTAGATCTTTGAAGACTTTGGGCTCCCTGTAGTAGATGTTATAAGTGCACTCTCTGTACTCTCTTTGCATATCTGATTATTAAATATGTTAAATGCTTGTATTTCTTATCCAGATATTCTACTCCTGACATTAATCTTCTTCACAATCCTCTTTTTAAGCCTAAAATGCAATATGCATGGAACTCTGAATTTCACTAAGAGTAATCTGAAGACAACAGGAGGAAATAATAAATATTTCACAATCAAATGGAGAACATAAGCAATCCCAAGTCCAGGAGAACACAGCAGTCAAAAGAAATAGTCTAAGACTATCTTTAAGTGGTTTTACCTAAAAAATAGAATGGATTATGTTGCATGTTTTCTCTTCTCTCCTGTTATTTTTAGACTAATAAAGACAAGAGCCTTGAAATGTAAAGGAATGAAGAAGGCACAAAAATGTCCACCTAAGATAGTTGGTATGGAATATGATAGGACAATAATAATATCTTTGTTTTCCTGATGTTAAGGGGAAGAGGAGTGATAGATTTTAAAGACTGATTTATATGATCACATATATAACCAAGCATATATATGCATACATATATGCACACATATACATACATCCATATACCATTATCTGGTGAAGGCAGCTCTCTTCTTCACAAAATTGTTTCCATTTTGAGGGGCCTATGATACCCAACTGATAAGTAGAATATTTCCCTATCTGCATTTCCCAAAAGTATAGGATTTAGGCAAAAGTTTGATTTTGCAAACCCTGGGGACATTTCTAAAAGTTGCCATAAAGAGCATAATGTCAAGATGTATTTTTTCTTTTCTTTTAAGTGACTTTCTCCTAGATAGGTCTGGCCCCTTTGGGACTCTATGACATAGCCGTATGGCTATCTGCAGGAGTTTATTTCATAGGACATACGCCACATTCCCTATGCTAGGAGCAAGAAACAACCTTGAAACACAACTCATACAGAAAAGGCCAAGCTATGAAAAGCAACTGAGATTGTAGCAGATAGTTACAAGGGAATATAAATGCCAAAGGAAGGAAAGGATAAGTAGGATGGGGTTTCATTGACCTCGGGGGTACTAATTCAAGTAAAACTATGCTGGAGAGTCTTGAAGTTTAAAAAAGAAAGGGTTGGCTTTTTTGTTTATGTGTGAATTAATTTCAAAAAATTTATTAATTACTTACTCTGTGGCAGGCACTGTGCTAGATAATGGAAGGAAGGAAGGAAAGAAGGAAGGAAGGAAGGAAGGAAGGAAGGAAGGAAGGAAGGAAGGAAGGAAGGAAGGAAGGAAGGAAGGAAGGAAGGAAGGAAGGAAGGAAGGAAGGAAGGAAAGAAGGAGAAAGGAAAGAAGTATTTATTAAACACATACTGTGTGCCAGGCACTAGGCTAATTCTTTACAAATATGATCTAATTTGATCATCACAACTACCTGATGAAGTGAATGCTGTTATTATCCTCATTTTATAGAATAGAAAACTGAGGCAAACAGGGAGGAATTACATGACTAGTCCAGGGTCACACAGTTTATAAGTGATTGACACTAGATGTAAATTCAAGTCCTCCTGACACAAGGCCTGGCATTTTATTCACTGAACTAACTTGCTGAGGAAAAGTAATGGTCAGAGTTGTTAAGTGATTTCCCCCATGGTCACACAGCTAATAAAAGTTTGTGGCAACATTTGAATCCAGGGTTGCCTAACTCCAAATTGAGCGCTCTGTCCACCATAACATAGTGCCTTTTAGAAACATGCAAAATGTTACAATTCAGGCCACAGATGTTTTTATATAAAGATAGCAGAAGCAAGTCAGCTGATTAAATTAAACTCAACCCAAAACAGCTTCTTTTGGAGATAAGTCTTTAAATAAAATAGACTATTAATAGGATTCTAAGGCAGACCATATTAAGACCAGGATGTGAAGTTTCTGAATGTGTGGGCCTTATAATTGCTTTTCATTACTGACATAGCCCCAGAATCTGTTTCTTGGAGGCAGAATCTGAGGCAGGCCACAATGGAGGTAGAGAACAAATTCCAGGTGCCACAGTCAGCAATGTCAGAAGTAACCTTTTCAAGTTCATTATGGATCAGAATTTACCACCATAATGAAATTGTTTTACTTATGGAATTAGTTAAATAATCCTCCTTTTAATTGGATGTTCTCATGCAGCTTTCCTGCTGATTTCAACTTTCTATGTAAACTTGGGGACTAAGTAATAACAGTACACTGGTTTTCAATTTATTTTATTTATTTTTCTTTATTCCACTTTTGCAAATCCATATTCCCATACACTTGTATAGGTGTATGGAAGGAGGGAGTGAGGGAGGGAGAAGGAGAGGGAGAGGAAAATCTGAAGAGTCTGAAATAAAGAGAATACTCTGTCTCAAAACCCAAGCCACTGTAGGACTCAGAAGAATGAAATAGAGAGAATGGGGTATACAGTTCAGGAGGATGCGGGAGAAGGCATCCTATGCCTTCCTTTACACCCAAACAAGGTTTTTCTTCAAACTTTAAAAAGATGAAGAACATAGTTAAAGTACAAAGTGATGTAAGCCAAGATGAGATTTTTGTATAATTAACGAATGATCCCTTTGCCAGAAATCAAGAAAAGCACAAAGATAAAACTAATGCAGAATTTTTAAAAACTTAGTGAAATTTGAAGATTTGAGACTTTGGGGACACCTTATACTTGTTAACAACCATATGTAAATTCCTTTGGAGAACAGAATAAGATATAAAATTCAATCCCTTGTCTTCAAGGAGCTTCCACTCTATTAAAGGAGGTAAACAAACAAAAATAACCCCAGAAATGTAGCATTTCATCTGTCATATAGAAATAATAAGTACTAAAGTAGTATTCAAGTAGAATATACTCAACCAAAAAAATGAGGGAGATGGTGTAGAAGGAGGTTAGGAATAAAGATAAGAAATGTCTCATTATATATTCCTTGCCTTCAATTCTAATCTCTTACTATACCAATCTCACCTATCCTCTCACCTAAGTACTTTGATTCATACTTGACTGAAAAAAATGAGTCCATTCCCCAAGAGCCTCCTTTTTTTTCCTCCTCTTCATTTCACCTTATTCAGTGAAATGAATCTACTATATCCTGTTTCATATCTATCTCTCATGAAGATATACCCTTTTTCCTTGCCAAGGCAAAAGCCTCTACATTTATCCTTAATTCCTTTCTTGTCTTCTCCAGCAGATTTCCCCCTCTATCATTCTCTAATCTTCAATCTCTCCCTACCTCTGCTTCCTCTGCTGCCTACAAATATGCCCATGTCTCTCTCCTATTCTTTTTTTAATTCATTTTAAACTTAAATATAAAATGAAAAGAGAAAAAAAGCTTTCCATATACATAGCAGAACATGAGAAGATTTAATATAAAACAATGAATTTCCATTTTAAGAAAACCTATGAAACAAATACCACATACTATTTACAAAGCTACCCAGCTTTTTTGTGCTTTAGGTTTTCTTTTGTTCTCTGCTGTCTTTTTTTTTTTAATCCTTCCTATTTAACATCCAGCTTTAGAGAAGACTACAATTAAATACTAATAGCTAGATAGATATGTACATACATATATGTATAGATATAGACACACACATACTTCTAAAAAAAAAAAAAAAAAGACCTCCCATTGGGTCGAGCTATTCCTGCCAGCTCTCATTCTCTATATTTCCTCTTCTCTCTTTAACTAAATACCTTGAAAAACATTCCTCCACTTCCTCTTTACTCACTGTCTTTAAATCCTTTGCACTATACCTTCCAATTTCCTACTCCACCTAAAACCCCGTTCCCTCCAAATTTCTCACTGATTTCCTAATTGCCAAATCATATGGCTTTTTCTTAGTCTTCATTCTTCTTGACAACTATAATTAGTAATAACATTGATCACCATCTTCTCCTACATATTTTCTACTATTTAGCTTTTTGAGGTTTTATTGCTAGTTCTCCTACCTATCTGACTACTTCTCCCTATGTTCCTTCATTATATCTGCATTCTTATAATCCCACTAATCAAAAGTGTCTCCCAGAGCTCTGTCTCATATCTCCAATTGCCTTTTAAACATCTTGAATTAGATGTTTCATAGACATCTTTAAATCAATGTGTTTAAAACATATTTCCCCAAAAACCCACTTGTAAGTTCTATATTATTAGCTAGAATATCACTATCCTTGTAGTCACTCAAGTTTACAACTTCTCTGTCATCCTCAATTTATCTCTTGCAATTACTTCACATACATAATGTGTTGCTAGGTCCCATTGATCCTGCCTTCACAATGTCCCTCCAATAACATTCCCTTTTCTTCTCTTACACAACTACTACTATTATATAATGCATCAGCTCTTGCTTAGGCCTTCCTATTGGTATTCCTGCTTCAAGTCTCCTATTTCATCCTTTTTCCAGTGAAATATCAAATCATTCTTCCTAAAGCACAGGGATTATATTATGTCTCCTGACCTCATTCAAGAAACTTTATTAGTTCCCTATTATGTTTATATTTGTAAAAAATATATATATATAAATATTTGTTTAGTATTTTAAAAACATTTACAACCTTGTCCATTTCTAAATTTCTTATCTTACATTGTTCTACACTCCACAATCATTCCAATCAAGTTATTACTTACTGTCTTTCTGCTGTCCCTTCCACAAAACATTCCATCTCTTACCTATCTTTTCATTGACTGTCCCCCATGCCTGGAAATGCTCTGCCTTTTCACCTCCACCTCCTGGATTTCTTTAGGACTCAATTCATCTACCTCAGAAAGAAGCCTTCTCTCAGCAATAAATTAGAAAATCATTTTTATATTTAAGGATTCTGATAAAGGCCTCATTTCTAAAATATATAGAGAATTGACTCAAATTTATAAGAATCCAAGTGATTCTCCAATTGATAAATGGTCAAAGGATATGAACAGACAATTTTCAGATGAAGAAATTAAAACTATTTCTAATTATCTGAGAAGGTGCTCTAAATAGCTATTGATCAGAGAAATGAAAATTAAGACAACTCTGAGATACCACTACACATCTCTCAGACTGATTAAGATGACAGGAAAAGACAAGGACAAATGTTGGAGGGGGTGTGGGAAAACTAGGACACTCCATTATGGGTGGAGTTGTGAATGGATCCAGCCATTCTAGAGAACAATTTGAAAATATATTCAAAAAGTTATCAAACTGTGCATACCTTTTGACCCAGTAGTATTTCTGTTGGACCTATATCCCAAAGAGATCTTAAAGAAAGGAAGGGGACCCACATGTACAAAAATGTTTGTTGCAGCTCTCTTTGTAGTGGCTAGAAACTGGAAACTGAGTTGATGCTCATCAGTTGGAGAATGGCTGAATAAATTATGGTATATGAATGTTATGGAATATTATTGTTCTATAAGAAACAATCAACAGGATGATTTTAGAAAGGCCTGGAGAGACTTACATGAATTGATGCTAAGTGAAATGAGAAAAACCAGGAGATCATTGTATATTTTAATATCAATATTATACGACAATCAATTCTGATGAACATGTCTCTTTCCAACAATAAAATGATTGATGCTAGTTCCAATGATTTTGTGATGAAGAAACCATCTACACCCAGAGAAAGGAATGTAGAAACTGAATGAGAATCATAATATATAACATTCTCACTCTTTTTGTTATTGTTCACTTGCATTTTGTTTTTTTACTCATTTACTTTATTTTTTTATATGATTTCTCTTGTGTAACAAGAAAATTGTATAAATATGTTTAGACATGTTGGATTTGACATATATTTTAACATGTTTAACATATTGAATTGCTTTCCATCTATGGGAGGGGATGGGGGAAAGAGGAGAAAATCTGAAACATAAGGCTATGCAAGGGTCAATGTTGTCAAATTATCCATGCATATATTTTGAAAATAAAAAGCTTTAGAAAAGAATAAAATGAATAAAATTTTTAAAAATGAATTTTTTAATTCAGTAATTAGTAATATGTAACATTCATAGCTTAATACATAATCTGATATTTACTGTAACATTTCACTTTAGTTATGGAAATCCTATGAATTCAAACCAGTATTTTCTAATCCAACATTTTACAATTTTATTATGGATTTCATATCACACTTTCATAAAACTTATTTTAACAAGCAAGAGTAATTCTTCATTTATTATTTACAAGATCATTTTATGAAATGATTTTTTCTAGCATATATCCACATTTATTTCTTAATAAGTCATACTATTAAAAAGTATTACCACATAAAAAAGAAGCCTTCCCTCAACTCCCCAGCTGCTAGTAGCTTTCTTCTGAGATTACCTTCCATAATATATCTTATGTGTATAGTAGTTCACATATTATATCCCCCTAAGAATGTGATCTAATTGGAGATAAAAACCTTATTTTTGTTTTTCTTTGTAATTCTAGTGCATAGAATAGCTCCTAGTACATAGTAGGCACTTAAAAATGCTTGTTGATTGAATCAATAACTTCCTGATATTGAGAAAGTGGTATTCCAGTAGGAGTATACAACATATACTCAATTACATGAATATCAGGTCATTTATGATATGATAGAAAGCAGTAAAGAGATTCTGAGAAAATATCTGTTCCTGAACTGAGCATTAGAGAAAACTAAGAATGTTCTTATATCAGAGAAGTTGGCTTTAAGTCCCACATTTGATGCTCATTATTTATGAGCCCTAGTCATTTGATCTCCCTGGGTCTGTTACCTTGTCTACAAAATGAGAAGCTGATTCAGATGGCCTTTAAAGTTCTTCCCAACTCTACCTCTACTGAGTGGGCTTTTCTCTGGTCTTTCCTATAGCCAAGTCTCCATGTCATTTCTTGATCCACTTCCCACTATACCTTCTCAACTTCATCATCTCTATCTCTCCTACCTGGTAATTTAGACACTGTCCCTGTGACTCTAATCTGAAAGATGAGTACCATTTGCCTTATTGTTTTAGGCCTAGACTTCTATACCTTACTTGCTTGATATCATGCTGCCTCACCTACACCCCACTTCTTTCCAGGTCTCCTACATATGTGGTCTTTTCCCTATTAGACTGTAAGCTTCTTGAGGACAGAGCCTGCTTACTTGGATGTACTTGTATACTTGTATTCCTAGTGCTTAGAACAATGTTTGGCACATGTTAAATCCTAGATTTCTCTCTCTCCTCTTTCCCTCTCCCTATCCTTCTCCCTTTCTCTTTCTCTCTCTCACTCTCACTCTCACTCTCCTCCCTATACCTAAATCCTATAATTATGACAGGTGGAAAGAATATGTTATAGTCACTGGGGACAGATAATGGAAACAAAGACAGAAGAAGATGGAATCTCAAGTTCAGGAAAAGGGTGTTAAGGATTATAAAACAGTGTGCTCTGTGAAACACCTCTTGAAGTTTCCCCAAAAATAATTATGGGACAATGTTTTACTAAAAACTACTAGAGAAAAATGAAGAGGAGAGAGAAGAGCCACGGGCGGACAGAAAAGAATGAATGATTAAGCACCTTCACCTTCCCAGGGGACATCTTTTTTTTCTGCTACCTTGGGCCCAAATGCCATATTCTCAAGAAACCTCGGCAAAGTAATTATGAAGTACAGCTTGCAGAAAAAGAAAAAGTAAATATCTTGAAAGGTGAGTGGAAGAATCCCTATTGCAGTCAGTGCGATAGTGATGGGGACAAACAAGAATTATATTAAACCAGGCAAAGAACTTACAGAATTCTAGAGCATCCTTTTACACTATTAGCATCTGGTTTTCATTGGATTAACAATATCATTAAGGAACATTTGCATGGAAATTACCAAGCACTACGATTGGCAGTTATTTTAATCACAGTAGTTATGTCCCATCAGAAGGCAGTCAGGTAAATGATTTTTACATTTGGACAGTTTGGAGACAATGTATTTTCTATTTGCAGTGATTACAAATTAAGAAGATAAATGTAGTTGGTTAATAAGAGCAATGAATTAGGAATTAGAAGACAAGGATGCCTTAAACTGATTCAGGATTGTCAAAAAAGGGAAGGTTCGGAAATAGGCAAGGATGTAGGTATCATTAACCTTGTGAAAAGCATCATCTTTGTCCTGCCTTTTAGTATAGTTGGTGTTTAAGCACCTTGGGCAGCTTGCAGCATCAGATATTGCACAGTGGTACATTTCCAGAGATATATACAACATAAGGAAAACACAAATATAGAGAAAACTATCCAAACATCCAAATTCCTCTACCTGAAGAACTGGCATCTGGCTGTTCCCATTTCTATCAAAGCAATTAACTTTAAAGTTTTAGTATGATAACCATCTTAGGAATATCAGCCTAGAGATCCTAGGTTTTCCCAATATTTATCTAATATCTTTCAGCAGCATAAGACATAAAAAGTGGTTAGAATTATTGCCAATAGCTGCTGCCTTCATGCTTTCGTTATGCTATCTCAGCTCAACTGCCCCTGTCACTGTGGTTAAAATAACACCAGTAATGGGACCATGAGAAAATCACTTCACCTTTCTGAACTTCAGTTTCCTCATCTATAAACTGTTGAAGAACAATTATTACCTTTTCTATCTCACAAGAATTGCTATGAGGATAAAATCAATTGATGATTTTGTTATGATACTTGGCAAAAAGAAGGACAAAACAAAAATAAAGGATGATACTAATGTCAAGAATGGTGGGATAAAATTAAGCAAATGCAATATTGAATAGATTACAAATAATACTCATTTTTTTTTATCCAAAGTATTCTCTAGACCTCACCCAGGCTTCACTTTGCCTTTTTATGCTTTGGCAAAGTTATTTTCTTATAAAGATTTAATGCTTTTCCATTTTTTTTCAATAAATGAGAATAAATATCCCCTGGCATTTTATCTGAATATCCAAGGGTTAAGTAATTATTCAGGTGTTTTGTTTCTGTTTAGGATTCTGCTTTTTAATTGATGCATGTGTTTATTTTGCATATGTAATAACAGAATTTTTACAAATGAAATTACTTTCTAAAAGTTATTAGTTTTTAATTGGAAAAAATCAAAAGAACCTATTTTGCATTATAAATATGAAACACCACTAAAAACTCCAGTGACCTCCATTTGGACTTTTTTTTAACATTAGCAAATGTTAAAATGGGAAATGTGTTATAACAATCATTATTTTCTATAAATATCATTGCACACCAAACCCAGGATTTTAGGATTATCTATAGATGAGTAATTAATTTTCATTAACTCTTTAGCCTCCAGATAGCCAAATCTTCTGACATTCTTTTCTGCCATAAAAAATACAGAGCTTTTATTTATGAATGGCCAAAATCTGGGGTATCAGATATCACCAAACAATATATTTATCATCCATCTATCTATTGCCCCAGGTGTTCTAAACAAGTATCTAGCACAGTAAGTTATACAGCTGACAGATAAAAATTAGCAAATTCAGAGATTGCTATTATATATCAAATAAGTGCTACTTCAGACTATGGATTTCCCATAATCCACAGTAATTTGAGAATGCACCAAAAATAATGATCCAATTTACAATTATAGGACTATGTCTGGTATATAGTCTAAACATGTCTAGCAAGGGACACCTATAGCCATTTTCCCCCAGTAGTTAAATGCAGAAGAATAATGTCACAGTAATTGTGATCAAATGCTCATATTGATGATATTACTGCTTTCTTGAAAGTGTGGGACATTAACTGCATGATTCATTGATCTGAAGCAATACATTTTAAATCTCACAATCAAATAGTCCTTTCATATCTATTGTTTTGCTTTATCATTAGAAAAACTCTTTGAAATAGATATGCCCGTTTAATTAAAGAGGAATGGAGACATAGAAATATTTATTCACAACCTTACAATGAGTTAGGAACAACACATAAATGAGACATGCCTAACATATATTGTATCTAGGATATACTGCAACATATCTAACATATATATAGGACTGCTTGCCATCTAGGGGAGGGGGTGGGAGGAGGGAGGGGAAAAATCGAAACAGAAGTGAGTGCAAGGGATAATGTAAAAAAATTACTTTGGCATGGGTTCTGTCAATATAAAGTTATTATAAAATAAAATAAAATATTTTTAAAAATGAGACATGCCTTTCCCAACTCCTTGTTCTATGTCCCTTCCACTAGAGCCCAATCCTGTGCCAACTCTTTTATAGAAAAATGCTCAGCTTACCCTTTCTCTACAACTAGCAGTTATCTTTTAATAGAATATCAAGAATATTTGATTGACATAAAACTGAACATTAGTTGATAAAGAGAAAAGACATTGTAGACACAAATTTGTCCACAGAGCTTTGATGAGTGCAACAAAAGTGTTCCCGGTAATCAAGAAAATAAATATCAGGTGAATAGTTTTAACCATACTGATAGATCAGCAATTTCTGTAGACAATGGCTCCAAATTAAAAAATGATAAATTCACATAAAAATGTTATTTGAAAAATCTCTTATCTTCCCTCATAAACAAGTCTCATAATCACATAAAAGCATACTAGATTTGAATTACTGTTTAATAATTCACACAATGTGCTCTCAACATCATAGTCTTTCAGTCATCCCTGGTAACACACTAGGCATGAATTATTTTCTCATATTTCATGTCTTGACTTGCTTCATCAGCTAATCAATTTATTTGTTTTCCATACCAATTGCTAAGTTGGGTTGTCCTATAGAAAATACTGGAACATTATAATGAAAGAACATAAGAGTGATTATAATAACTTAGAGCAGAATTGAAAAATACCCCCTTTATGAACGCCTATCTTAAACTGTCTCAAATCTTAAGGAAATTAAAGCTTTTTAAAGGAACATGAATTTAAAGCAACTTCAAGTTCCTTCCCTTTCTCAAGTCTCTATCATATTCTTCCTATTTCTTCTATCCCTCTCAAGAAAGCCCCAAATCCAGGGGTAACCCATTTAAAGATGTCTTCATCCTCATCTAAAACAAGTATTTTAGATTGGACCAGAAAACAGCTTCTAGAAATTGCAGCATAAAGCACTTGTCCCCTGATATTGAAAGCAGTGTGCTTCCAATGATTCAAATCCTAGTTCTACCATTTAATATTTATGTGGCATTGGACAAGTCATCTAATCTTTGTGATCCATAGGATTTCAGAGGTCCAGTGATGAATGATGCTACCCTCTCTCCCCACAAAGAGATCATAGACTCAAGATGCAGAATGAGACAAACTTTTTTTGACATGGCAAATTCTGGCTTTTTCTTTGGTGGTCCATATTTCTTATGCGGTAAAAACTTTGTCATTATTAGGGTAGTTTAAAATATATAGAGAGAGGGCACAGGTGTCAGTTGAATATGAAAGGACATTTTCTAAAAAATTAAATTAAATTAAGGATGAGATAGGAATGTACTAAGAGAAAGGGAAAGGGAGAAGAGGAATGGAAAGCATAAATTATCTTCCATAAAAGAGGCAAGAAAAAGCTTTTAGAGTACAGAAGGAGGAAGGGCAGAAGGAGTAAGTGAATCTTACTCTTATCAGAATTGGCTCAAAGAGAAAATAGCATCCATATTCAATATGGGATTTAGAAATCTATATTACCCTGCAGGAAAATAGGAGGGGGAAAGGATACAAAAAGAAGTGAGAGATGGAATATTGGGGAAGGAGTGGTAGAAAGCAAAACACTTTTGAGGAGGGTTACAATAAAAGAAGACAAAGAGAATAGAATAAATGGGGGGAGATAGCAATAGTAATTGTGAAAAGAATTTTGAAGTAAGTTTCTGAAACTCAAAGTTTTAAAAACAAATGTACAAAATGAAAGATAAAAATTTTTTGACATGTAATTGGGAAAAAATAAAATACTTTATATATTTCTCATGAGGATTTAATTTTTTCATGGGAAAATGTAGAAGGAAAGAAAATAAATGTTTGTTAATTTTTTAAAGTAAAATAAAATAAAAATTACATGAAGAGAAAGAGAGAGGGAAAGAGAAAGGGAGAGGAGGGAGTTTTGATTAAATGACTTCTCACCTCTAAGGGCTTTTCCAGGTCCAGATCTGTGATCCATGTTAGTGAAGAGAAACATGACTTTTGAGAAAAAGCCACTACTTTTTCCATCAATTTTATTGATGTAATTATCATTCTTCTGCTGTATTGATTGTCAAAGAATTTTGATTATTTGGAGTAATGTACTACCTATCATTTCCCACAGTTTGATTCATACATTTTCCAAAGAAAAACATGTTTACAGAGAGAAATGAAGAATAGGAAAACTAATACTAGTATTATGTTCATGTAAAAAAAAAAATTGGCCAACAAGGCAACAGTCATAATGGATAGAGAGCTGGCTATACCTTGAAGTCAGGAGACTTGGGTTAAAGTCCAATTTCTGCCATATGTTGGCTATGTGACCTTCAGGAAATCATTTAACTTCCCATCTACCCTCTCAACTGCCTGTTCTAAATTGAAGTTGCAGAACATTTGTCCACCTATATCTGTAGAATGAGTTTCCCAAGAATTCCTCACACCAATAAACTTAGAGATTCCAAAAAGGTACCAAAGAAAGGTAAAGACTTTTTTCTTAGGACCAGTGTTCACTAAGTAATATCATGATAAGCTAGCCTCCCAAAACAGGATATTGTGAAACAAAATGGCACAAAAAGATGATTATTTATAGACAAGTTCAATTTCAGTTTTAGAACCCAGAAACATTGGTTTCAGGTTGTTATATTATTTCTCTTTCAGTCCTAAAATCATCAACTATTCAGATTTAAATTGTGAGAAACAAACAAATAAAGAAGGGGGAAAAAAATCTCTCCTTCTAATTGTAACAAAGAATATATTTTCCTGACTTTTGTTTCTACCTATCACAGAGAAAGAGTACAGCTCTAATTAAAAAAAAGTTCAAAGGTCTATGAAAACTGCAAGATCTCATCGCAGTTTTATTTCATTTAGTGAAAAGAGGTCATGCTACTGGAGCTCTAGATTTCCCTGATAAAGAAAAGATATTTACTCAGCCTACTTTCTAACTCAAGCATATTTATTATGTTTATCAGTCTATAGCTGTAAGTGGCAAGAAAGAAAGAAAGAAAGAAAGAAAGAAAGAAAGAAAGAAAGAAAGAAAGAAAGAAAGAAAGAAAGAAAGAAAGAAAGAAAGAAAGAAAGAAAGAAAGAAAAGAAAAGAAAAAAGAAATGGTAGAGATAGGGCCTAGACTATGACTTAAAGGATGCCTTTCTTCCTTTCTTTTTTGTAGTCATTCAATAGCCTTCTGCTCCAGTGGTACATGAGCTAATCAAGGCTCTGGTAGAGCACAGACTACTGGCAGACATAGGCATTCATTTGAGAGTGATTCACCCCCTTTTATAACCTGAAGTTACCAACTTCCAAATAAGGTCAAGATAGAACCTAGAATTCCTTTTGGCCAACTAACTACATTATAATACATTTGATGGATATAAGCCCTGACCTTCCTACTACAGGCTACTTTAATGGACTATATCACAGAATGATAGGTATAGATCTGGATGGGACCTCACATGTCATCTTGTCCAACCAAATCTTTAATAAATTGGAACACTGAGGTCTAAATAGGTTAAATTACTTGGTCAGGGTCACACAGGTAATAATCTGAGGAGAGATTTGAATCTAGTCATATATCCCCTTAAGAATTATCTTGCCTATTTATCATTGCAGCTTACAACAGCTCCACATTCAGGTGATCAAACTCAATGGCACTTATTTTTTAAATTCTACCAGAATTAATAGATTATTCTTGATCTGGAAATGTTTATTAATAATTTTTAAGAAGTGTAGGTGAGAATATTTGGCTTTGTTTGTTTGTTTGTTTGTTTTTTCCTTAAGGAGAAGAGGGGAATTGTTTAAAAGAACAAATAACAGTAATGACCAAAAAAAACAAATTCAGCAAAGATTTGTTTCCTTGCTTATAAATACAGTGAAAAGCAGACAAATTGATGATGTAAAATGTCAGTGCCTATTAGTAGATTTAAACTAATTGAGGACAGGGAGGGGCAATCCATTTGACTTATTTCTTTAAGTGTCATTATAATATAACTTTATTATATTATATATATACATATATATATTACGTATATATGTGTGTGTAAGGTGTTTTATATATATATATATATATATATATATATATATATATATATATAAAAACTAGAAAGCCTCACCTTGATAAGGTGTTTATATATATATATATATATATATATATATATAAAACACCTTATCAAGGTGAGGCTTTCTAGTTACCACACCCTAATATTTTGGAGCAAATAGTTGACGGTGGCACTTAAAAAGATAAAACCCAGAAGCAATCATGAACCCAGCAAAGTAATAACACCAGTGGAAAATAGGACAGAATCAGAGCAAAGATATCACATTCAGCAAGGAAACACAACAGAAAATAAGGAGACGAAACAAAAAAGACATTGCACTCTGTAGGGAAGCAACAGAGATGTAAGATTTTCAGATGCAGGTCCAGTATTAAGATGTACAGTGCTATCACCAAAAAACATCAGCAGTCCTGTAACAAAAGAATCATAATCTGTCCTTCTATTCATGTTTTCAAGTCACACATGCTCCATATGTGATCTTTATATACACTCATTCTCCCCCTTGAGCACATACATATCTTTAGGGGAATATGCCACAGATTTAAGGGAGAATGTTCCATTGCTAAATTTCCATTGCTATTGAAATTCCATTTCAATAAATAACTTTTTTATTATTAATTGTATTTTCTTCATGGGCTTTAGTTTGGAATGAATACAGACTGTTGGAGTGTCTTCTCTTTAGACTAACATTTGTGGGAGACCCATGAATAAGATAGAATATCTCCAAATTGAAAGTTGATTTTTTTTCTTTATTATTCAAGTCAGGAAAACAAACTTCTAGTGAGAAAAATATAAGGAGAATTCTTTCTTTCTCCCTCCCCTCACCTCCCTGTCACCAGGTGCAAATCAGGTGTTTTGCCCTGTGTAAATAAAAATTAAAAAAAAAAAGTCCCTATATTCAAGGGTAGGAAAAGAGGATATCCAACTGGTACAAAAGTGAGAAAACACTATATCAGGAACATAATAGCTGGGGGTTTCAGACAAAGGTTCTTCTAAAAAGTGGTATCTGAGGTATGGATTGAAGGAAGCTAGAGATTCAATATAGCAGAGATTAGAAAGGAACATTTTACACTTCTGCAATCAATAAGCATTTGAGTACCTACTTTGTGCTAAGTATTGTGCTATGTATTGGAATACAAAGAATAAAGTAGAGTAGGCACAGAGGTGGGAGATGAAATATCATGCAAAAAGGAAAAGTTGTTAGGCCAGCTTGACTGAAATGAAGAGTGTGGGAAGAGCAATATGAAAAAAGACTGGAATAGTAAGGGGGAACAAGAGTGTGAAGGACTTTAAATGTCAGATTTTATATTGTATCCTAGAGGCAATAGAGAATAATTGAAGATTGGGAAGGGGAGGGGAGGCAGAAACCTACAGATTAGATCTTTCTTTTATAAATTTCAAATTGATGACAATGTGAAAGACAAAATGAAGAAGAAATAACTAGGACAGAGAGACCAATTAAATTATTGTTATAATCTAAATTAGAAATTCATAGAATCATAAGCTTACAGCCAGAAGGGACTTCAGAGATAGGTCATTTGATCCAGGTTCTTCCCTTTACAGATGAAGAAACTGAGGTTAAATGACCTTCCCAAGGTCAAATAAATACTGAGCAGCACTGCTAGAAAATGGATCTCAACTCCAACTATTTCCACCATACTGTTACCCTCCTTTTGATAAAAACAGAACTACAGTAGAATGAATGAATGAAACAAAGTACTTTATTATTATTATTATATTACTATGTGCCAGGAACTATATTAAGTGTTAGGAAAACAATACAAACAATAGTTCCTGCTCTCCTTGAGAGTGGTGGCCATGAAAGAAAAGGAAATCAGAGGGAATGAGGATTTGAGTCATAGGGCAAATGATTGGAATGCATTGTCCAGAAATGTTATTTTGGAAGCTGGGGGTAGGAAAAGAGGAAAACAAAAGGAAAGTAGGAAGGACACTATCAGATTGTCATCATATATAGATGTCCAGGAATTGGCATGGTAGACCCAAGACCAAGACAAAGTAAAGCAAATTCTTACAATCATAGTTCCTCTTTATTGTAGACAGGAGATGAGAGGCAGAAAAATACATATGTATCCCTTCTTGCCCCTAAATTCCAGATGTCAATGCATAAATCAGTCAAGAAGGTTTTAATAAATATGTGACTTAGTCTTATGCTACTTGGAATGAGAAACAACAAGAAAAAATAATATATTCCTCCTCCTAGAGTCTCTTTTTACATAAAGACAAGCATTTTTTTTCCTTTGTCTCCCCAGTATCAAGCATAGTGCCTAGTACAAAATAGGTACTTAATGAAACACTTACTGATCAACTGATTTGTTGTTTAACAAAAAATCATAAGAGTTAAGCTTAATGGAGAATTTAGTACTTGAGCTTGAAGTTAGAAGGAGAGCTAATATTTGTCAATTCCTTGAAGGTAGGAACTACACATCATTTATTTTTACCACTCCCTCAGTGCCTAGTAATAAATTCAATATGTGTTACAATAATATTCAATTCAACAAAATTTGAAATATTTTAATAGATATGATTAGAGTATTTCAAGAAAAATTAAATCATATGAGTTCAGACAAGAGTATTTAAAAGAACAGTTTGTACAGGGGTCCAAACACAGAGTTTTAGACAAAGACCCAATAAATGCTGCAGCAGGAGAAAGAAGAGAAAGAAACCAATTTTGTTGGAGAATCAATACTAAAATAAGAGATTGAGGAAGTAGAAGAAAACCAGATTACATAATTTTAATCCTAGAGGTCCTTAACAACTATCTAATCCAACCTTTTCATTTTACATATAAGGAAACTAGGTTCTGAACAATTAACTGTCTAGCATTTAGATGGGTTCTAAATCTGTGGTCCATGTGTATTTTAAAAACATTTTGATAACTGTATTTCAATAAAATTGGTTTCCTATATATTTTACTTTATTCACTTAAAAATGCTATTCTGAGAAGAGTTCCATAGATGTTATTATACTGCCGATGGATTCATGACACAAAAAAGGTTTAAAAACCCTAGATTTAATCCAAGGGCATATAGCCATTAAGTGACAAAATCCAAACTAAAACATGTTTACAAGCTTTGTAATCTTTCCAGTTGGATCACCTTTGGTCAATAATCATATAGGAAAAATGCAGTCGTTATTCATGTTACTAAAGATGCCAAATCAGTATGGGCAAGGAATCTAAGGAGTTAAAAAGTGCTCACTGTGTATGAGCAGAAGGAAAAAGTGGCAGAATTTAGGGAAAAAGGGTAGGGTAGGGAGGGAGCTTTTTAAAAGGAATGAAACATTTTCAGTTCTATTTAATAGGTCCTTCTTCGCTTGATGATAAAGAGGCAAAGGACCCCAAAGCTTCAGAGCAGAATGAGACCAGTTCTCTGTTCTCCCATTCGACTTTCCTTTCCCTGCCCTTCAGCGACAGAAATACTGATTCAGTCTACTAGGTAGTTAACTCCAAATCCTTCTTTAAAATTTCTTTCTCTTTGTTTTTCACAGTCCTCTGGAATTTCTCAGCCCCAGAATTATATATAAAAATAATTTTGCAACACACTTGGTGTGATGCCTAATATAAACACACCGAAATGCAGGTTCTCTAATTAAATGCCACTTTCAAAGTTACAAGCTGGGCTCACAAACCATGTGCCAATGCTGCCCCCTGTTGGCAAATACGCAATTAGACACCCTTCTTTCTACCATTGCTTTTCCAGATTTTTACAGAAAAAAGCTTAGGCTTGATTTCTTCTTAAATAAAGTCCCTTTCTCTCTTTTGCAATTAGCCTATCCTTACCTTGATGAGAAACAGGTGGTGGCACTTTTCTATGAGTAGATAATATGTTAAGATGAATAATCAATTTATTTTTAAAATAAAAAAGATACAATGACATTGGTGTTATGCAAAGACAAGCCGAGTTGAAAAGTCCCTGAGTAGATATCTGGATAGAGCCCTGAGGTACATGGTTTCCCCCTCCCCAGCAGGGTTAGCAAGTCATCAAGCATTTACTAAGTGTCTACTATGTGTCAGATACTGTGCTATGCTATAACTTTAATAAGTAGCAGATATGTCCTCTATCCCTTGAGAAAACAGACCAGCACCAATTGATGGAAGACGGAGCTATCTTACCTGTGGAATAGGCTTTCTGGAAAGATCATGAGCTTCTGATAACTAAAAGTATTCAAAAGCTGGAATGACCATCTATCAAAAATATTGTAAAAGAATTTTTAACATGTGGGAAAGATTGAACAAGATTTACAATCCCTTCTAATACTAAGATTTTGTGATTCTATGAAATATTCATGATGTCAAGCAGCTAGGAAGTTCATAGGGATACTAGCCCTCTTCTTTCTCTCTACTTTAAAAAGTACAGGATGTTCTGTACACCTACAAAAAAGTGCCCGAATCTTTCAGTCTACCTGCTGTGTTATGTCAAAGATTTTGGGATACTGAGACAGAGTGCCACTTAGAAGAGGAAAATGGATACAGAAGGAATGTGCTGATTGTAGTTCCCTCTATGACTCTTTCTTTTGTATATGGCCACAAAAGGAAGCAACTATCTGCAGTTCTAACAAGAGAAAATTAGGGGTGACTATGAAAACAGAATGTGGATTTTTGTATGAAAACAGGGAGTGAGATTAGGAAGAGGTATTCAGAGTAAGAATTGTTGCAGTGTCTTCTCATTTGGAATTTAAGCAACATGATGTAATGACTGGGTACTTAGAGTTAGCAAGAACTGAGTTTCAATCCTATGGTAAGCACTCTCCAGCCTTGGTTCCCTCATCTGTAAAATAAGTGTGTTTAGATTTGATGCAATGGCTCCTAAGGTCACTTCTCTCTAAAACTAAAATGTAATCTTGAAATTTGTGATTTAAAAGATGCAGTCAATGCTTGTGACCTGACAGATCAAAGTGTGGAGAGCTGAACATAGGAATTAAGAAACCTGAGGTCCAATGAGATTCCTAAGTAGCATCTTCCTCTACCTAGAAATTACAGTGCATTTAGTGCTGTGGGGTTTGTGACCTAGGCACTAATAAACCCCATTCTCAACACACACATCACACACACACACACACACACACACACACACACACATATGCACATTTAGCATCCATTAGTATGGAGGTAGCAGTGATGAAGATGTTGAGATCTAGAAGATTGAATTATATCTGGCATTGTTGTGGCATATCTGGACCATAAGCAACTGAAATAGTCTGTGACAAAAAGAGAGCTTCCTAGGAAGAAAAAGAATAAGCAACTAAGAGGCCTAAGGCACAGGATTATATAAAAAAGCTGTCAGAAGTTGAATTGTCTTCTTTCAGTGATTCCTTTAGTATCCCCTTGCCAAACCCATGGAGATCAATTTATTTAGTTCAACAAGCATCTGTTAGACCTATTATGGTCAAGGTCTGCAGATACAAAGACAAAAATAAAAAAGCTCTATTCCTCAAGAATGGTACATTTTTTAAGAAGGAAAGGAGCACACACATAAATGAATACAAATGTGTACAAAATAAATATAAAATAATTTAGGGCAATAGATGAGCATTTGATAACCGGAACATTAATAGCTAGTGATCAAGAAGGACCAAGCTGGAGACAGAAAATGGTGATTATCACAACTGCAAATAAGATAAAGCCCCAAACCATATACTAAGTAGGGACTAGCCTCTAGAAGTATGAAGGTGATTAGAAGGCTATTTAAAGATAAAATAGAGATGGAAATGGAGACAAGAGATGGAGCTGGACACAGAGACAAAAAGATATAGAGATAATGTCCTGATTTAAATTTTGTAAAAATACTAAAGTTTTCATCCAAAATTAGAATTGTATGCTCAACATGAGTTATTTTTAGTGTAAAGTAACACCCTCCCACAGGCCAAAGGCATACAATACGCCATTCTTGTTCACTCATTTTTCAGTCGTATCTGATTCTTCATGAACCCATTTTGGCTTTTCTTGGCAAAGATATCAAAGTGGTTTGCCATTGCCTTCTTCAGCTCACATTACAAATGTGGAACTGAGGCAAACCAGATTAAGTGACTTGCCTAGGGTTATATAGCTGTGCCTGAAGCCATATTTGAACTCAGAAAGATGAGTCTTTCTGTCTCCAAATCCAGCATTCTATTTACTGTACCACCTAATTGCCCTAATGTTTTTTTCCCTGACCCCTAAAGAATGCTTCATCTGCTGAGGGCATTGGGAAATTGAAAGATATTAAAGGAAGGCTATCTGTGGAAAAACAGAGAGACAGACAGAGATAGAGACAGAGGGAGAGAGGTGAAGGGGTGGGGAAGAGAGAGAAAGAGGGAAAGAATGGGAGAGAGGGAGGAGGAAGAGAGAGGGGGAGAAAGAAAGAGAGGGAGAGGAAGAGGGAGAGAATGAATGAACTACACTACTTTGGGCCCAGAAATTTCACTGCAAAGCACAAATCCCAAGGAGGTAATTGGGAAAAAAAAGGTCCCATATGCATAATGTCTACAATAAGGCAAATGGAAAGAATGACCACCAGGAAACAATCAATACTATATGTTGTGAAGTTAAAAAAGAAAAGGCTAGTTCCCAAAAAAGAAAAATAAGAAGACATTTCTCTCAATACTTTACAGAAGTATAAGTCTCATAGTTATGAAACATTGTATATTATGTTGAATTTGTTTTTAATGCAATAACAGTTTTGTTGATTTTTTTTTCTTTTTAAAAAAATTGTTATAAGAAATTGAGGGAGAAAAATGAAGAAAAATGTAAGCAATATTTTAAAAATCAAGATATACTTTTAGAAAACAAAAGAGATGGGTATAGAGAGAAGAGAAAGAACATGAGAGGGGAAAACATGAAAATAGAAAGACAAAGAAAAAGAGGAAAGAGAAATCTGGAAAACAAAAGAAAAGAAAAAGATGTGACAGAGAAAGGATGCAAAGAAAAATGCATTATACTCTTCTGAAGTCATTGACTTGATTCCCAAAAAATATTTTGTAGTTTGAACTTATTGTTCCTTTTCACTCATCTATCCTTCAAAGTCCAAACTAACTTTGTGCACATTCCACCTATTCCAAGATTCTCCCCAACCTCAAGTTCTTCTCACCTCAAAGTTCTTACCTATTTGCCTTGACCCTAGTGACCTTTGGTGGGCAGAAGAGTGCTAGCTGACTGCTCTGACCAGCTGTATTCACATGTACCCTAAGGAGAAGCAGGAGAGCTACTATGTAATTACCACCTACTTCCCTAGTTATTATTTGTACCTAAATAAAGTATTATTAAAGAGGCCAGTGACATGAGTGCCTGAAATCCAGAATACTGTAATTTAGGAAAAGGTGCCAAAAATAAGAGAATTGTATTGGACTATGGATGAGATTTGGGGACATATTGCTTTCTCTGGATCATGTTCTCCATTGTTGCACAAAACTTCAATGAAATATGGTATTCTTTACATTAAAAAAAACATCTAGCTCAGTTTTTAATCCTGACCTTTATGCAGGCAAGATTTCTAGATCCCATGTAGAAGCATAATGCCATGAATACAGCTTTCCCAGAGCACTGCATTGTCGTTGGGGCCACATTTGCCTGACCTTTTGCATACTCCCATTAGGCGATGATGACTATTTCTGGACTGCAAAATACTAACTGAAGGACAGATAGATTATATAGTGTGTCTTCTAAGTGGCAGGTTGCTATGGTTTCCCACTGCAAGAACAAAATTCTCTCCATTAGGTTATCTGAAATCTGTAGTATTGCACCAAAATGTTCCATCCCAGAAACAGGCTGTCCTTTAATCACAGCTCCGTCTGCTCCAACCCAGATTCCATTGTCCTCCCAGATCAGCAGGGAACAGGATGTGGTTTTGAAGAACAGTTTCCAAATGCAGTGGGAATTTACAGGACTTTTGTGGAAACACAAAAAAATAGGTTAGTTCATGTTAGTTCAAATTGCCTTTTCAACTCGAATTATTCTGTAAAGCTCAACACAACCTTACTTTGCAAAAATAAATTTATGAACAATAAAATCTTAGGAAATCTTAATAGTTTTGAGTGCTCAGCACTTGCAAAATCACATGAAACAGGTGTGTTCAGATTCACATGCTAGCAAAGTTTATGATTGAAATTAAAAGGGATTTCTCCAATTAGTCTAGGAATATGGTCAGGAAAATATCATCTTTTCTTTTTCTCAATGCTTTATGTATCCAATTCTTAGTATAGCATTTAATACATAAGAGAGACTTTAAAAATACTGATTGACTCATTTGTGCATTCATTAAACAAGCAATTTCAGGAGATTGTGCCCAGAAACTTAAAAAAAATTGAACACTATATTTCAATGCAATTAATTGAAATAGTTTCCTTTCTAATCTTATCCATTTTAACATATCCAATTAAAAACATTACTCTGATAAGGAGCCATAAGCTTCATCAGGCTATTCAAAGGTTTTATCAGACATACACACACACACACACACACACACACACACACACACACCAACAACAACAACAACTAACACTCCATGACTAATTTCTATTACTATGCTAGCTAGTTGATTGGGATATAGAGATTAAAAAAAAAAAAAAAAAAAGACAATTCTCTGCCCTTAAAGATTGCACATTATCTTCGGGGGAAAAATATTACCCTGGTTTTTCAAAGTATAAAATAGATTCAAAACAAATATGAAGTTATTTGACTGGAGGGTATAATAACAATTCAGAAAAGCTCTTTAAAGGTCTCCAGCAAGAGATAGCTCTTGAACAGAATTCTGAAGGGAGATAAAGAATCTAAGAGAAAGAGGTAAAGAGGGAGAGAATTCCAAGGAAAAGTTGTTCAAAGTCATACTGACAAGAGGAATGACATGTATACTGAATAGCAAATAAGCCAATCTGGCTTGGAAGTTAGAGAACATTAAAGAAAGCATTGTATAATGGAGAATACTGCCAATATAGAACAAACCTCAAAACTTTAAAAGTTTTAGAATTTGATTGTTGTTTCAACAAAAAAGAAAAAGCTGGAAAACAGTGTGGCTCCCTGTTTAAGTCTCTGTGAATTTTACAGTAGAGTTCAAAAAAGTACCAATATATAAACTGCTGCCCTTGGGCAGTTTGTTTGAGATGAATATCAACAGGTAAATATAAACATGCAATAAAATCATTGCAAAACAAAAACATTGGGTAGACCCAAAACAAGACTTGAGAGAACCCAAAACAAATACTGAGTGGGATATCAGCATTCCTTGTCATGGTCCTTAGCTTCCTTGGAGAGTTTCTGAAATCAGCCTAACTTCTATGGTCAGCTTTGGACTACACAATTTCTAGCCACATAAAGCTAGGTTCAAACAATAACAATAAATATTATTCTATACACAATACAAAGTCAAAGTGAGATACTTCATACCTTCAAGGAGCTTATGTGTTGAGTGAAAGTTGTACAAAACAGAAACATTGGATATTTTCTTTTGAAGAGTTTACTCTGGCATGGCAAATATTCTTCGTATTTTGCTTATTGATTGGTTGTGAAAAATGAACTACAGGATTAATATGTAGAAAGAAAATGCTTTCTGTCCTTGTAAAGAATTTCCTTTTTATCTTTAGTCTTGCAAGTCAAATGCTAATTTGATAAAAAAAATCATTATGGGAAAAAGATATTCAAGTCCCAGCCATACCTTACTTATTCCACACAATACAAGTATATCTCATTTTTGCAACTATAATTCCAAGTCACTTTTTGAATAGCCATTAAATGTGTATGTTAGGTGCTGAGGAAGATACAAAGTATGACTCAGTTTCCCACCCTATAGGAGCTTACAATCTAACTCAGAAATTAAGATATTTATGCATCAAAAACACAATAATAGATACTATAAGTACCAAATAAGTTGAGGAGACAATAAATATTAATAAATCTGGGAATTACTTAACTAAACTCAGCATTCACCTTTTGGGGGATGGATTAACAATTACTAAATAACAGAAGTTTTCTGACATTTTACTAATTGTTTATAATCTGTTAATACATTTTCCTTCCTTGTAACCTCTCTAGGCTTTTTTCCCTAATGCACTTATATATATGTTTAAATGCTTGTATTTGCCAGTAAATGTTGAAATAAACTTTATATTAAAAACAAAGAAAAATATATTAAAAAGCAAAGAAAAAAATTTTTTTCAGATGAAGGAGAAATGGGCAAGGGCTGGTAGAGCAAAGATTAGAGCACTAAGGAAAACCTAAGTTCAAATCAAGGCACAGACACTAGCTATGTGAAGCTGGGCAAATTGCATAATCTTTATCTGTCAAAGTTTTTCTCATCCATAAAATGAGGATTGCAATAGCATGTACCTCCCAGGATTGTTGTGAGGATAAAATTGAATAATACATGTGAATTATCTTTTTATAAACCTTAAAGTATTTTATAAGTGGAGTTATTATTAGAACAAACTATAATAATCTTTTTTTTTTCTTTTGGTGACACAATTGGGGTTAAGTAACTTTTAACTCAGAGTCACACAACTAGGAAGTGATAAATGTCTGAGACAGGATTTAAACTAGGGTTTTCTTAACTCCTGGGCCAGTGTTCTACCATCTAACTGACCCAAATAATAGTAATTTTAATAACAAAGGGTTCTGTTCTAATTTCTGAAAAATTCTGCATTAATTAATTTTTATAAATATAGGGATTTTAAATCTATTTAATGAACTCACTACTTAAAAGAATCTTGTCTTTAATTTTCTTATGAAACAAGGAAACTTTGTGATGAATCAATCATTATCTCTACTAGTATTTTGTTATACCCACCAATTATGGGTGTCTATCTATAGAGATAAAGGCTCACCAAAGTAAGTAGTGGCATTTCTACCAGTAAATACTTTGCTCGCATTAGCCAACCATAAATCACATAAATTCAAAATGAAATATATTCATTCAAATATCATAGTAATAAGATAAAAAGAAAAGATCTTCCTATACATATATGGGCTTCACTATTCATTACAAGGACATTCATGGTTGGCACTTGTGGAGCTAAAACACATGACAGTGACAGAGCAAATTATATGTACAATGCTAAGAAATAGCAATGTCATCATGCTGTTCTCTGATGGGTCTTTGCTTCTCTGTTCTACAATAAGTCCATCAACTTTTCTAAACATATTGCCTCTACTGGGTTCATTTTCCAAGATCTGTGAACTACTGTAGTCCAGGCTTCAGCTTTTCAGTGACCTTTGATAGTCTCTCAGCTCCAATATTCTATAGTGTACTGATGGAAAACCTTTCCATAATTAATATGCATATTTCTATAGTATATAGCTGAAGTTATATATTATCACATCTAAGAGGAATCCACAAAAAAGTCAACTAAGTGGTGGGGGACAGTACTGGGTTTAAATTTAGGAAGACCTAAATTCATTCTCTACCTTAAATATTTACAATTTTTATGACCATGGGCAAGTCATTTAATCTTTCTCATGTGTTTCCCAATTTTTAAAATGATTGGTTACTCTGTATCCTCTATGTATCCTCTAAAGTACCAAATTTGTTATCAAGCTATGGTCATACTCCAAGATAAGAATAATTCCTAAAGATGTGTCTGTGACTGTATCTTGTGTTGATTCAAAATCCATGAACCCAGACAAATATTTTACTTAGCGTTAAAAATTTCTTGTTATTCCCTTCTAACCTTAAATGCTTCCAAAATTCAAATTGTAGTCTCTAACCAAAAAAATCATACAAACTGTATGCAAGCTGAAGTTATAAAGTCTGCTTCATTCCCTGACTACCATGCATATAGATTTTAAAAAGCACAAAAGCTGAGCAAAAAAGATAAAATCTTTGTCCTCTATACTCTTTGTCCTTATTACAGTTTTATTATGTATATCTGCCAACAACAAAACTTTTGACTTTTACATTGTATTCTGGCCAGTTCAGGATATGTAATGTTCTCTCTAGACCTATATTGTTTAGATCAAAACCTGCTAATTTTGTTTCTTCAACTGACAATGCAATATGAGGAGAAAGATATAGGCATCAAATGTTTACAAAAATTTGTTAGCTTTTCTTATACTTTACAAAGAATCCAATTTGTCTCTTAAAATTAGAAAACTTAGATTTACCATCTTTGCTCTTAGACAGGTGGAAAGTTTTTTAAAAGTCAAAATATTAAAAAGCAAACCAATTAAATAAAAATGTGCTCAACCTACTCAATTTCAAGAGGCACTTGTATCTATACTCAGTTTTTGAGAGGCAACAGCAGAGTCCAACACTTATCTCCATCATCAATTAATATTGATTGAACACCAACTGGGAGCCTGATACTCAGTGCTCTGATGTAATCATTTACCATGCAGTACAAGGGCAACAGCTGCTCAGGTTTTGGATTTATGTTTTACCTGCAATATTTGTTTCAGCTTTTATGTATGGCTATGTATATGCACATACATATATATGTATTCATGAACATATATGTGTGTGCATATATATGTGCATGTACGTATCTATTTATGTATTAAATATTAGTTATCTGCAAATATTTAAAAGGCCATCATGTGGAATGGGAATTAAACTACAAGCATTACTCCAGAGAACAGATTTAGAACTAATAGAAGTTAAATAGAAATAGACAAATTTTGATTCAACAAAAGAAAAATTTGATAACATTGAGAATTATACATCAGTCCTTGTGAGGATGATAGCGGTGTAGCATTAGTGGTAGATTAGGAGTTAGAAAATTGTCTAATTTTAATAAATTTGTATTTATGTAACTTCTGCCCCTAACATTTACTAGTTATATTTCTATTCACAAGAAGTCACTTTTTACTTTTTTATTTCTTGATAAAATATAAATAATTCATATAGTCAAAGAATAACCTAAATGAAATGACA
The DNA here is from genome assembly GCF_016432865.1 of Antechinus flavipes. NCBI lineage: Eukaryota > Metazoa > Chordata > Mammalia > Dasyuromorphia > Dasyuridae > Antechinus > Antechinus flavipes. Next base: position 414,241,582 of record NC_067399.1, read on the forward strand.
TGAGGCATACGTGAGATAATACATAAAATGATTTGCAAAATTAAAAATGTAAATAAATGCTAGCTATCATTAGATTACCTTTTCATGTTTGTAGTAAGTTCCTTAAGAGTGGAAGTATTCAAAAGAAGGCTGGTTGACTACCTGTCACCACCAGAGGAGATTTCTGAAACAGATGGAAAGTTGAACTAGATGTCTTCTCATATCCCTTTCAATTCTAAGACTTCAGTTTTTTCACTAACCAAAAATCTGAGTATCTGATTAAGATGTTCCTTAAAAAGAAAGTGATAACATACATGATGGGCAAGTCTAGACTGCTGGAATTAGGTAGTTCTAATAGCAAAATATCTAAATATGCCTATCAGGAAGTTCAATTCCCTCTTCTGGCTTGGAAATCAGAAAACCTGGGTTCAATCAGATCCCATCCAATACCTCTGTGTTCTTCATCAAGTCATTTAATCTTCTTGGAACTCAAGTTTTCTTATCTGTAAAATAAGTGGACTGGACTAAATAGCCTCTAAATTCCTGTCCAGCTCTAGGAAAAAAAAACTACATCCTTGAAAAATACTAAAGTACTTCCAGAGTCAGAAATTCACAGGCGAATACCGGTAGATATTTATGACTGGCCAAAATAATAATGATTGGATATTGTTAGTTGAGAATAAGTCCCAAAATATAAACTAGTTTTAGAAAGTATTTTAATGAGTCATTTGGCAAAGGGAAAAAAGTATGACTCCCTCGAGTGTTTATAAGATTTAGATCAAGTAGAATGAAAGCAAGGTTGTAAAGACAAGAGTTGAACTGGTCAGCACATGAACTATACATACAGTCAGGCAGCATACTTAAGGCAGTTTATAATGTATATCAGTAAGTATAAATATTCAATCCAATTTGGGGAACCTGAAACACAAGTTTTGAATGGACACAAAACAATACCTAGATGGGCTCTAAGCATTCTCTAAAGTTATCTGGCTTCCCTGGAGTATTTCTAAAGTCAGTTTGACTTCTACCATAACTTTTGTATTACACAATTTCCTAGCCACATAAAGCTAGGTTCAAACAATATGAATATATAATTAAATATTTTTACCATAATATTCACTGTGCAAAATAATTTCATCCACAGAAAATTACATAGGATATTAAAGGACTCTTTTTTAAAGGCACATTTACCTTTAAAATAGTATCCACATATGTATTCTTTTGATAGTGTTTTAGTGAGGCTACAATGTAAGATCTGTCTATAAGTAACTAATTAGAGCACTGACTTAGCTAGTCAATTCAGTCAACAAATCAATCAGAACATTAAAATGACCAGCTCTTTTTTGACTTAGTTCACTGATTGGAACAAATCAGCCAATCAGTTCAATTAAAATATTCTGGTTGTTTGTGGTCAAAGATAAATAAATAATACATAAATAAAGCAAAACTGAAAGGAGAATAGAAGGCAAGAGAACTACATCAAGCTAGAGAAAAGAGAGAAAAGAGGAAATAATTCTCCTAGATGTTGATTTCCTGAAACAAAACTCCAGTCACACTGTCTTAGTTGCAATTCTTCTAAACAGTTTGCTAGCTATTAGGTAGAAAAGAAAAAAGTAACTTTTTTTTTTACTTTCCATCAGGGCATTTAGGCAGCTTTGAGAAATGTTTGTCAAAATTGTAACACCACTCTGACATAATAAGTTTTAAGATTCCCAACAAGGGATTGAAAGAGGGCAAGGGGCAAGGAATGGAGGGTAGTAAGAAAATAGGAAAGAGAGATGTAGCTATACCTATTCCGGGAATAAAAAACTTCAATTCCAACTGTTACCATTTGAATCTATTTCATATTTCTGGATTTGAACACAAATAGGGAACTTTTTAAATATGAAGAGGGGAGAAAATCATAACAAATGAAGTGCAGCAAAATTCTGTAGTGATGAGAGTTGTCATGCCTGGAGCACTTGAGTTTGAAAGAGATAATGTGCCAGAAACAAATTGAAGGGAGCTTCCATGTACCAAACAATGTAATGGGAAAAAAGCTTTAACTGATGAGAAACCTAGTTGGAAAATGACAACTCTGAATTGATTTGTATGCAACAGCTACTAAAAGAAACAAGAAACACATTTCCTTCATGTCCAAAAGAAGCTGAATGTCACATGTATTGCTCTAGGCAATACTTAGACAACAAAACAATGTAGTTGTAAGAGAAAAGAGGAACAGAAAGAAGATGAGCCTGAGGAGTGATGACACCAAAGTATACATGGGGTCCAATCAGAACTGAGGTACAAAAACTTTTTCCCATTCTTTGTGAAAAAAAAACACTAAAAACTTTGGGTAAACATCCATAATTTCTTGTTCTTCATGTAGGGGAGACCAAATTGGGCAATTCTTCAAAGCTAATAGATTTTTTTTTCCTTTAAGTCAGTAAGTAAAGGAAATCAGGCTTTATCATTTTCTGTAATACTTTACCAAGACTTGAAAGTAAAATAAAATAACCATGTTTTTTGCCCAAAACCACTGAATTAGAGGCCCCTAATTTAGAAGTCACTGATAAAATTTGCAATTCTTCACCAACATAGGAAAAAAAGAACTTTCCACCTAAGCCCTAAAAACAGTTAAAATAGAAATCTACCAGATGGTCAGACTAGAGTGAGCTCCTTCTTCACTGTACACTGCACCTACTCCCTTCTCCCCATCTCTGCTCATCAAGGCCTCTCCACAGCATTTTTATGTATATTTCCTTCCCCTGAGGTAGTTTTCTATCATCTTTTCCTTACACACCAACCACTGATATACTTCTTCTCATTTGCCCAAGGTATAAATACTCCATATTCTACAAAAAAATAATTTTGAAATTCTTACCATATCCACTTGTTACTTGACATGACAACCTAGAACTATCCAAGAGCAGAATGAGCTGCCTTCAGAGACATTCTTTGAATTAATTCATGAAAATTCTATTCTTGTTGAGTGTTTTGTAGAAAGGATCGAGTGTAAGATACATTTTAATTAAATGACCCTTCTAACTCTAAAAATCTAGGATTTAGTAACTTGATAAAAAGTTCCTTGCACAAATGGGTTTCAAGAGTCAATTAGTCAAATAGGATTTTTATAAAGCACTTACAATGGCTCCACACTTTGCTAAATACTAGTAATACAAATATAAGAAGACAGTTCCTACCCTTCAAGAGCTAATTCTAATAAAGAAAGAAAGTAAAAGGAAGCTGAAAAGGAAAGAAGAGAAAGGTGGGGAGTGGTGCATGTAAGTTAAGAATTATAGCTTTGGCATCCTCCTCCTATGGAAGTCCTGGAAGGAAATAACCAAGCAAAAGAAGAGGCAGGAAGGGCAGAAAGTACCTCCAGTGTGTGTCCAAAAGTCTTTCTAGTCTTATTAAATATAAACTAGCTCATTCCAGTCAGGATTTTTACATCACTATTTTTTTTAAAAAAAAGAATATTTTGCTATTAACTATTAGCAGCTACTAATAAGTAGCATTAATAGGGCAACTCCCAATGCCAGACAGCTGTTGGATGGTAAAGACTATTGCTTCTTCATCTTGCCTAGAACTAAGCAAATAAAATGAGTTATGTGACAGGCCACTGAAGTCTATACCTAGGTCAGATTCTAATAGTCTGCTATTAATACACAGATAATCACTTTTGCAGAGGAAAATTAATTTCATGATGATTTATTTATTATAAAGTGGCTGGCTAACTCTATGTACAAAAAAGCCATATCAACCTTAATATTGCTTTAAAAATGAGAATATTAGGAAAGCACCATAATATGATGAAATTAGCAGGTGGTATGTAAATCAAGGGAAACTAGTTTTATTCCTAGCTCTGATACTAGCAAGTCATCTAAATGTGGGGACATCATTTAGTCCTTCCCACTCTGTTTTTTTTTCCAAAAAAATATGAGAGGATTGACCTAAATAGTCATTAAGATACCTCCTAATTCTAAAGTACTAAGATCATAAGGAGTAACTATGGAAGAGTGAGGAAAATGATGCTTATAAGCAACAACACAATAATATAAAAGAAAATAACATTGAATGACCAGAATTCTGACTAATGAAGGGACCAATCACAAATTAAGGAATGTGATGCATACTTGCTCCGTCTTAGTCAAGACTTGGTAGACCACAGACAGGGAACAAGGTGTGTGCCTTATCCAACATGGTCTATAAGTTGATTTGTTTTGCTTAGCTGTGCTTGTATTTTAAAATAGGAGATGTATTTGCCAGAAGTAGAGGAAGAATCAGGAAATGACAACAGTACAAAAAAATCAATAAAACTCTTTTAAAAGAAGTAATGAGTCATTATTCTTAACTTAATGAGTCTTCAGGTTATCACACTGAGATACTATTTCTAAAATAATTCACAGCACAAGCAGTGTCCACATTGTAGAGAATTTCTTTCTCTCATCACACTGAGTAGCTACTTAGCAGACAACTTGACTTTGATTTTGCCAGAAAAATTATAGAGTTGTTCTTTTTCTCCACCTAGATGTCTTTAAATAAGACAAAAAATATGGTTGTCTTAATAGCCTGTCTACCAAGACATGAGCAGGAGTTTTTATTAAGGAGGTCTCAAAAACAGTTTAAAGGATCATAGCACTGTGAGCAAATAAGAAAAGATAAAAAAAGAATCTCTGAACTGGGAACTGTACAACTAAAATAGGACATGGTCCCAAATGTGACAATATGGTTATAGTCCTATCATCCACAGAGGACAACTAAAAAGCTGGTTTGGGGCAATTATTCAGATAATTCAGACTCCTGATTAATTATGTTATATAGAAGATAGATAGTAATGGATGAAGATTTAAAGTTTCAGTCCTCATTTCTTCAGATGGGCTCCCATTACTAGTTAAATTTTCCAGATTATTATTCAATAAACTTGATTGTTATTTTCTTCTAGAGACTTCATCTGAGAATAAATAATCTGTAGTATATGAGAAAAAGGAGTTCATATACATGAGTAAATCCTTCTTTTTGATCCTCCATCTATCTTGATATTCTATACAACTGCTAAAAATAGTAAGCTAATGGTGAACTGCATCTGAGATTTGGATCAATGCTTAAAAAGTAGATATAAAAGTTAAAGAAGATTCATTCATTTATTCTTTCTGCATTTTACACAATCCTGTAAAAAACATAATGTTAACTTATTTCAGGGATGAAAATATTAAAATTTCATTCCTGCCCTCATCAAGTTTGCATTCTTTATATATCAAGCTGCAATCACAGCAGAGAAAAATAAGCTAATGGTTTTGTGATCATTTTGATATATCTTGCCTCTCCCTTGAATTCCTAATTCATTAGATATTTTTAACTCTATTTGGGGGAGGGGAGAGAGGAGTTTTCAGCTTGTTTGCCATAGAGAGATGCAGGAATTAGACTAAGCAAAAATTAGACATATATGCCCTCTCTGGGGGTATAGGGGATTTTTGGCCCTAGAATTTTGGCATTATCTGTAAGGCTATTAAATAATACTGTATTCTTTCATATCTACATTGAACCCAAACTATAAAGAATAATTATTTTAAGCAGTATGCTTCTTCTGCATTATTTTCCATATGTAAAACCCCAGATTCCAATATATTGTGTTGGAGAAAGATCAGGAGATTAAGGAGGAAGAAAAAATAAATATAGTCCCATGAATGATCAAATCCTATTCTCCTTGATTCCCCCCTCAGAAATGACCTGTGGAATTCTGATTTAATATTTGGAGAATCCATTTTGAAATCCACTGCTTATACTATAGTAGCATACTTTTTACAAGAGAAACTGTAACTTGTTCCTTTCCTTTCCTAATCACCACCTCCACTTTGATAAAGCATAGATTTTACAGCCTTATCTAAAAAGTAGAAAGACATATTCAAAAGCATTCCTACCTTTTTTCCATTTCTCTCAGACGTCCCTCTTCTCCCCCCACCCAGAATCTATGGAGAATTTCACCTTGAACAGGTTTTCAAAAATGAAACAAAACATGATTTCATAAAACCTTTTAAAGCCCTTACATCTGAAGCATGCAGAACTCAGATCAGAGAGTGATTTACTCTCTCCCTATGGAATAGTCAATTACATCAAAATATTTCTGAAATTTTCCATTTCACCCTCAAAATCTAGCCTTTTCAAGCACCATTACAACTTGATATGTAGTTATTGGCAGGTGTCCTCATTACTTACCATTAAGAGAGGAATATGTTCCTCCTTAGTAACAAAACAAAATGACACCAATTTATGATTTTTAAAGATAATTAAGCATTGCTCAATTATTTGCCTTCCAACCCAATTCATGTCCTAGTTAATTACATCCCATCATGTTCAAATATAAATGTTCATTTCGATGATTGAAAGTTATTTTTCTGCCACTGTTGAAAAACATTGAAATCAAGTTTTTTAAATCAATTTTAGGGAAACAAACAAACAAACAAACAAAAAGCAATACTGGATATGATAAAGCTACTCTGGCTTGCTAAAAAATTATTTAAGAATCACATTGGGAATAACACTTCCAATCTCATACTGTATTATAAAGCAGTAATCATCAAAACTATTTAGAACTGTTTAAAAATTAAAAAGCAGATCGGTGGAACAAACTAGATAAGGAAGAATAAAAAATAATTGAACTCAGTAACAATGTATGACAAACTCACAAATATAAATTAGCTAAAAAAAGAACCATTTATTTACAAGAATTGCTGGGAAAGGTGGAAAACAATATTACAGAAATTAAGTCCAGAACAACATCTAATATCATATGCCACAATATACTCAAAGTAATAGGTAACTTGAATATTAAAGATCATAGGTAATTTCTATATTAAAGGTCATACCACCAAAATATTTTTTGATCACATGCCTTTAACAGCTGTGACTAAATAGTAAATGTTTAAATAAGCAAAGGATAAAAGCCATTACAAAAGATAAGATAAATAATTTTGATTCTATGAAATTGAAAAGCATTTTCATGGACATAGTTAATACAAGTAGAATAAGAAGGAAAATAAGGAACTGAAAAAAATCTTTGCATTAAATATTTTTGTTAAAGATCTGTTATTCAAGACAAGTAGAGAAACATCACATCATTATGCTAAGTACTAAATATATATGTAAATTAGATAACCATTGTCTCATCAGTTCCTCTGAGTTAACACCTTGTTTCAAGTATACTTCGCCAAATTTCTGGCTCTCTACAAAGAAATATTGCAACAAGTAAATAAATAATACTAAGATGTTTTTCCAGTAGATATACACATATAGTCAAAAGATAAGAACAGATTTCAAAATGAAAATTGCAAATTTTTTAAAAACACATGAATGACCAAATTACTAATGAAAAACAAAATGCAAATCAACACAATTCTTCATTTCATACCCAATACATTAGTAAAGATGACCAAAAAAAAATAGTCAATATTAAAGAACTGTAGAAAGAGAGGCACTTTAAAGTACTGCTGGTAGAGCTATAGAATGGTCTGGATATTTGTAAAACAATTTGGAATTGTGCAAAGAGAATGAGCAAAATATCAAAAACCAATGAACTGGAGATTTCAGTGCTAGGTATGTGCCCCAACAAGCTCTGTGATAAAAAAAAAAAAAATACTCTAAAATATTTGGAACATTTTTGTGGTAGCAAATATCTGAAGGTAGGGGACCATCAGTAGCTAAACAAATTGTAACATATGAATATAACAATAGCAAAAGAAATGATAGAAATGATACATACAAAGATTACAAAACATATGTGAATTTATGTTCAAAATAAAATAAGCAGAGCCAGGACAGTATATATAATGTCTACAGCAATATAAAAGGACAGAACAACAAAATAATGAAAACTGAATACTGTGAAATTATAATGACCAAATTTTACACCAAAAAAGAGATATGGAAAAGAATCTTTCATCCTTTCTTTGCAGAGGATAAATATTACAAAAAATTGTTCATTTTTTTCAGTGTTGGTTAATTTTGCTGAGTTTTTGGTTTTCTTTTTTTATTCATTATTATAGGAAATAAATTTCTAGGAGAAAGAAAAAATACATATTGAAAAATATACATAATATAATAGCAAATTATAGCAATTGAATCTATTTTTTTAAGTAAAAGTTTACCAATGGTACCTTACCAATCTGAATTAAATGACATTCTTGAAGGGTAGCCAAAAAAATAAACTTTATTTGTAATGTCATTGATTAGTAACTTTATTTTTATCATCACTGACTAGCAATCATTCTTTAGTTATTTGAAAAAGGGGGGAGGAAGCAATACATAGGGAGTCAAGAACCCTACATTTCAGTTCAGACTCATCTATTAATTAGGAATACAATTTTAAGTAGACCAAAAAATAATTGGAAACTAAATAATCTCATACTAAAGAATGATTGGGTGAAACAGCAAATTATAGACATAATTAATAACTTCATCCAAGAAAACGATAATAATGAGACATCATACCAAAATGTATGGGATGCAGCCAAAGCGGTAATAAGGGGAAATCTCATATCTCTAGAGGCCTATTTGTATAAAATAGAGAAAGAGAAGGTCAATGAATTGGGTTTGCAACTAAAAATGCTAGAAAAGGAACAAATTAAAAACCCCCAATCAAACACTAAACTTGAAATTCAAAAAATAAAAGGAGAGATCAATAAAATTGAAAGTAAAAAAACTATTGAATTAATAAAACTAAGAGTTGGTTCTATGAAAAAACCAACAAAATAGACAAACCCTTAGTAAATCTGATTTAAAAAAGGAAAGAGGGAAATCAAATTGTTAGTCTTAAAAATGAAAAGGGAGAACTCACCACTAAGTAAGAGGAACTTAGAGCAATAATTAGGAGTTACTTTGCCCAACTTTACGCCAATAAATTCGACAACTTAAATGAAATAGAAGAATACCTCCAAAAATATAGCTTGCCTAAACTAACAGAGGAAGAAGTAAATATCCTAAACACTCCCATCTCAGAAAAAGAAATAGAACAAACTATCAATCAACTCCCTAAGAAAAAATCCCCAGGACCAGATGGATTTACATCTGAATTCTATCAAACATTTAAAGATCAATTAACTTCAATGCTAAATAAACTATTTGAAAAAGTAGGGATTGAAGGAGTCCTACCAAACTCCTTTTATGACACAGATATGGTACTGATACCTAAACCAGGTAGGCTGAAAACAGAGAAAGAAAATTATAGACCAATCTCCCTAATGAATATTGATGCTAAAATCTTAAATAAAATATTAGCAAAAAGATTACAGAAAATCATCCCCAGGATAATACACTATGACCAAGTAAGATTTATACCAGGAATGCAGGGCTGGTTCAATATTAGGAAAACTATTAACATAATTGACTATATCAACAACCAACCAAACAAAAACCATATGATCATCTCAATAGATGCAGAAAAAGCATTTGATAAAATCCAACAGCCATTCCTAATAAAAACACTTGAGAGCATAGGAATAAAAGGACTTTTCCTTAAAATAGTTAGGAGCATATATTTAAAACCTTCAGTAAGCATCATATGCAATGGGGAAAAACTGGAACCTTTCCCAGTAAGCTCTGGAGTGAAGCAAGGTTGCCCACTATCACCATTATTATTCAATATTGTATTAGAAACACTAGCCTCTGCAATAAGAGTCGAGAAAGAGATTAAAGGAATTAGAGTAGGCAATGAGGAAACCAAACTATCTCTCTTTGCAGATGATATGATGGTATACCTAGAAAACCCCAGAGATTCTACTAAAAAGTTATTAGAAATAATTCATAATTTTAGCAATGTAGCAGGACACAAAATAAATCCCCATAAATCCTCAGCATTCTTATACACCACCAACAAAATCCAAGAGCAAGAGATACAAAGAGAAATTCCATTCAAAATAACTGTTGATAGCATAAAATATTTGGGAATCTACCTACCAAAGGAAAGTCAGGAATTATTTGAGCAAAATTACAAAAAAGTTTTCACACAAATAAAGTCAGACTTAAATAATTGGAAAAATATTAAGTGCTCTTGGATAGGCCGAGCGAATATAATAAAGATGACAATACTCCCTAAACTAATCTATTTATTTAGTGCTATACCAATCAGACTTCCAAGAAAATATTTTAATGATTTAGAAAAAATAATAACAAAATTCATATGGAACAATAAAAAGTCAAGAATCTCAAGGGAATTAATGAAAAAAAAAATCAAATGAAGGTGGTCTAGCTGTACCTGATCTAAAATTATATTATAAAGCAGCAGTCACCAAAACCATTTGGTATTGGCTAAGAAATAGATTAGTTGATCAGTGGAAAAGGTTAGGTTCACAAGACAGAATAGTCAACTATAGCAATCTAGTGTTTGACAAACCCAAAGATTCTAAATTTTGGGATAAGATTTCATTATTTGATAAAAACTGCTGGGATAACTGGAAATTAGTATGGCAGAAATTAGGCAAGGACCCACACTTAACACCACATACCAAGATAAGATCAAAATGGGTCCATGACCTAGGCATAAAGAACGAGATTATAAATAAATTAGAGGAACATAGGATAGTTTATCTCTCAGACTTGTGGAGGAGAAAGAAATTTGTGACCAAAGATGAACTAGAGACCATTACCAATCACAAAATAGAAAGTTTTGATTATATCAAATTAAAAAGTCTTTGTACAAACAGAACAAATGCAAACAAGATTAGTAGGGAAGCAACAAACTAGGAAAACATCTTTACAATTAAAGGTTCTGATAAAGGCCTCATTTCCAAAATATATATAGAACTGACTCAAATTTATAAGAAATCAAGCCATTCTCCAATTGATAAATGGTCAAAGAATATGAACAGACAATTTTCAGATGAAGAAATTGAAACTATTACCACTCACATGAAAGAGTGTTCCAAATCACTATTGATCAGAGAAATGCAAATTAAGACAACTCTGAGATATCACTACACACCTGTCAGATTGGCTAAGATGACAGGAAAAAATCATGATGAATGTTGGAGGGGATGCGGGAAAACGGGGACACTGATGCATTGTTGGTGGAGTTGTGAACGAATCCAGCCATTCTGGAGAGCAATCTGGAATTATGCCCAAAAAGTTATCAAACTGTGCATACCCTTTGATCCAGCAGTGTTTCTATTGGGCTTATACCCCAAAGAGATACTAAAAAAGGGAAAGGGACCTGTATGTGCCAAAATGTTTGTAGCAGCCCTGTTTGTACTGGCTAGAAACTGGAAAATGAGTGGATGCCCATCAATTGGAGAATGGCTGGGTAAATTGTGGTATATGAATGTTATGGAATACTATTGCGCTGTAAGGAATGACCAGCAGGATGAATACAGAGAGGCTTGGAGAGACCTACATGGACTGATGCTAAGTGAGATGAGCAGAACCAGGAGATCATTATACACTTCGACAACGATATTGTATGAGGATGTATTCTGATGGAAGTGGATTTCTATGACAAAGAGACTTAACTGAGTTTCAATGGATAAATGATGGACAGAAACAGCTACACCCAAAGAAGGAACACTGGGAAATGAATGTGAACTATTTGCATTTTTGATTTTCTTCCCGAGTAATTTTTACCTTCTCAATCCAATTCTCCCTGTGCAGCGGGAGAACTGTTCGGTTCTGCAAATATGTATTGTATCTAGGACATACTGCAACATATTTAACATATATAGGACTGCTTGCCATCTTGGGGGGGGTGAAGGGAGGGAGGGGAAAAAACGAAACATAAGCGAGTGCAAGGGATAATGTTGTAAAAAAATTATCCTGGCATGGATTCTATCAATACAAAGTTATTATTAAATAAAATTAAATTTAAAAAAAAAGGAATACAATTTTGAGTGTTTCCCTCTTTGAGTTTCAATTTCTTCATCAATAAAAGGACAAAATTGGACCAGATATCTATACCATCTTATCTAGCACTGAAATTCCATAATTCTATATTTAATATTATCAAATAGCTTAATGCCAGACAGAACCTAATCTAGTACCACTTCCTCATTTTATAGGAAACAGCTTCAAATTGCCAGTTACTTGTAATATCTATCAGCTAGTTGACCTTAATTATCAATTTATAAATCCACATGCTTAAAGATGCTAACACAGGAATTGAAAAAGGAGAGAATGAAAAATAAGCATAATTTGGACTTTGTTTTATATTAATATGCTTAGACACATATGTCTGAATATATGTATGTATGTGTATAAATGTTCAGAATATTAACTGGATTTTTTCTACTCACAAGATAGGGAAACTGAGGTCAAGGATAGAGCTATAAATGCACACAAATATATATGTATAAGATGTGTGTGTGTATATATATATGTATATATATTATACATGTAGATAAATACATACATATATATATATATTCTTCATCATTTATGGTCAGAGCTTCCCTAGAAGTAAGATTGATTTTTCTGTCTTTTGAGATAAAGTGATAGATCATAATGCAAAGAGGCACAATTTTCAAACTAATTCATTAGGAAATACTTCTAAAAGCCTGTAATTAATGTTTACTTTTTTAAATTCTTGTCAGTTTTCCTTTCTCTCTAGTTTTTTAATTAGTCTAAAATAGAATAATGGATAGTTGTCAATAATTGGAAAATAAAGGAAATCCAATGAAAGTTATTCACAACAGTCTTTGTGGTGTGCTTTCTAGAGACCCCAAATTGGGGTGCCAAAATGTTCTGTACTTTCTAGAGCCCTCACACTGGGGTGCTAAAATATACTTCTGGACTAGCTCTCTGGAGGATCTCCCGACCAGCCCGAGTCCTTGGTCTTAGAGGAGGAATGATGAAGGCAGGAGACCTAGAAGGGTGGTCAAAGATGGAAGCTATTTATTTCCAGTCCTCTCAGCCCTAAATACCTTAGTAAAATTACATCACTATAGCACACTGAGCAAGTGCCAACCATTACATCACCACAGCACACTATGCAAGTGTTAACTATAAGTACCCTGCTATTGATATGTAAATGCCTCTCTTTACTGTAAGTATCCCTTGCTTCAAGTAGAATACAGGTGGTCATGCCCTCCTTATTCTCAGGAAGGGTGAGAGGCACCAAAGGGAGATGGGGAGTCGAGCCAAACATTGTCAGCAGGTTCTCTCTGTGTTGAAGGGTCTTATACCTTAACCAGAATTCCCCCACTATCTATGGACCTCTACAAGTCTTTCTAGGCATTCTTTTTTTTTTTTTTAGGGAAAATATTTTTTAATCTCATATCATAGGCTCCCAAAAGGACTTAAGTAAGTAATAATTCAGGTATTTATATGACCATGGATGGACAAGTCAGCCTTTGTGCACCTTGGACCAAGACTAAGATAAATAGATTTTGTGATCTCCTTGATGAAAGGAACTGTCATATAAATGAAATCACAAGTTGTTGTTGTTGTTTTGGGGGGTGGTGATAAATAATCTATGTAACCTTGGTAAAAAAAAAATCTTAATCCCCCTGAATCTCAGTTTCCTCATATTTAAAGGGAATAGGGGTAAGCTACTACTTAATCATTTTCCAGCTCTAACCCCATTATGCTGTGAGCCTTTGAGTAATAAAATCAATTCTGAGTTCATTCTTTTTCCTTTACAGAAAAATAGAATTAAAGAAAAGCTTAAGTGTTCAGAAGTAAGAGTAGAAGTTCCCTGCAAATTGCTATCTAAGACAAGATAAAGGTGCCTTTTGTCTGATTCACTAGCTTGGAATGGGGGGTGGGGTGGAGATATCCTCCCTTGACAGAAACATATACTTCTTTCCCATTCCAACAAAAGTCCTAATATCTCACCATACAGGCCCATATCACAAGGCAGGATAAACATCCCCTGGGAAGCTACCTTCAATGTCTTTTCTTCCTGGACCTCATCTAGTTACCAAAAAAGTAAGAGTTGGAAGGAGATGACATCCTTCTTCTGACACCTCTGTGCCAAAGGTCTTCTATTGTTCTGTGTTCTCCCTTTTATCTCCATTTCCATATTCCCCATTCATTCTCCTGCTTCCAATTGCTTTTGCCATTGGTGAAAAATATCTTAGGAACAACTCCAGTTTTTATTCAGGCTCCCAAGGATTATAGTCTTCCTAAATCTAGAATTAAGCCCTTTTTCCCTCCAAAAAAAAAAAAAAAGATAATAACGACCTATTGTTTTTGTTAAAAACTAGAATGGGGCAAATGGAAGCTAATGACTCTGAGACAGAAAGAATCATTTTTCAATCATTTCTTATTTAAAAAAAACAGAACTAAAATTAATATTTGATCTACAAACACAGAACTCAAGAGAAGCATAGCAAGGTAAACGGGGGGGGGGGGGGGGGGGAAGGGGAATATTATTTAGAGGTTAAACTATTTATGTCCCTAGATGGGAAAATGATATCTGTAATTCTAAAAACTCTAACTGTCACTGAGGCAGGCAGGAGGGCATCCCATGGATAAAGGATGTGGTTGTGAATGAACTCTGATGTGATGATATCAGAGAAAAAGATATTAACGAGTGGAAAAACATCTGAACTAGAAAAAGTGGAAAGGGGAAGTATATTGGTACAAATTAGATCACATGAAAAGACACAAAAGACCTATTACAATCAAGGGAAAGAAGGAATGGGAATGAGTATTGTCTGAAGTGTGATCTAAGAGGGAATGATTATTCATTTGGGTATTGAAATTTATCTTACCCTATACAGAAGTAGAAGGAGAAAGAGGAAAGAAAAGGGAGGACAGAATAGAAGAAAGGTCAGAAACACTAGGTAAGAAAAAGGAGGAAGGGTTGATAGAAGATAAGGTAATGGGTAGGATGAGTTTTTTAAAAAAAAAAAAGTGGACTACCAAGCAATTTTCTATCAGGCTTTATCTTAAAAGTGCTCTTCTGAATTTAGGGACCACAGAATCATAGATTTAACATTTTTGAAAGGACTCCAAAGATCATCTTCATTTTATGGACAAAGCCAAGCTCTAGAAAGAATTAGTTTGGAGTCATGCAGCAGTAGGTACTTTGGAAAAAACTTGAACCCAGGTCCTTGGACTCCAAATCCAATATTCTTTTCTTTATACCTTACTGCCTCTAAAAATAGTAAGGGATTTTTTTTAAGTTGGGTACAAGTCAAGGGTCCCAAATATGATTCTTTCATATGAAGTGACTAGAAATCTAATAACTAGAAATATATCCTACTGGAAGTTAAGTGCAACTCTAAGTGACAGGCATTCAAGACTTAAGATTATAGGGATCTATGGTTTGAATTAGAACTATAACTATGATTAGACAAAAAAACTTTTGACTTAGGGTCCTGAAATTTAGGGGATATTCATAATTCACCAGGAGCAACAAATGGAATTAGGACCAAGTTAGCAAAATTAATTAATTAAAATAGAAAGGTAAAAATATTATGCTTCCTCTATTTCCTCTCTTTCCCCTTCCCCACCCTCAACAGTAAATATTCTCCTAGAAGAACTTTCCCACAAGTTTTTTTTCCCAACCACATTCTAGCACTTTGTGTTCTAAGGTCTGAAGACTCTGCCCACCAAAGTAAATGTGTCTTTAAAACTTGATTTGAAGGCACTTGTCACACTGCTTTTCCTAGAGTATGACTTGCCCCTGGCAAAAAAAAAAAAAAATGCCACCTGTGACTGTTCTAAATTCTACTGTTGGGATGATTCTGGGGGTCTAGAAAAAATAATGATACCCTGGGAGCTAAGAAGAATTGAAGATTTGGGGCAGTTTGGGGACAGGATGGTGACAGACAATGTTTCCTTATTTTAGTTTTACAGAGAATTTTGGAAATGAAAAATCTATTTAAAACAAGCTTTCGGAAAAGCATTTTCCTTGCATGATTATTTTGTGCACAATGGCAAGAAGACCATTCCCAGTGATATTTTCCAGTTGTTAAACTAAAAGGCCCTCCTGTTCTCTTTGCAAAAAGTAATTTTGTATTTTTAATTTAGATAACTCAAGTATCTCTAAGCAGAAATGAGTTGAATATTCATGAAGTCTGATTTGCTGTAATCATTTCTGATGTTCTGCAGCCATAAGACTTTAAGTACTTGTATTCCCATTCTTGGTCAATTATATAGAAATTACATAGGAAAGTGAGACTGACTCAGATTTCTGAGAGTTAGGAGATCTAGGTGTCTCCACTTCCTTCTTTTCTCTTTAAAGTAATAGATTAGAGATCATTTTAGCTCTTACTTATGGGGCTGACAGTTCATAGCATGAAAGTGAGAGAAGATAAAAGAAGATAATTAAATGAGATTTTTTTTTAAACTTAAAAGTTCATTTCAGAATCTAACTAAAGAAATATGCTATTTTACCCATAGGTATAGCCTTGGGCAACAATTATTCAATCAACAAGCCTTTATTAAGTGCTTATTCTGTGTTAAGTACTATGCTAGATGCCAGGAATATAAAAATTAAACTCCTACACTCAAGGAGCATATTACATTTGTGATATCAAAGGAAAAATTAAATAGAAAGAAAATATTTAAAACAAAGAAAAGCAAATAGAAATGATATAATTCATCAAAAGTACTCAAAAGTTCCAGAATAATAAATAAAAATAAATATGGTATAAATGCTAAAGAATCTCATAATGTCAAGATTAAAAAGAATCTCTAGAATCTACTCAATCTACCTCTCTATATCTGGTTTTTCCTCTGCTATTCTGCCTAAGTAGCTATTCTTAGAGATGTCTAAAAAAACATAATTTCTCTCTTGGTATCCATTCTAAACTTCTTCCCTTAAAATAATCTAACATTTGTATTGTTTTCCCCAAAACATGCTTTCTAAAAGTAATTGTAGGTATCTGAACTACGGATCACTTCTATCTGACTTTCTTCTGCTCTCATATGCTTCAAATTCATATTTCCTACCCTAAATCTGTGAAAACTGCAGTCCACTCTTGATTATCCTTTATTTCCAAATGCCAAGAAAGATTAGTTCTAACCAATTCACAAAGAAAACCAACCTAAGAATATAGAACTATGATTCGGAAATCCCATGCTTTGGGGTCTATTGGAACACCATAAACTGCTTTTTTAGGGTAAATTTAAATATGTATGTATACAATGACATGACCTGAAACTAGAGAAACAGCTTGCCTGATTCTCCAATGTTGACAGTAGGTTATCCTAAATGTGGGATAAAGGTTCTTTCTGTAAAGAAATCCATGGAAATCTTCAACTGATGATAGTAAAGGTCACAGCAATAATAAAAGTCTTGAGTGTTAGGGTCCTGTGACCTCTGACAGCCAAAGGATTTGAGAACTCTAAGTCAGATATGCATACACAAAGAATAAGGAAGGATTCAGTTAAATGTTGTCAAGGATTTGGCTGTTTCTAAAGTTCGTGATACAAGATGATCATGATACAAACTATTTTTGTTATACCTGGTTGCAATGTGACATCTCATAACATAAACTATTGACCAAAACCTCCATAAAGGCAAAGGAACTCAAGTTAATACAAAAAAGAGATATGATAATATTACACACACACACACACATACACATACACACACACACACACCCATATGCATACACGCACATACACATATGCCCAGTTCTACACTCTGCCATAAAAAAGTCTCACTTGACTCTTTTGCTCTCCCTTACTTCAATACACATAGCTATATGATCCTACTTATCGAGCCATTCAGTACTCTAAGTAAATCTCAAAGACTATAAATTTCAGGGAAGGTGTCAATCCACAAAAGTATAGGAAGCTACCTCATCTGGGAATTCTACATATTAATGAGTCACAGGGCAAATTCTTATCCTTATATTACACCCTATGTTATCCCTATCTTCAATAAAGGAGGAAGTATAATATTCTCCTTAAAACTATTAGAAACAGTTGCTATCTTCTTGCCCTCCAAACCAACTTTCTCATTTTCCTGTTCATATGAAAAATCAGTCAGTTAACACCTGATTTTAAACTTTAACCTAACTTGTATTTATATAGTTTATGTATTTGTATTTATATGAGAATGAAACACATACTCATCATTTATGGTTCTTTATTATCCACATGTGTATGTAACTGTATATGCATATATGTAGATACACATGTGTGTATGTATACATGTGTATCCCGTGTGTGTATACAGACAGAAACATATGCATAGTTTTCATTCTAAGACTAAGTCTTTATTAGAGAAAAAACATTCACATAGACTTATTTCTAAGAACTCATGATTGGTTCTTCCTTCACTGCTGATCACAACCTCTCGTGCCCATGTGAGTGAATTATCTTTTCCCTCTTCTTTCTTTCTCCTCATCCTATTTCCACATTAATGAATAGCTCAATAACACAAATGATTCACTTCTTTAGACACTATGAACAATAGAGCAATATAAGTAACACCAGGTATCCAGGGCAAATTATCTGCCTAGTATACAAGGAGAAGAATATTAGGAGAAAAAAGAATTTGTCTTACGTAAGTGAAAGAAAATATGGATTTATTGGGTTTGATTTTCCTTCTTCCTTGCTTAAAAAAAATCCAATGCAATCCAAAGGCCTTGTTTAATGTGGTATCTGTGCTTCAGTCACACATCTGAGCTACCTACAACTCCAGGTCGATCCCAGACGACTGGGTAAAACCCATTAAAATCAAGGCTGGTAATTGGATTGGGGATTTTTGTATTCCTTTTGAAAAATGAGCTTCACCTGCTATTCAAAATATCAGCATCCACATTGCATTTGTTTCTTGTTTGGTTATGGAAAAAGAGAAGGTCAATTCATGCTGCTATGATTAAAACAGCACTTTTTTTTTCCTTGTCGGAGCTTTTTATATAAGTGAAATGGAGCTGACAACCCCATTACTGCAGTGCAGTGCTTCCAATATTGACTGAAGAAAAACAACTTCACACATCTCCTGTGATTTAGTGATACTAAAAGGACAAATGAACTTTACTATTTTATACTTTTTCCCCCTGTGATCCTAACAGAACATTACACTACTCTTACACAAAGAGAGGTCTATCTAGAGGTTCAATACAGGTATCAAATCCATGCCAATCTCAGAGTAGGTACCTATCCAACTTAGATTTTAATCAATGCCCCGGAAGCCCATAATCTAATACATTTCTAACAAAATTATAGATAAAATACTTCCATGCAGTATTTGCAGCAGCTTGCAATCTAGTTTAAAGAATTGCACAAGTTGTTTCCCCTATTGCAAATAATGAGGAATTAGAGATTGATAAGATTTCTACTTCTGTTTGCCTAAAAGTATCCTACAATTGTTGCAACATAATACTTTGCATTAGAGATCTGAATACCTGTTTGGATTTTGCCACAAACTAGTTGGATGACCTTGGAAAAGTCCTTTAACCTCTGAGAACCTTTTTCCTGAGCTGCAAAATAGGAATGTTGTACTATCTAGTACCTAAAGTCTCTCCCAGTTTTAATATTCTGTGATTTTGTTGTCTCTAAATATGGGAACTATAACCAATGGCCCAGAATCCCAAACCTCTGTCTCCAAATTATCACTATCCTCGTTATCTCTATCACTTCTACTCTTTTGAAAGTCACACAATGTTGGTTATGTTTAAGTGTCTACAAAAGTAACAGGGTCTCCTAGATCCCATACAAATACTCCTGGAAATGATGCATTAATCAGAAGACAATCTTTATTCTATCCTTATAGAAAATACAGATAATGCAAAGGACTCATAGGAGCCCATAAAAAATCTATACAATTCTCATCCCTCTCCAGTGATTCCAACTTTCTTTCCAGATCCTAAAGTTCTCCATACTCAGTACCTTCATGAGTTATAGATTCCATATAGAAAGTAGAAAAAAAAATTATGATTGCCAAAGGGACAAAACTCTGAGGTTCTATCAATTATCACTTTCCCCAAGGACACATACTTCTTTGCCTCTTCACATTCATGCCACAATCCTGTGGTTTGGCTTTCCCCAGAAGAAAAACCCTTAGGATTGCTAGAGACACAAAATGCTAACTTTCTAATGAAATCCTCTTTTACTGCACTGATACCCATGTAGACTCCTCTTAGATTTCCATACACTTGGGACTCTTAGCCAGGAATTCCCTTCCTTTTGGACTCACAGGATAGAAATACTTGTATTATCAAAGAACAAGTTCTGCCTCCCTTGTTTCCCTGTTTCATAGCTTTAGTCCATTTAAAGAGGAAAAAATGATTATTACTAGTACCAATAGATTTTATTAGACTGGATGACATTTCTTTATGATTTGTTCCTGGGGTATGGGAATTAAACCACTTCATTGTATGTAACTTTCCTCTGTATATCTTCCCTGTTACACTAATTGGCAAGAAAGCCAGCCAAGAGAAGGAATGTAATTATTTTTCCTTTCAATTAATAACTGTTCTTTTGTGGAACTATTTGATATCATTTCTAATTGTCAATATTGTGTTCCCATAAGGGCTGAGTCTATAAAAGATATTTTGTAGATAGCTTTGTCTATATTTATGATAAAGCATTTATTCAACTCCCTAAGGTATATTATTCAGCACCTAAGGATGTGTTTTGAGAGCCCAGATTTATCTTTTTCTAATCAATGATAATCTCACCAAGTACCTAAATATATACAGTCCATATTACTGTCCAGGAGAATGGGGAGATTCAGAGAGTAGCTAAATTTAGAGCACAAAATTCCTATATACTAATACTCTAATTGCTAAGTATCATAGGGTTTAAAAATAAAAAAAGAAACCTAAGAATTATCCATCAGTTTTAAGAATCCAAGCATTTTAAGTGATTTTAAACAATTTTAATCAATATTTGTTAGAGTGTTTTTTACTTTCTAGTTACCAGTTGTTTTTTTAGTTTATGCCTTGAATTGAATACATGAATATTAAATTATGCAAAAGGACAATCAGAAAAAACAAAACTTTCAACAATGATTTTCTCCTTGTTAGAATTGAAAAAGTCAATGATAATACATATAGGGAAACCAAATAACCAGTCACAAAATGAAAAATTCAAAATTCATGCATTTAGTCAGCATTTTGTCTATACAATAAAAAAGAAATTATTTAACAATTTGGTTTTTGGAACTAAGTCAATCAGATATATGTGAATTATGTAGACACAGACCAAGCCAAAACTTCAGTCAAACTAAAATTAATATTTCTGTACTTGGCCAACAAAAATGAGACCTTAATTAACTAAATAAATAAATGGTCTGATTGACAAATCAGGCAATCCAATTATCTTTAACTATAGACATAGTCTTACCATATACTGGAGGATGAACAAATATTGGCCTTTTTCATATTTTAGCAATGTTAATTTATTGGTTTTCTATTCGGTATTATAGGCCTTGAGTTTTCATAGAAAGTTGGATTTGTAAGAAGATGCTAGAAAAATAAAAGTGGGTTATGTTGTACTTGAAGAGGAAATTTGGAGGGGAGGGGTTAGAGAAGATCTTGCAGTGTTCTCTTTTCTCTTTTCAAAATCTTTCTTAGAAATAATTTCCCCATGATCCTATTCCCATAATTTTCTCATTGACTATGAGAAGGCTATATGATTTCTTGCAAAAATCAATGTTCTATATGTCCAGGGAGAACTGAGGATATCTGGATTTGCATACTGAGAGACAATATATTATCATAAAGTTCTATTTATTAGACACAAGGGAGTTAAGTACAGCTGTATAAGAACTTGGCATAATGGAAAATCCTAGTCTTACACAACTGCACATGTGCACATGCATGCACACACACACACACACACACACACACTCCTCAAGCTGTTGGTTAAAATGATTCTAATATATTAGTATGCTATGGTTTATGCTTTGAACAATTTCATTTTACAGGCAGAATAATGAATATGAATGCAAATGGCAAGGGAGACTTATGAAAGAAGAAAACTCCAGAGGCAACATTAGTTTCTCTACAAATGAATCCCTCTGTGACCTTGCCTGAGAACAATTCTACCTTTCGTATTCCTAGGACAAAAGACAAAGTGAAAAACAATGAAGTATAATTAACCAGTAAAATTATAGTCAGGTAGATCTAGTTTATGTTACCAACAAGAGTGCTTCATGCATTTCATTTTTTTCTGTTTTCCAATAAATAGTTATCATCCCTTGCAGAATCATAGCATCTTTAGAATTTACAAGATCTTTTCTGACAGCAGCTCTTTGTGACACACCTCCCATGAATCTCTCATAGTATTGTACTTAATTTTTTTTTTAATATTTAGGCAATGTTGACTTATTGGTTTTCTACTTGGTATTGTAGGTCTTTAGTTTTCATAGAAAGTCAGATTTGTAAGAAGATGCTAGGAAAAATAAAAGTGGCTTATGTTAAGCATTTGAAGAGTAAGTTGAGGGGAGAGGAGTTAAAGGGAATCTTGCAGTGTGCCTCTCTGTCTTTTCAAAATCTTCCTCAGAAATAATTTCCCCATGATTCTATATCCATAACTTGCTCCATATATCTCAGAGCATAAGCATAAATAATAGTAGAAAAAAATTCATTCAACAACAAAAATTTGTTAAGTACCTACTGTGTGCTATTCTAGGATTAAAGGATATAAAAACAGATAATCTTACAGGGAAGAACAAGTATACAAATGTCTATAAGATTAAAGAAAGGGAGATACATCCAAAGGAAAAAACAAGGTAAAGTATTATAAGAGATTTGAGGGGGAAAAAGGTTAAATCCCACTTTGAGGAATAAGTAGCAAGCAAACATTCCATAGATGAAATAATCTCTCTAAATTAAGTCCTGAAGGGGAAAAGGAAATATCAGTATATCAAAATAGTGAAAAAAGAAGGGAAGCATTCATTCAAGACATGGGAGATGGCATGAGAAAGACATGACTATTAGAGGTACCACTATTCTTCCATTCTCCCAAGTCTGAATCTTAGTGTTATCCTTGACTCCTTTTACTCCATATTAGACTAGACTCACTTATGAAGCCTTGGTGCAGGTTTACTTATCTAAAAAAAGTGACACAAACCCACAGAAATCTCTAGGAGTATCACAAGTCTTGTTTGAATTTCTCAGAAGATTTCATTGAAGTAAACAAGAGAATTTCTATGTGACTTTCAATATATATAGACCTATCCAAAGATAGCTAGTGGAGCTTTGTATAGAATTTGTTTTCCTTCCCCAAGACTGAAAGTAGTTGTCAGTGTACCATGGCTACAGTTGGTACCTCTCCAGTTAACAAAGGGTCAGTTTTCTAAGAGAGGTGAGTCTGTAGTGATAAGGTCCTTCTGAGACAGAATACATGCATTTCTGAGAAGGTAATTGTCAGAAAGTTGGTCCCAAGAATCTCTGGGCAGAGCTCCAGATCTAATACATAATCAGTAGTTTATTTTTCACAAATACTCTCTATCTCTACCTATTCTTAAAGTGGTGTTCTTAGACCTTTGCAATAACTACATTCTATTTTATATTGCTCTTTGTTGTTTCAAGGCTTTTAAGCTTGTCTCCTCAGGGACTAGGATTGTCTCTTCACTACAGAGTCATGAATGCTGTGCACACAACATAAAAATACTCCCCAGAACGAAAGAACTTCAGATTTAGAAGAAGCTCCAGAAGCCAAATTACCTAACTCACACCTGATAAATCATTCCTTTTATAAATAAGAATCATATAACACTTGCTTAAGGCATCTAGTGAAGGCGTACCAACCACATTCTGAAGCAACTCATTCTACTTCTTAATAAGCCTTATTATTAGTTATTTCCTTATATCAAGCCTAAAATTTTCTCTTTTGCAGATTTCACTACCTCTTGAACCAATCAGGATAAGTCTAGTTCTTTCAAACAACTAAGTACTTGATGCTAGCTATCAAGTCCTTCCAAAGCTTCCCTTCTCCAAGCTAAATATCCTTAGTTTCTTCAGCCAGATTTTATATTGCACAAAGGAAAAGTCTATCAGCATTCTGATTGCCATTTGCTGGACACTCTTTAGTTTAGTAACATACTCTCAAATGTTACATGTAGAGCTTAATTCAATATTCCACATGGTGTCTGAATATAGCAATATACAATGGGACTATTATCTTCTTACATTCTTGCATACTGTATCTCTTTTAATATATCTTTAGATTTCTTACCAATCATATAATATTTAACAATTAAATTCCCCTTCAGCTCCAAAAGCCTTGCCCTTCCCCATCTAAAAAAAGCCAGCTTGGATATCATTATTCATTTACAATATTCAAATAATATAAGCAAAAAGTGATTTTTTTGTTTGAATCATCTGGAAAAAACTCTCAATTCTCTAGAAAATCATCTTGCCTATAATTCATTTTGTGAATGTAGACACGGGCCAATTTTCTTTGAAGTCCCAACTGAATCAATTCTTTTCCTACTGTGGATAAAAAGACAGATAAATAAAGAGATAGAGATAGCGACAGGAAAAAAAAAAGAGAGAGAGAAAAGAGAGAGAAATATGTATGTGGAAATAGATAGATAGATAGATAGATAGATAGATAGATAGATAGATAGATAGATGTGTGTGTGTGTGTGTGTGTTGTGTTTATATGGTGGGGGGATGTGTATAAAGTGATAGAATGATTTAGCATGAATAAAGAATATTTCCCACCAAAAAAAAAAAAAATCATTGAAACCATATTAGAAACTAGATAGCATGCTATTTCCAAAACCTTGCATGCCTCAGCTAAGACCTGTCCAAGTGAAAAACATGGGTTTAACCCAGATGAAATATACTAAAGTAATCCATTAGGAATATTAGAAGTACCTCAAGGATTCACCATTCTCAGCAGCAGGAAATGAAATGCCCCCAAAGGGTTAATTAAAACTTTGGTTCTGCCTCTTAGTGAATGTTTTTACAACCACAAAAATTTCTCATCATAATTTATGGATGAAGTCCAAGAAAAAGGATGTCACATCCATACATAAGAAATACATGAACAAGCTAGTAAACTTTATTAAACTCTTAGCCTGAATGTTCTCTACCTATATTTAGATTGATCAAGTTTGCCATTGTCAACCTGAAAAGTGGCACAAGTCTGCCATCTACAGTTAAAACGCTAAATGCTAACAATCCCCAAAATCAAGTTAAGCTAACAATTTCAGCCTGCCATTACAAAGAATTTCTTTTCTTTTTTTTTTATATTTGTTTATATTTATTTAAGTTTTTTATTTTCAAAATTATGCAAAGATAATTTTTTTCAACACTAACCCTTGAAAAATCTTGTGTTCTAATTTTCCCTCCCTTTTCCCCACCTCCTCCCCTAGATTGAATGTTATCCAATATATGTTAAACTTGGTAAAAATATATATTGAATCCCAAATAGGAATACATATTTATATAATTATATTGCTGCACAAGAAAAAAATCAGATTAAAAAAATGAAAAAGAAAAGAAAATTCAAACAAACCACAATAAAAAGAGTGAAATGCTATGCTGTAATCCACCTTCAGTTCCCATAGTCCTTTCTCTGGGTGTACATGGCTCTCATCATCACAAGAACATGCCTGGACCATCTCATTGTTGAAAAAAGCCACATACATAAGAATCAGTCTCTGTGTACTGTGATCTCCTGGTTCTACTCACTTCACTCAATATCAGTTCATGTAAATCTCTCTAGGCCTTTCTGAAATCATCTGCTGATTATTTCTTATAGAACAATAATATTCCATAATGTTCATATACCATAATTTATTCAGCCATTCTCCACCAGATGGGCATCCACTCAATTTCCAGTTCCTTGCCACTACAAAAAGGTCTGTCACAACTATTTTTGTACATGTGGGTCCTGCAAAGGAAAATTTTTAAAGATAGACACAGAAGAAAAGGGAAAGGGAGGAGGAGGGAGATATAAATTTTAGAGTAAGAACTCAATTATTAGTATCTCCATATAATATTTTTTCTTACAACTTTATTTCTCCATACTTTGATTAAAACAAGCTCTTGAGTCATTTAATTTCTTATATATTTGTCACTGAATGAATGAATGAATGAAAGATCCTTTAATAAGTACTTTCTATGTACCAAAAACTGTGCTAAGTGATGAAGATAAAAATATGAAAATAAATATATTACCTATTTTCAAGGAGTTTACATTAAATACAAGGAGACAAAAAAATATAGTCCAGTGATGGCACAAGAAATAGACATCAATTTGGTTTAACAAATTACAAAATAGGTGATTAAAGATGGAGAAGAAGACACTGACATATTCTCATATTCTTTATGATAGTACTAATAGTATCAATTTGATTATTGTTTCAAAACTGGAAGGGGTGGGACATGGGAAAAGATGCAGGCACAACGGTAAAATCCCAGGCAAGAAAATTGTTGGTACTAAAGTAAAATATAACTAGAACCAGACTAGATATAGTCAACTCCATGAAGCACTAATCAAACAGAATAGTAGGGTAAGAATTCCCAAACTGAAAAGGGTTGTTACCCAAGGCTTAGGCTGTGATAGTTCAAGTAGCCAATAAGAAGAAGCCAGAGTATAATGTTCATTAAATTATTTTCCTACTTAATCAACTGCCCCCTTGTAAAATGTCTCACAAAACAATAAGATTTTTTAAACTTATCAATAAAGCTCTTCTTCTGACACTCTATTGAGATGACTGCAAGACCATGCAAGAGAAACACAAGCTATGGGAAAGATTTTGAAATGGAGCCAGTGATACATTAGGTCTGCTCTTCAAAGCCAGCTTAGTACTAAAGTTGTTGTTGCTGTTGCTGTTGCTCAGTTGTGTCCAACTCTTTTTGACAGCATGGACGTATATAGTGTATGGGGTTTTCTTGGCAAAGATGCTATAGTAGTTTTCCATTTCCTTCTCCAGTGAATTAAGGCAAATAAAGTTAAGTAACTTTTACAGGGTCACACAAGTAGTAAATTTGCATTCAGGTTTTCCTGACTCCAGGCCCAACACACTATTTTAGTCATCCAACTGCCCCTTCGTACTAAACACTTAAAAGTTTACCACCAACAGGATGACCTCTAAGCCATAAGCTCATTAGCCAAAGCATCCTATTGAAGTAACAAGCAACATTAATCAAGGTTAATACTTTAAAATTCCACATCACAATTTCCTTTTCTTCAGCATCAAGTTGCCAGTTTCTTTGTGTAACAAGAGCAAGGTCATCCCTTGGGCAATATCAGAAGGATATTATCTATACCATTCTTTCACCTCTTCTTTCAGTTTACCCCACACCCTTCTTTCTAACACATACCCCACTGTCTCACCCCTTTACTAGAGATAATAATTGAGTGTTATCATCCTCTCAATATTCTCTACTTATAATCCTGCTTTCGGTTAGTTATGTTGCCTGAGAAGGAAGTTGATAGACCCCAACCTCTATATAAAGGAAAGAATAGGTAGCAGAATACCAAAATCTATCATTCTAATAATAGGAGGAAGATTTCTTAAGCATCAGAAACTTTCAGGGCTTCTTTGGGACAAGCTTTGGGACCAAAAAAAAAAAAAAGAGAGAGAGAAAAAATGAGAGGTATGCAAGAGAGAGTTGACAGCTTGGAAAAGTAAGGGAAAAAATTGACTGAAGAAAACAACTACTTAAAAAATGCAATTGACCAAATGCAAAAAAAAAAAAAAAAATCCTGTGTGTGTGTGTGTGTGTGTGTGTGTGTGTGTGTGTGTGTGTGTGTGGCAATTGGGGTTAAGTAACTTGCCCAGGTCCTATAGCTAGGAAGTATTAAGTATCTGAGGTCAGATTTAAACTCAGCTTCTCCTGACTTCAGGGCTGATTCTCTATCCACTGCTCTACCTAGCTACCCTAGATGCTTTTGCATCTCTTTTTCCATTTGGTTAATTCTATTTTTGATGATGGTGTTTTCTTCAGTGGATTTTTTTTTTTGTATTTGGCCAACTGTGTTTTTTAAATAGTTTTTTTTTTCCCAGTCAATTTTTTTCTCTTCCTTTCCCAAGCAAATGGAAGCTTATGATTCTATGAGATAGCAAGAATCAAACAAACTAAAAAAAATGAAAAAATGGAAGAAAATGTGAACTATCTTTTTGAAAAAAAAACAGCCCACCTGGAAAATAGATTCAGAAGAGATAATTTTAAAATTATTGGCCTACCTGAAGGCCATGACCAAAAAAGAATCTGGAGAGCATTCTTCAAGAGATCATCAAAAAAACTGCCCTGATATTCTAGAAACAGAAGGGGAAATATTCATTGAAAAAATCCCTTGTTCACCTTTGGAAAGAAATCCCACAAAAAAAAAAAAAAACAAAACCCCAAGGAACATTGCTGTACTAAAATCTCAAGAAAAAAATACTGCAAGGTGCCAGACGAAAATAAGCCAAATATCAAGCAACAATCAGGATTACCCAGGATGTGGAAGTTTCTACAAAAGGAGCAGAAGGCCTAGAATACCATATTCCAGAAGGCAAAAGGCATCAAGTTACAAACAAAAATTAACCACTCAACAATACTCAGAATCATCTTTCAGGGGAGGCGATGGATTTTTTCAATGAAGTAAGAGTCTTTCAAGCATTTTTTATTGAAAAAAAAAAAAAAAACAGAACTAACCCAAAGATGATGGTGTATCTCTCTGTGAGAGAGAGAACTTCTCCTAGCGTTGCCCCAATGCCTACCCCAAATTTAGTTCTCTTACTAGAGGAGTTAATAAGTGCTTTATGTATGACTTTCATGGATACCTTTGCACCTTCTGCGATATTCCATGATAAGGCAATCTTCCAACCAATACACAAGTATTACATTAAGTACTCATGCTTGAATTAAGGATCCTGTTATGACATTTGGCCATACATATACTTGTAGATTTCTCAGAGTAAACTTAATGTTGTTATTGTTTTTGTTTGTCCTTTGAAGAGGATCACAACATCAGGGAGATGATGCCATGACATGCAAGTGAATTGGCTATAAGTGAAGGATGACTGTGCAAGGTCACCTGCCATATTTTCTCCTTAGGAGCCATCTGGATCCAGTGGTCAGATAAAGATCAATACAACTAGAGATGGCTCTAGATGCAATTTTCTTTAAGCTAAGGTCTTTAACAAGTCTCAATTTGATGAGGCCACACCCATTCAGTGATTAAGGCTAGATAGAAATTGAAGCAAAGAATTTCCTCTTTCACCCAATCAAAAAAAAAAAATCTAAATAAATACATGTGGGAGGAGAAGACTTCCAGATTTTTGGACAAAGCAAAAATGATTGCTATTTACATTCAATCTGCGTCAATCAGGACCCAAATAATGATCAAATAGGGCTTGATCTGGAATATATTGGTGGTCCAAAAGAGAATATGACCTTTGGTGGCAGTCTCTGAAATCAGATCCAGTCTATGTGACCCCAGAGTGCGGGAGTCCTAGTCCTTATAAACTTCATTTACAAGCTATAGAGGCAGTTAGGTGGCCCAGTGAATATAGCATAATACTGGGAATCAAGACCAGAGTTCAAATGCAGCCTCAAGCACTTGTTATTTGACCTGGACAAGCAACTTAACCTCTGACTCCCCAAATGTAAATGGGGATAATAGCACCCAGGGTTTTCATAGATAAAATGAGATAATATACAGCACTTTGAAAACTTTAAAGCATTTTATAAATGCTAGCTATTTTTGTTATCATTATCATTATTATTATTTTTACAGGTATATAGTAAAGGTAGCCCTGGGCTACAAGTTCTGGGTTCACTTCTCTATTAATATTAGTTGTGTATCTTTGGACAATTGACTTTACCTCACAAGCCCTTTTAAAATAAGATGATTGCATTAAATGATTAACCTCTTAAATCCTGACCAGTACAATAAGTCTACAAGTGGAAAAGCCTATTCACATTAGATGTTGTCTTCTTGTTCTAAATCCTCCAAACTGATAATAAAGTATTATTATTTACATAGTTATTTGTATTTTAAGAGTATTCAGTAGATAGAACACTCAACTAGGTGTCAAGGGCTCTGGAATCTAGTCCTTCTTCTGCTTTATCTTTGTGATATTGGATAAATTATTTGAGTCTTAGGGTATTCATATGTTTAAAAAAAATGACTGCAAAGAATAGATCTCTAAAGTTCCTTTCATTTCAAGATTTCTATGACTTCATTTTTTTTTCTTTAAGCCAGCAATTTTGGCATCATAGTCATGGAGAAGCTATTAAAGAAGAGATGCCTTTCTAGGACCTATGATATCACATTATAAGGTTGTCAGTCTCTTTCATCCTGATGGAAAAGCATCCCTTGCAATGATCCATCATTTTTCACAACAAAAGAATAACGATTCTGTAACTTCAACACTTTGAAACCCGAAGAACCTGAATGAAGTTCTGATTGTGGATGGTGCTGTGCTAATCATGTCAAGCCCAGAATAATTCTGCAGTGACTCCTAAAATAAATCTAAAAATAATCAAAAGAGTTTAATCTGACAATCCATAAAGGAAAAAAATCAAGTGATTGGAGAGTATCTATTGTGTCAAGCCTATGCAGATGGATGGATAACCAATTGAGTGTTCAACAACTTTCTTTGATAGAAAGAAGGAATTAAGTTATACTGCATTTAGGAAATGATGTAACATTCTTAGCATTCTCCAGATCCTTCCAGAATAAAAAAAAAATCTTTATTAAACAATAATATTCTTCCCACAATGATATGGGAAATACCACATCTCTGAGTCTTTGAGAAACCAAAAGAAAAGAATATACATGATGGGCATAAATAAGCCATGGGATATTACAAATGATGACTTACATGCAAGAAAGAATCTAAATAATGCCATCTATAAAATGTAAAATCAGAGACGGAGGTAGACTAGCCATGTAACAAGAGTAATAACAAAATATCTTTCTCTGTATTTCCAGAGCTAAACAAAGTATCTGGAAGGCAGATTTTTTTTTTATTTTATAATAACTTTATATTGACAGAATCCATGCCAGGGTAATTTTTTTTTACAACATTATCCCTTGCACTCGCTTCTGTTCCGATTTTTCCCCTCCCTCCCTCCACCCCCTCCCCTAGATGGCAAGCAGTCCTATATATGTTAAATATGTTGCAGTATATCCTAGATACAATAAATGTTTGCAGAACCGAGCAGTTCTCTTGTTGCACAGGGAGAATTGGATTCAGAAGGTAAAAACAACTTGGAAAGAAAAACAAAAATGCAAATAGTTCACATTCGTTTCCTAGTGTTCTTTCTTTGGGTGTAGCTGCTTCTGTCCATCATTTATCAATTGAAATTGAGTCTTTGTCAAAGAAATCCACTTCCATCAGAATACATCCTCATACAATATCGTTGTTGAAGTGTAAAGTGATCTCCTGGTTCTGCTTATTTCACTTAGCATCAGTTCATGTAAGTCTCTCCAAGCCTCTCTGTATTCATCCTGCTGGTCATTTCTTACAGAACAATAATATTCCATAACATTCATATACCACAATTTACCCAGCCATTCTCCAATTGATGGGCATCCATTCAATTTCCAGTTTCTAGCCACTACAAACAGGGCTGCCACAAACATTTTAGCATATACAGGTCCCTTTCCCTTCTTTAGTATTTCTTTGGGATATAAGCCCAATAGAAACACTGCTGGATCAAAGGGTATGCACAATTTGGTAACTTTTTGGGCATAATTCCAGATTGCTCTCCAGAATGGTTGGATTCGTTCACAGTTCCACAACAATAAGGCAGATGGTTAATAAACATTTATGAAGAACCTACTCTGTGCCGAGCACTGTACTTAGTCCTGAGGATACAGAAAAATGCAAAAAAAAAAAAAAAAAAGTGTCCCTGCTCTCATAATCTAATGTATTAGTGCTTAATAAATGTTTCTTAATAATCTAAGGGTTACATCTAGTATACCAAGTAAGATCTGGAAGATCTCCAGAATGAGTTATCTCCCATGAAGAATTGAGAAGACATGGACAATAGAAAAAAGGCATATGTGGTTTTAATTTATAATCCCTACCACTAAAGAGAACACATATCATTCAGGTCACAAATCTAGTAAAGTATGCAAGTTTATTTGGCATATATGAATTAGAACATAGATTCCTTGAGAGAAAAAACTCACTTTTCCATTTCTATATCCAATGTTCAGATGATGATGATGATGAAAAATAGCAGATATATAGTACCTTAAGTTTTACAAAGCACTTTCTAAAATATTTAATGTTAACCTCACAACAATCCTGAGAAGTAAATGCTATTATTATTATTCTCATTTTATATATGAGAAAACTGAGGCAGATATAAGTTAAATGACCTTCCTAGGTCACATTGTTAGTATCTGAGGCTAGATAATGATTCAGATCTTTTTGATGACTCCACATTCAGCACTCTACCCATGGAACCTTAAAAAATGCTTAATTCATTCACTTACTGATATTTAGAAGACCCTGAGTAACACCCAGATACATAGAGAACAGATATTGATGTGAACTCAGTTGGAGAGATAGGCAAGGGTGAAGTAATAATATCTGACAATTACTTTGCTTTACATATTTTGTCTCATTTGATCCTTACAACCTGTAAGTCAGGTACTACAAATAGTAATATCCTTATTTTTTGAATAAGGAGTTGAGCTTGCTCAGGGTCACAAAGTTAGATGCAGAATTTGAACCAAGGTTGCCCCTGACTCCAGGGTAAAGAATCCTTTCTACTATATTGTGCTCCCTCCCAAGTGTCTCTAATATTCTTTTAGTATTTCTCTACCTGCTTTTGATGCTCTCATTTTTCAATGGCAGATACTGACCTTAAATCATGAAGACATCTAGAAAAAGACAGAGATGTATAAATGTAGGCAAGGCATTTGACCACTGTTCACCTTGGTTTACTCAGAGGCAAAATGGGGATAATAATTGCACCTATCTACCAGGGTTGTTGGTAGATTAAATGAGATAATTATTATAAAGTGCTTAGCAGAGGGCCTGGCACATAGAAGGTTTTTAATAAATGTGTGTGTATTTCTTCTTTTTTTCCTTTCCTTTTCTTCCCTTCCTTCCTTCCTTCTCTCTCTTCTTCTCTCCCTCCCTTCTTAGCACAGTAGATAGAGCACTAGGTCCAGAGTCAGGAAGGCCTGAGTTTAATTATGGTCTTGGACATGTCATTTAATTTCTGTTTGCCTCAGTTTCCTCATCCTTAAAATGATAATAATAATATTATTATCCTCTCGGGGTTGTTGTGAAGATCAAATAAGATAATTGTAATGTTTAGCACCTTGCCTGGCACATAGCAAGTGAGATAGATAGATAGGTGGATGTCATTCCTTCTTTCCTTTCACTTCCATCATGGTATACCTAAGATCCTAATGTTCCTAGTCCTCAAATTATGCTCTTGAAACTTTCATCTCTGTACTTTTCCTTCCTCAAAACTTTCCTGTCCTCTTTCTATTCCTTTGGATCTTGTTAAGTGAATGATAGACAAGTTAACTTGACTTAAAGTGTTAATGGCTAATAATAATTTGAAGTACCACACTTTCTAAGAGAACACAGTTCATTTTGACAGACTTTTCAATAGCTTGCCCAAAATAACTAAGCAACTGGGAATATAGCAAGCACTATCATAATCAGTGAAGGAGATAGTTGTGTTCAGAGAGGTAATCTTTAGTGCCCCTCAGATCACACCTATCTGTCATTTGTGTCCTTTATAATATTGCACATCTAAGAATGCAGCATGGTGGAAAGATTGTCAGATTTTAAATCAAAGAATGTGAG
Organism: Antechinus flavipes; assembly: GCF_016432865.1. Classification (NCBI taxonomy): domain Eukaryota; kingdom Metazoa; phylum Chordata; class Mammalia; order Dasyuromorphia; family Dasyuridae; genus Antechinus; species Antechinus flavipes. The sequence continues at coordinate 414,275,168 of NC_067399.1, forward strand.
TTTAAATTCTAACTCTGACATTTATTTCCTACATGACCTTACTAAGGTTATCTAACTTTTCAGGGCCTTAGTTTTCTCATCTACAAAATTAAGGGATTAGGCTACATAGTCTTGAAAGTCCCTTATAGCTATAAATCTATTGTTTTACATGAGATCTCCTTGAAGATATGACCCAAATTTGATTATTATTATAACAAATAATTATAGAAAAAAGAATCCTGCCCAAAGCACAGTAATCAACAATCTTCCTAATATTTGCAGTGGAAAAGTCAATTATAGATTAAGCAATGGGGTTCAACCTGACTAAAAAACAGCTTCTCAAAGATTAGCTTTGATCAAGCTTTTCTAGGAAAGTGTAACATGATTCAGATATGTAACAAGAAAGAATATTTAAACTTTCATTTCTTTAAAGAGAATCAAGAGTAGTACATTGAATGGACTTTAGGATCCTTCTATTGCAAAATCTATGATCCAATGATCATAAAATTTCAGAATTGGGAAAGACCTTAGAGGTCTAATCTGATACTCTCATTGTACAGTGATTCGTTCATAATCATTCAGTTTAATAATTAATGACTCAGAAGAAGAACTCAGATCTCTTTCTAAATCCAAAATTTTTACACTAATATAATGTTGCCTTATGACAAAAGAAGGATGAGGAAATAAACTAAAGATAAGGTAAGAGGTGAATGATTCAGAGATGAGAGAAATATCTCATTAACCCTTATAAATAATGCAATGAGTTTAGTAGTGAATTTGACACTAAAAGTTCAGTTTTCAAGCCCAAATAAGAAAGATAGCATGTTGTCAAAGGCAAAGAACTTTTACTCAATGTCAAGAGAGTCAGGTTCTAGTAAATGAGTTGCTGCTCTCTAAAAAGATATCAATATGACATAATTTTAATTTAATCTGTATTACTGACATTATTTTCTCTATCAGTTTCTTAAGTCTAGACAATTAACAAAATAGTAAATTAAGCCCTGATTTGTAACAGTTCACCTATTTCCAATCATAAATGCTCACAGTGGAAATTAATTTCCTCTTATATGTCAAATGTGCTTCAGCACACTACTGGTTCTAGCCGCATTTCTGTCACAAGTCATTTAACTTCACAACTTCTGTTTATTACTTTATAAAATGAAAGAATTGAAGTAAAGTATCTGTAAGGTCTCTTCTAGTTTTAATATTTGATTTTGGTTCTAACCTACCTGAAAGCACGTTTTCTTATCAATCTGTTCTTCCCAGTTTAAAATGGTATGTGTGCAATTTCTGTCTTGAATTGGAAAAGGCAAGACTGACAACATGAAATAGAATTCAGCTATTAGTTGTGGAAGGTGTAGTTGCTCTTGAAATTGTGGAGGCAGCAGTGATAGGAGGGGAAGCTCTCCACATGTAGATAATTCAAAGGAAAATAGAAATCAATGACTAGTTCTACCTGATGAAAGATAAAAAGAGAGAAGGGGGGCAGGGAAGGAAGGAGAGAGGGGGGAAGGAGGGAGGAAGGAAAAAGAAAAGAAATGAAAACCTTCCACATATTCAAAGAATAGTGGATATAAAAAGCTGAAACTTTCCTTGTCTAGCTCAACATAATTTTATTCAGCTCAGATCTAACCTTAATTCCTAATCTACCATCACCTGCTTCTTCCTCTGAATTTGCTTGTGCTCTTGATTTTAACCTAGATTTAGCTTCAGATTTTCACACTGCCTTTTGCTTTCCCTTTCTTTTTTGTTTTATGGGGATTTTTTTTTAAAGGCAATCAGGATTAAGTGACCAGGGTCACACAGCTAGTTAGTGTCTGAGGTCGAATTTGAACTCGGGTTAAACTTAGGCTCTTCGGATTTACGGACCAATTGCTCAATTCATTGTGCCATCTAGCTATCCTATCTTTGCTGCCTTTTGACAATTCGGTACCATGTTGGGTAAACCCACCTACTGAGCTTGTATTTTTTATAAATGCCCTTAATATCAGTCCCTTCAGTGGCCATCTTTTAAGAGCTCAAAGAACATGAGCCCTTTGATCTCAGAGACCAAATGAATGAGGCAGGAGACTCATGGAGTGTGAAAAGAGCTCCAGTTTATTATGCTGTACAACCTTGTTGATACACATTTTTGCAAATGTGATCACTAGACAATCCCCAATCACCATTCAGAGAAGCAGTGCGTGGGCTTTGCATATTCAGGTGATGAGGTTTAAATTTGGGGTACCCAAATGAAATTAGGGTTTCTGGTGGTCAGGGAGTTAAATGAGGTCTAGTGGCGGCACAAGGGTAGAGAGTTCTGAGGATTCCCTTTCTGGTGGTGCAAGAGTCCTCTGTAAAGGAATTTACAGACCAGAAAACCTAGATTGATAAAAGAGGTTTATTATGGGGACTGGAAGTAAGGTTAAAGTCTAGTTAGTAAAAGGTGTTAGGTAAAGAGAAGAAGGCACTGAAACTGTATTCCAATGGGCAGAGGCTCCTTGGGATGCTAAGCATGGCATAGCTGGCATGTTTGGAACCTCTGCAAAGAGAGGGTTTTAGTTTGGCTCCTTTTATAATGAGAGATTTAACTAAAGAGAGTCCGTGGGTGGAGTCCCAAGTTGGCTCATATCCGGAGGAGGCTGGGACAACTCCAGATCTCCTATTGGAATTCAAAGGAGTGCTTTTGACCAGGATTTTCGAATCAAAGGTCCTAGCTTCTTGAATTGATGATGCATTAGCCAGGAGGGGTTGGGAGTAATCTGAATAACAAATCAATCAAAGGATTAAAAGGATCACAAATCAGTCTTTTAAAGGGACCACAACCCACTTCACATGGAATCTGCCAGTGGAAGGAGAGTCAATCTACCAATTTAGCAACTTACTCACAGGATAGAGGCCCTGTCAAGGCATCTCTGCTCATGAACAATTAACTGTGACCCTCTGGCTCATTACTAGTTCCCATTATCACAAATCATTGCTCTTTGCTCAACAAGGGGGTTTCTTATTGTTCACCAAAGGTCAAGGTGGCCTCGGTACTCCTTCTTAGCAGAATCCCATAATTTAGTACTTATACAAGGGTATAGGTGGCCTATGGCATATAGTGGAATATCCTGAAAGTCAGCTTCTAACATCATACCCTTGGGAATAAAGGCCACAAGAGAAAAGTTCAGATTATCCTAGGGAGCCCACACAACTATAGCCTTTGCTGTCCCTTCTCCAGGTACTTCTGGGAGGAAAAATATAGGTTCAGTCTGCATGTCACAGGAATTTTGGACACCCTTTTAAGTTACCATTGTGAGAACTCAGTACCAGCTGCATGTGTAATGTTCTTGCCAGGAAAATGAAAGCTCTGTCATCCTCGGGAATTCTTTGTCAAATATTTTAATTCATCAAGAGTTAATCGGTAATGTCTTAGAAGGCCTTCATTCTTTGAGCTTCCTTATTTTCCTATCAAACCATAGGGAATAAAATAGCAAAGATTACCTTATTGTTTGCAAGAAATACAGAACAGAGAGGTAAGAACAATAGTCAAATCTTCCTAAGCATGGATCCAAACAGGAACAAGAAACAAGAAACTCTCCAGCACCTGATGCTAACTCCAACATAATGTCTTGCTTAATAGCAACACTGATGCCAGTTGTGATACTAAGCATCTGTATTAGAAATGCCAATTTCTAGATCTTGGTGGTTGGCAAAGCTTTTGCTGTAGTTCCTGCACCTTCATGGGAAGAAATATTTCCTAAGCTATGTATTGACTATAGAAATAATCAGAACTGATTAAACAAATGCTAGTCATTCAGACTTTAGCTTCCTGAAGGCCAATAATTTAGTACTGCAGACATATTCCATTAAATCTCTATAGAATCTTCCCTTTCTCCCCCTAGGAATCCTAAGTCACCTTCAAATCTATTTTTTGCTTCTAACTTTTCTTGATAAAGTACTTCTTTCATCATTAATCTTTCTAGTGGTCCACTACGAATGACTTTATAATTAGAAAGTGGTTTAGAGGTCCTTGTTGAGCTCAGAATAATAATACCCTGATAGTTTGGATTATGGAAAGTGTTTCAGTACAAACTTAAGTAGTCTTTTTTTTTTTTTTTTTTTTTTTGTGGGGGGAAGGAGGAATGGTAAAAGAACCATGCCTTTTTCTTCAAAAGCTCACTGCAAAAACAAAACAAAACAAACAAAAAAATTCTTCTATTTTGAAGTGCTATGAAAGACCCATTTAACCAAATATTTACAAAAATTAATTTTGCTTCCACAAAATCAGCCCTGTGCATGTACTTACTTGGCATGATTGAAGGGCACATTGAAAAAGCAGACTGAATATCTCTCCCACTGGCCTGACAGTGCCTGAAATTCCTACCAAATGCTATAAATAACTTATTTTTATTAATGTGAAGCTTCCAAGAAGGCACATATTAAAATTTACAAATGTTAGTTAAATGAGAGTGGAAAACAAATTAACCTATTTGTCTCTACTAACATATTAGCATGGATTAATTATGTCATTTTCCCTATCACCAGGAAGATCCTTAATGAAAGAGGAATAAAAAAAGACAATTTTTGACAAGAGGGGGAGAAGAAATGGAAATGCCCAGAGTTTGAATTTTTTTTTAAGGTAGATAAAATTGTATGGGAAAAGGGATAGTGAAAATTCATAAAGACACTTCTCTTAATTAATTTTGCTGGAATTAAAGGTTTTCATAGTTGACTACAGAGGTGAAATCTACATTGACATACCCCAAAGCTCAAGATTGTGAATACAGGTAGAGCAGGAGATAAGCAACAGCTTCAACCTTGAAACTATCATTCATCGTTGCCACTATAAGGAAGCCACAGCTGCTGAGCTATGGAGTATGCAAGTAGCATTTGGAGGCCAAAGCTTCCCATCAGTATTCCGCACTCTTGGGCAGCCTGATGGTTAGTTACAAAAAAAATCAGAGAGGGCCAGAACTTCTGACTGGAATTTGTTAGACTGGCTCTGTTATAGGGAATAAAAAGAGATGCTAATTCATAAAAATCTTTTTGGTGGTAGAATAGCTCAAGTCTGGCAGGATGTATGTCTTATTTAGACCCAAACCAAGATCAGGAACCTGAAGAGCTCATATCAGGAGTATCCTCAACTGGTGAAAGTATCAGAATGAAGAGGAACTTGTTATTTAAATAAAATGATAGCAGCTGTTAGTAGCTGTTTTCCTTCTACTCTTCTTGTTTTTCTTCCAACTTCAAGAAGCCTGTGACTCACAACTACAATAGTTACACTTTTCCTAAGAGTCACTGAAATGTGCTCTTTAACAACTATACTTTTTGCAAGTTTCCTTGGTATAATATCCATTCTTAAAAGTCATTGAATTGGGAGGATTCTAGGAAGATGGCCGAGTAGGTCAGAAAATGTCAAGCTCTCCAGATTTCTCCCACAAACAGAATAAATTCTCTCCAAAGGGCAAACCTAGTCTGGTGAAAAATAAAGAAGATTTGGAGCAGAATGGAAGTACTACTAGAACAATCCAAGAAAATCAGAAAAAAGATCTCAGCACCTGAGATTAACCAGAGTGAAATGCAAACACTTTCAGGACAGTTCCATAGAAAGAGCCAACAGGAGCCCTGAGGGTAGCTGAATTTGGCTGGACCCTTACTAGGAACCATAGAAAGTTTCATCTCCCAGACAGTGTGAAGAATAAAACATCTGAGTCCAGGAAGACTGAGGGAACCATGGCTGATTAAGACTATCAGGCCCATCTGTGCTGCTGAGGCATGGCCCTGGATGAAAAGGAACTAACACATTAGGTGAGTGCAGAGGCAAGTGGAACAAGGAGGCTGCTGGCTGGAGGTACTTTCATTAGGAAGGAGTTTTTGGTTTGAGGTTCCAGGTTAGAGGGGAAACTGAAGTGAAACTAGAGATACCAGCCCCCCAAACCCCAAAACTCATTAAAAAAATAAATCTGCAAAGAAGAACAAACCCAATCATGGACCCAATCATAGAAACTTACTTTGAGAATAGGGAAAATGGGGTCCTTTTAGAGGAGGGCAGTGAAGTAAAAAAAGCCTCTTCTACTCCAAAGAGTAATGTTAAATGGCTACCTACCCAAAAAGAATTTATAGAAGAACTCAAAATTTAAAAACCAACTGCAAGAGATTGAGGAAAAACTAAAAATGAATAAAAATAAGAATTATCCAAGGGGAAAAAAAGAAAAACTAAAAATAAATAAAGATAAGAATTATCCAAAAATAGAAGAAAAAATAAAATAAAATAAAAACTGAGGAGGTTAGTGACAGTCAGAGAGTTGTTAAAATCCCCTTATGATGGATACAAAAGTTCTTCATGAAAGAATTCATGAAACCCCAAATTATTAATTGGCAAAAATGAAAGTTTGTTGTTGGATAAAAACCAGTTTGCTAAAAGACTGACTTCTATATTGGCAAAATCCTTTAGGAATATGGAGTCTGGCACTGAGAAGAGAATGCCTTCTCAGTGAGCATGGTCCTAGCAAGCTGCTTGGGCCTGTACAAAGAGTAAGTTTAGAAACTGACCTTTAAAAGGAGTCTTGAGGCGTCAGAAAGCCAAGGTTCCCAGGCCTAGATGCTTATCAGTATCCAGCCCAGATCTCCTATTGGAATTAATAACACTTCAAAGGGGTGCATTTTGACCAGGATTTCTAATTGAATCAAAGACTCTGCCATCCCCGAAAGATAACTTATCTGGGGGATATGCCTTCCCCAGAAGGGACTGAGACTCCAAAAGGGATCACAGATCAAGAGGGAACAGTTTCAGAGTGATAATCTTAAAGGGAACACAGTTTCTTTTTTTTTTTTTAATAACTTTTTATTGACAGAACCCATGCCAGGGTAATTTTTTACAACATTATCCCTTGCACTCACTTCTGTTCCGATTTTTCCCCTCCCTCCCTCCACCCCCTTTCCCAGATGGCAAGCAGTCCTATGCATGTTAAATATGCCACAGTATATCCTAGATACAATATGTGTGTGCAGAACCGAACAGTTATCTTGTTGCACAGGGAGAATTGGATTCAGAAGGTAAAAATAACCTGGGAAGAAAGTTGTGAACGAATCCAACCATTCTGAAATGGGTTAAATAGGCAGCTCTACTTATATACCATGAAGGGTTTAGCACCCTCCAAAATCTACAAAGAAATAAGGGAGAAGGGAAAGGATAATGTGAGATATAGAAGGATATGTGGACTTATAGAAGTGGGACAAGTTGTATGGATTGATGGGCAAGAAATAAAGAATAAGATGGGGTATAGAAGGATGTGCAGAGTGAAGGTAATGAGATAAGGTGTGTAGGTTATTTGGAAAGGGATATGTGGATGTGGCATAGGAGAAGGTGGGATACAGAATGGTGGTTAAATTAACAGGAGTGGGATACTAAACTGACTTGGATTTAAGTACTACCCCTAACATATATTGAATATTTGACTTTGGAGAGTCACTTACCCTCTCTGTTCTACAGGAAACTATCAGTCAGTCAGTCAATAAACTTATTAAGGACCTACTATGTTCCAGACATTGTGTTAAATACTGGACATACAAAGAAAGATGAAAGGCCCTGTCTGCCTTCAAGGAGCTCACAATCCAATGGGGAAGAAAATACATAAAAAGAATCTGAAAAGGTAGGGGAGGGGAATCAAAGAATAACTAGTATGGAGGTATGTTGAAGTCCAGAAGAGTGAAGCCTGAAAGGATAAAATGACTGCCTTGGGTGCCTTCCTCAAACTGAGGATCTTGGAGGGGGGGAGAGAGGAGAAGGGGAGGGGAAGGAGGGAGGAGTGTTCTTCCTTATTCATCCTCTGACCTCTCCAATCAAAAGGAGGGAAAGGCTTCTGAGTTAGGAAGTATTGAAGAGGTGAGAGGTTTCAGAGTTAATGTAATCTTGTAGGATGGTGAGATACCAAAACTCTAAATTGCAGAGAATGTGCCAACCTATATCAGGAAAGGGAATTTCCTCATCAAGAAGGTTTGCTATATCAATGAAATAGTGTCTAGTTTCTATACTATTCCTATAGTATAATGCCAGAGAAACTGAGGCAAAATAGAGATTAGAGAGTTTTCAATATTTTATTTGAGAGGGACATATTGTGCTAGGGGCATGTTAACCTCAGGGCTGATGCCTCAAAGCATCCAGCAATGAATGTGAATTCTCAATGACATATATATGAGTTTAAGCTCAGGTAGCTAAACAAAGGCAGGGAGGAATGGAGTCCAAACTCTGGTGAGCGGGAATCTCCAGGCAAGGATAATCAATCCAATTCTGACAGGTTGGGGATAGGACCATAAATTCTTACAATTTGGGAGGATTTAGGAGGTGTCCAACTAGAGCCAGGAAGTCTGGGACTTAGCAATATAGACAATGCCAATTAGGTATCTGAGATAAGACATCTGGAGTCTTATCTTCTGGAATGTCAGATCTCCACAGCCCTAATTATCCCAGTTCTAATGGGCAGAAAAGAGGGGTTGCAACCAGGGGGATTGAGGCAGAACAGTTCAAGGAACTCAGGCAGAACAATTGGGGAAACTGAGGCAGGACAATTTAGGGAAACTGAGGAACAATTTAGGGGAACAGGCAGGACAATAGGGAAACTGAGGCTGGACAATAAAAGGGAACTGTGACACAACATTAGACATAATAAATATATTAAGAAACCATTGCTAGGTCTGGGAATCTAGGATACTATGCTCATTAGAATCCTTTCCTACTGAAAACCAAATTGCTCTGGATCCAGGGACAGGATTAGAATGAGTTCAGTCCTGGGGGATCCTGGCTTATAATAACTCTCTTTTTTTCATATTCTTTAAATAAGTGAAATACACATACACACACACACACACACACACACACACACACACACATCTCCACACCCTTCAGATTCCCAGATTTTCTGGAATTATGCCCCAAAAGTTATCAAACTGTGAATGCCCTTTGATCCAGCAGTGTTAATTCTGGGTTTATATCCCAAAGAAATACTCAAGAAGGAAAGGGACCTGTATGTACCAAAATGTTTGTGGCAGCCCTGTTTGTAGTGGCTAGAAACTAGAAATTGAATGGATGTCCATCAATTGGAGAATGGTTAGATAAATTGTGGTATATGAATATTATAGAATATTATTGTTCTGTAAGAAATGACCAGCAGGATGAATACAGAGAGACTTGGAGAGACTTGCATGAACTGATGCTAAGTGAAATGAGCAGAACCAGGAGATCATTATATACTTCAACAATGATACTATATGAAGATGTATTCTGATGGAAGTTAATTTCTTCGACAAAGAGAAGATCTAACTCAGTTTCAATTGATCAATGATGGATAGAAGCAGTTACACCCAAAGAAAGAACACTGGGAAATGAATGTAAGTTATTTGCATTTTTGTTTTTCTTCCCAGGTTATTTTTACCTTCTGAATCCAATTCTCCCTATGCAACAAGAGAACTATTTGATTCTGCAAACATTTATTGTATCTAGGATATACTGCAACATATTTAACATATATAGGACTGCTTGCCATCTAGGGGAGGGGGTGGAGGGAGAGAGGGGGAAAATCAGAACAGAAATGAGTGCAAGAGATAATGATGTAAAAAATTACCCTGGCATGGGTTCTGTCAATAAAAAGTTATTATAAAATAAATAAATAAATAAAAGATTTTTTTTTTTAAATTTAGAGACTAAAAAAAAAAAAAAAAAAAAAGATTCCCAGATTTTGACTCATGTCCAAGTTTCTCTAAAGAGGGGAATGTAAAAGAACTAAATATATATAAAGTACATCAGGCATTGACAAGTGTTTATTTTTTACACAAAAGATATCATAAAACACAAAAGACTCACAATACTATAATGATTTAAAATAGTATTTAGTAACTTAAATTATAACTACTGCTAAAATTTCTCATGAAACTGATACTTGTACTTCAATAGAAAAGAAAGCATTTGATGAAATTGCTAATTAGGCATTTAGCATCTTGTCTCAGCTCGTTCTGACTAAACAACATCTCTATACATCTGCTGGTAATATAGGTCAAGCTAGATTGCTGGTTGACTGCTGGTTGCTGCTAACATCTTCTTGCTGGTGGTTGTGTTCGCTGCTCAAAAGCTTCCCTTTATATTATCCAGTTCCACTCATTAGACCTTATAAGTTCCTTCTGAACTTTTTAAACTCACAAGATCACCTTCAAGCCTCAAGAAATATCTGTCTCAAGATTGATGTTCAGTTAAAAAAGAAAACAGGGGCCCACGCATAGGCATGCCTAGCTGGGTCAGTTTTCTCCATGGGAATGATAGTTTGGAGAGAGAGGGAAGGAAAGCTCACAGTCCATCAATCTTTCAATATACCTGGAAGAGTATCTAGACATATTTTTCCTGTTAGGAGACTGGAAGCAGGAAAGTGAGTCAGAATAATCCTAAAATCAAGTTTGTATTTGGAAAATGAAATAGCAGGGACTAAAAAATGACTTAATTTTAAAGACTGAAAAGAATGAGATATCATCTCCTTTAAAATCCATTTCCAGATTTCCCTCTTTGCCTCCCCAATTTGTTTTGCTCTATACTTTCCCCAAACGAAAAATGTTGTTTTGAATAGAAAGATAGATTTAAATTAAAGGGGAAAAAAAATTCAAATTTTCTTCCTTCCATTCTCCCAAATTTTTAAACCTACTTAGTTCTTAAACCTTTTATATTCCTTTGCCCTGTAATATTCCTCAACCATGCCAGATTTGTTTTGGTTTGATTTGGTTTTTAAGCAATAATCTTTTCTAGTCTTCTAATAAAAAACTTGATCTCCTAATTAATTTTTTTCTCATCTACTGCCTTGATTTTCCTAAATAGTGTTCCCTTTGTTTGATATTTATGCTACAAAGTGCATGAATGGGAAATGACATTTCAGAGTAGTCTTGGGAGGAGGAAGGAAATGAAGCAAAATGAAAACAAAAGAAAAAAAAGAAAAAGAAAAAGGAAGAAAAGAAAAAAGATAACTGTGTTTAGAAGACAGTCATGAATAAATATGACTCACACTAAATAAGTGGCAGCAAGGAAAAATATGGTAGATAAGGATAGTATGAAGATTTTAAAGAAAAAAAGCAATTGAAGTGTATGTCAAATATCCAGAAAAGGTAGAAAAGATTAAAGACACAAAGGAGTTGTCACTTCTTTGTCATAGCATTTTCTGAAATTTGACTATGAAAGAGAACAAAAATATAAATCAAAGGTGAGAGACAAGTAAAGACTGGGACATATTGGGAAACTCAATGAGATATAGTTTGGACTGTACATTATGGTATAGTACAATAAAGATCCAATTAAAGAAAAATAAAAAGATTGTACTATACCTGTGATGATCTAATTAAGATAGCATAAATCAATAGTACTAATAGTTGACTTGGTTTTATGACCCTCTCAGAATGTGTATATAAGTGGAGAAAGAAAATGGTAAAGGGTGATGTCAGATTAGGGTTCATCAAGTCATGGATGGCTTCAAGAGTTCAAGGTATAATTGAATTTTTTAGCTGTACAACTGAAATTTCTTTAAAAAAAAAAAAAAAGACAAGTGAACCCAGAAAAAGTTAATAAAGTGGAAGAAGAGGAGCAGAAGACTTATGACCTTTGGATTTCCTCTGAGCAGCTTATATTCATGATCAGTCTTTGCTGGTTTATATAGAATTCTTTTCTTTCCAGTTTTATTGACTTTTTGTTGCTTTGCCAAATTGCCTTCTACTTTTGCATTTAAGGGTACCATAATTACCTTTTTTTTTTTTGGAAAGGATTACCTTTTTGAAGCAATTTCTACACGTCTCTTCTAAATTATCTCTATATGTACACTTTAAATTTCTTCTCTGAGGCTCCTGATTGCTGCTAATTTCTATCCTTTTCTTCCTCCTTCCCTCCCTCCCTCCCTCTCTTCTTCTCTCTCTTTCTTCCTCCTTCCCTCCTTTCTCCTACTCCTCTCTCTCTCTCTTTCTCTCTGTTATTTTATTTCTTTCTATGTGTGATCCTGGATTTCTTATCATTGTTCCATCATCATAGAGTATCCTATAGGGCATCCCTTGCTTATTCTTTCATTGAGAATTTTTGAGTAATTTTGATTTTTCAGAATTTATTCATTGTATTGTATGCATTTTCTAAAATCTCGGGTTTTTTGTTTATTTATCAGTCTTACTGCTGGTTTGTTTGTGAGGTGTCTTTTTTTAGTCCCTTTTTTTGTTTGTTTGTTTCTCTTTAATTCTTCATTTCTATGTGGCATATTATTTACTTTTTTTTTTTTAGATGATGGAAAGGGTTTCATCTTAGAGAATGCTCTCCCTCAGCTATCTTGTTGCAGCTTCTTTCATCTTGTATTTTTCTTTTCTTTCTTTTTAAAATACTTATCTTGGTGCTTTTTAGCCATTTGGGTATACTGAATGGATCTTAGCCACATCCAAATTTTCATTTGGATTTCTTTTCAGGAGCACCTTCCTTTTATTACTAGAATGTTATATCAAATCTTGAATTCTTGTATAACCCTCCCATCCATGGCCTTTTGTTTTCTCCCATATAGATTTCTGTAGCTTGCCAAATTCAGTGCTGTTGTTTTTCGGTCATTCAGTCATGTCCCACTCTTTGGGACCTCATGGACCATAATATGCTAAGCCCCTCTATCCTCCACTATCTTTTGAAGTCTGTCCAAGTTCAATGACCTTCAATTAAGGAGTGGGAGTATCAGCCTGATTCAGTAGAGGATAAGGAACTAAGAGATAATATCAATACTGTCACAGATAGGCTTATGCTAGACTTTACAGGAAGCTTTCTTTTCAGAAGTCCCTTTCCTTTTGATAGGATATATCTTCTAGGGGAAATAATAGCAATAATATTTCTTCCCTTAGACTTTAGGGAAGATATATTAGGGATCCTGACACCCTCTGATTTTAGAGTGCTATTGTTCTAACAATCTCTCTATCAATGATTCTAAAGTTTTCTGGCCTTAGAAAAGTCCTACAAACATTGTTGACTGTTGATTGTCAGCAATAACCAAATTCCTAAGACAACTACTCATTTCTACCTCTAGACCATAAAATTAGTATATCAGTGATAGGAAGAACCAGATAAATTTGTCTCTTTGCTTTTGGTTGTTTGCTAAATTCTTTTGGAATTTAGCCCACTTCAATTGATGCTACAATTACAGTAAACTTTTCCCCTTGACATGGTTATAGGTTAAAGCCTGCAAATACTTTTGAGGCACCTTGTGACAACAGTCTGCAACCCCAACCTTTTGAATTCCCTTATAAACCTCAACACTTTGGCTCTTGAAAATTCTAACTAAGACCCTAAATTTTAAGCATTCTTCCCCTACCCCACTTCTGTCCCCCCCAATCCTGTCCATACATCTTTACAATTTCTAGATTTCTTCTCTTCAAAGTGACTAGCTAAGCATCATTAAACTGATGTCATAAGAGCTGGCAGCCTATACTCATCTCTGTCCTTTACTTGCCATAATGGTTTGCCCTGGGTTTGTTGCACTGAAGGTATTGCCCCATTGCAAAATAGAATTCCAATTCTCCCATTCATTGGCTATTTGCTCCCATTTTCTGGAAAAGGTTCCTATCTATATAAAGTTGTCAAGTTCTCCATTCAAAGACTAAAATGTTATCCCCAGTAAGACAGGAAGGGGGGGGAAAGGCATCCAGTATAGAAAAATTATTTAGTTTATTTTGTCTTACAAGTTTATTTGCCTTATAAGAAATGAGCATTACAATATTTCACAGTCCGATTCTTTTTGTACAGCAAAACAACAGTTTGGACATGTATAGTTATTTTGTATTTAATTTATACTTTAATATATTTAACATGTATTGGTCATCCTGCCATCTAGGAGATGGGGTGGGGGGAAGGAGGGGAAAAATTGGAACAAAAGGTTGGCAATTGTAAATGCTGTAAAATTACCCATGCATATAACTTGTAAATAAAAAGCTATTAAAATTTTTTTTAAAATGAACATTAAGAAATAAAGAATCATAGGATGATTTAAAAAGAATCTGTTAAGGTTAGGAAGGGGAACCCCAAAAGTTTGAGATCACAGACTGGTGTCACAAGATGTCTCAAAAGAATTTGCAGGCAGGAGCAGCTAGAGGGCACAATGGATAGAACACCAGCCCTGAAGTTCAAATCTGGTCTCAGACACTTAACATTTCCTAGCTGTGTGACCCTGGGCAAGTCACTCAATCCCAATTGCCTCAGAAAAAAAAAATTGCAGGCTTGAACCCATTTCTTCATCAAGGGGCAAAGTTTCTTATAATTGTAACACTATTACAAGTGGGCTGAATTCCAAAAGAAATTAGAAAAGTTCTAAGAGAGAGGCTATACCCCTTTATTCAGCTTTCTATCATTGATATTAATTCTATGGCCCAGAGGAGTGATCTCTGGAATTTGGTTATAACTGACCAACAGATTATTTATCTGACAGTCAGCAATTAGCTGAGGAGTGGTCTATTCACTTTGTCTCAAGAGTTTGTGGGATTATCCTGAGGCTAGAAGCTATCTGACTGAGGAGTGGTCCATTCAGAATCAGATTGTCAGAACAATAGCATTCCTAGGTTGGGGGAGGGAGACAAAACCAAGGGCTTTGGAATCAAATTACCCAGAAGCCCTCCAAAATCACCGTTATATTTCCCTAGAAGCTATACTCCTTCAAAACTAGTGACTCATCACTTCTAATACAATCCATTGAGAAGTCTGGTGGGGATATGAGCAGTATTTGGAAGATTGCTAATCATATAGTTAGCATTTTACCTCCACTAAGCATAGTATAATCAAACAATAGAGGGATCTCCCTTCCAGGGATTTCCTTCACGTAAGCCAAAGCCTTCCTTGTCCAAACGTATATCCCTAATACTGCTGCTGTACCTACAGCCACTCCAATAGACTCTCCTTTTTGCCAGCCTTTAAGGGTCTCCCAGAATCTGTATTCACAGTCCTAGGAGAAATTAAACATCAAAAGAGAGGAGAAGGAATGGGGCCTCTGGTACCAACCTTACTATTGTATTCACTTTCCATTTTGCTAAAGTAGAGAAGGAACTTTCTTTCACCTCCTCCCTTCCCCAACTAGAGCCACATTTTATATTTCTCAAAAATATTCCCTAAGAGAGCCACCAGCTAGAAGCCACTGCTGCTCTCAGGAGTGGCATCATCAACTTTTCTGGTTCAGCAAATGACTGGGTGGAGGTGATGTAATAGGACTCTGTGTTGTGATGACCGCGTATTTAAAATCAGCCAGAGTCAGGAATTCAGGTTAAGGGGGAAATCTTCAATCTTTATTGAAGTGAAGAGGTGAAAAAGGATTACGATAGCAATATGGGCAAGAAGGATTGTGATAGCAATATGGGCAGCTGCGACAGGAAGCCAGTTAGCAGAGGGAGATTGGAGATGAAGGGCGATCCTGATAGCAATGTGAGCAGCTGTGTCAAGATGGCAGCCAGCAGTCTCTCTTTCTGCTTCCTTTTACCCTCCCCTGCCTCCACACAACAAAATCATCATTTCCTATACAACACATCAGGACTTGCACAAAGAGTGGGCGGGGGCCATTCTTTCTCCAAGCTTATATATTAATAGAGTATGGTCCAATTACTATTTAGCCTCATGTGCTTGGGACCTCAGTGCATCAACTCAAGCCTCAGCCCATTGCACTGTGTCTCCCTGATCTCTGTGGAAAGTGAACCACTTGGCCTGGGGAAAGTTCTAAAAATGATCCCCACCCACCTGAATCTCCCTTGGGAAAGCTATCTGGTTCCTACAGAAAACTCCCACTTCACAATGGATCTAGGAATCACTTTGGTCTGGAAAATGATTACCACCTTTATTGATTTAAAAATTAGCCCCTAATTGCTCCCTAGCCCCAAACCATAGAAGGCTAAATTAAAAACAAGATTCTATACTCAAACTTTTGCTCTTTCTAATCAGGAAGTAGCCTTCTGAGAGAAAGGGTTTCTCAAATAAATAAGTACTTTTTTTGTCCAAAAATGCAGACCGGGACTGCAAATTCTTTCTTTCTCAAAACCTGCTACACCAGCCTGGGGACTCCCATCACTATTAGGGTATCTCTCACCCCTCAAAGGGTGGGGGAAAGAGAAAAAAGGGGAAGGGGGTGATGCATTTTTTGCAAAAGGCCCCATTCCCAAATGTCAGCATCTAACTCTGGATGATACCCCATTTTTAATTTGCTCCAGAGATCTGTTTTCTCTAGGCTTCAAGCTTTGGGTTTTCAATTGCCTTTCAGCCTGGAGAACATGGATGGCTGACTGGGATAAACACCCTTTAGATGCTCTGCTGCCATTTAGACCTCACACCAAACCTCCTGGCATGAACCCCTAAATGAACTAAGGACATCTCTAAAATCCTTTCCAGCTTGAAGCAGCTACGGAAGAAGAGACCTCTGCCCCTTTTATCCCAAGTGAATTTGGGGATAACTGCTTGAGGAGGGAACAATGAAGGGACCCTAAAACTCTCTAAAACTCCTTGAAGGAGAGATTCTCCTTGAACCCTGTGTCTGTGGGACCCTGCCCGAGTGAAACAAGTTAAACAGCTTCATTCTGTTATCTAGGTTGAGTCTGGAGCTGGAGAATTCCAACTCTATTGAATTAAAAAGACTCATTAAATTCTATTCAATTCCAGCTCAAACTTCACCCACCAGCCCCCATCAGAGGTAAAGTAGGCCTCAACTTGTAGCTAAGGCTTCTATTATAAAAGAGCCAATCTTAAATCCTCTCTTTGCAGAGGACCTAACGTACCATGCCACACTATACCAAGGAAACCTCTGCCCACTGGAATGATATTCTCTTTCAGCATTACCCTCTCTTTATCCTTACTTGTTTCCCTAACAAGACTTTATGCCTCTCTGTTGGGATTTCTCTACTAGAAACTTTACTTCTCTACCAGGACCTTGCCACTAAGGAATTCAGCCTTTCTATTCATGCATAGCAAAGGCTGACTTCCCAATGACTATAATAAACTTCTTTCTATCAGTCTAGCTTTTTGGGTTCATAAATTCATAAATTCCTTTATGAAGGACCTCTACGTCACCACAAAGGGGGTTCCCACGGCTCCCTACCTTGCGTGAATCCTAAAGGGAATTAGAGGAGCCAAACCTCTTCATTTGGTTCCCTGAACCCCAAACCTACCACTAACCTCATTATTTAACTCCCTGACCACTAAGAACCCTAAATTCATCATTTGGTTCCCTGAATCTAATCTCATCATGGGGAGATTAAATGCAACTACCACTCACAGATAATTAGAAACAGAGGATATCTGTAACTGCTCAAATGCCTACTCTTCCCACCCATCCCCATCCCTAAAACAGAAAAGATAGGTTGCTGAAGCAATATCCAAAGTACTTAGTTATTGAAGGTTTTTTTTCTTTTTTCTGTAATGCCTCAACATTTTTTCATGAGATATTTTAGGATTCAAATGTTTATTCATATTTTTGCCATTGCTAAGGATTTTTACATTGATATATATCTTATTTAGAGATATATAATATACATATATATTATATATATATAAATTATCTATTTTCATTCAAAACCATATTATTCCAGTTATATTCACTACTATACAGTTGGGATTAGTGGATTTCAGTGACTCCAGCCCTAAAGAGGGATGTGTTTATCCAATTGAGTCATTGCCTAAGGGAAAGCATTATGGAAAACAATAGAAGCTATCACAACTATCTTAATTCATACCTCAGTAACAGCATAAAGTCCAAAACAGTAAGCTCTGGGAATACCTAAGAGCTTTGACTGATGATCAGCTTTTTGTTGCTATTTTCCCCATTGAAACATTCACTTCCATTTTTTTCTGCTGTTGTTTTTTATTATTCTTTTAAGTTGGGTGAAGATGGGGTCTATGTTTAAATGAAGTCTCTCTCTCAGGTACTCTTAAAAAATTCTCAGCATTGTATGACTCAGAATGGTGAGTGATCACCACCAAAAAAAAAAAAAAAAAAAGCTGGAGATATCTCTAGGAGCAAAATGAAAGTTTATTATATGTTCTGGAAAGAAGTGGGCCTTCCTTCAGTTGACAAGCAAGGGAAAGGAGGAGGTGCCTTGGGGACAAGTTTAACAGTTTAAATAGTCTCTAACTCAAATACCCCTTCTACCACTAACCCTCATCCTTATTGGTTGAGGGTCTTACATTCTAATTAAGAGGCTACCCAAGAAATTGAACTTTGGCCAATAAGTACATAGCTGCCTATATTTGTTTGAGGTAGGAAGAAATTGATGTCATGGAAGGGGAAATAGATATTATTAGGTCAATGTCCAAGAATTACCTTCAGGTCTACTCCAACGCTGGGGTAGATGAAGCCTTATTTGATTTTCACAACTATCTTTTAGAGAGCTCACACCATCTTGTTCAGCACCATTTTTTTTTTTGCAACAGTATTCTACTGAGACTGTATGATAACGATGAAAAGTTATGAAGTACCAGTCACCAAAGAATTAAAGTTTCCAGTCATTCTGATAGGTGCAGAACAAAGTAAAGTGGATGTGAGAAGGTTACAAGCATTAAGAAGATACATGTGTTGGATGTGTGGGACAGTATCATTCACTAAAACAATCAGAGATTCTCTGAGTAAGAAAATGCAAAAAGAAGTTTGAGGTTTATTAAGATCAATTGAGAAAGGCTATTTGCCATCTGACAAAATGTGAGCAAAAGGAATGCAAAGCATACCTTCTAAAATCAAGATTAAATAGCCTAAACATAAAAAAGATAAATAGCACCAACTCCTCCAGGCTGGACTTTTCTCCCATTGTTCAGGGAAGTCCAGACTTTCTAATGCAGAAATCTAACCCAGAAACAAAAGAAGGCAAGTCAATAATGACAAACTCTTAATTTAATTTTCCCTAGAGAACTTATATACAAGCAGATATAGCATTCATAGCCATTATCACCTTTAAAAGAAGTACTTAAATGCTAATTAAAAGGTAGTGGGAAAAACCAGAGGAGATAAAGCCTGCAACTTTTAGCTATAGCTCCATTTGTTATCATAAAGTCTTAAGTTACAATTAAATTATAGTTTAAGTCTATATTCCCGTGAGATCATCTTCACTCAGTTAATTCCTCACTTGGGCATGTAGTGAAAGAAAGAGGTGAACAGAGCAATGAAGGATGTGACTCACTGGTATCCATGAAATACCAATTCATCAGTCAATAAGCATTTATTATTATTAATAATAATAATGCCTCCTATTGGCCAGGTATTATACTGCAAGAGATACAGGAGATCTGGAGGAAGTTTCATTACCATGTTGAATAGATATTTAGGGATTGACATGGGAAAGAGTCACAAAAGATGAGAAAGCTTAGATGAAATTTGCTCCTTTGGAAGAGTTGCTGAATCAGTGAGATCACCAATTCCAGTGAAACATTAAAATTTCAGTCTCTTATGATGGGAGCAAACCCTTTGGTCAGTTGATCTGAATTTTCCTGTTTTGTGCCTCATTTGATATTCATAATTAGGAAGTCCATAGAAAAAACTCTGTGATAGTATATACTGAGGAATTTCATATGTATGAGCAGCTACTTATTGAAGGAAAGACTTTAAGAAATTAGAAAATCTGCCTAGGCAAAAGCAATGTCCAAAGTACTTAGTTTTTTAAAGGTTTTGTTTTGTTTTGTTTTTCTGTAATGTCATAATATCTTTTAATGAAGTAAGAATAAAATGTTTGTTTACATTTTTGCCAATGCTAAGGATTTCTATATTGATATACATCTTATTTAGACATATATATGTGTATATATATGTATGTATATATATATATATATATATATAATATACAGAAAGATGTCTATTTTCATTCAAAATATACAGACATATTCCTAAAACTTTATTATTTTGAGCTGAATTTCCTCATGAGGGGCTTCTCCTCCCCTCAAAAAAGCTAGGCATTTAAGGTGGGTTTAAGAAAATATATGCCTTATTCTGTAATGGGCTGAGGCTTGAGTTGATGCACTGAGGTCCCAAGCACATGAGGCTAAATAGTAATTGGACCATACTCTATTACTATATAAGCTTGGAGAAAGAATGGCCCCCGCCCACTCTGTGCAAGTCCTGATGTGTTGTGTAGGAAATGATGATTTTGGTGGGTGGAGGCAGGGGAGTGGAAAAGGAAGGGGAAGGAGAGACTGCTAGCATTTTGTGATTGGGAAGGCTTTTCAGCTCAGGTCTCTCTCTGCTAGCTGGCTTCCTGTCGCAGCTGCCCATATTGCTATCGCAATCCTTCTTGCCCATATTGCTATCGCAATCCTTATTCACCTCTTCACTTCAATAAAGATTGAAGATTTTTCCCTTAACCTGAATTCCTGACTCCGGCTGATTTTAAATACGCGGTCATTACATTTGGCGCTTTTTTTCCTCCTCAACATTGATTCAAAGCCACAAATTTTGACAAGTTAATAAGTTTTAACTCAGGAAAAGACTTTCAAAATAATCTTAGAAATAAAGTACATCAGCTTCTGGAACTTTTCTTCCTCCCCTCATTTCTGCTACTTCTCCCCCCCCCCCCAAAAAAAAAAGAATTTCCTTTTTGATCTGATTTTGTGTGTGTTTTGTGTGTGTGTGTGTGTGTATGTAGCATGATAATTGTGGAAATATGTTTAAAAGAACTGCACTTGTTTAACATATATTGGATTACTTGCAGTCTAGGGAAGGACGAGGAAAAGGAAGGAGAAAAAATTTGGATCACAAGGTTTTGCAAGGGTGAAAGTTGAAAACAATCTTTACATATATTTTGAAAATAAAAAGCTATTATTTTAATAAAGAGAAAGCAGAAGAAAAGGAAAACAAACAAACAATAACAATGAAACCAGAAGAATGGTGTACCCAGGAAGAAAAGTGGGTAAGATAGTTTCCCTGTCCTATAGAGCAATTTGAATAATCCTACCTAGCTAAGAAAGATTCACTGAGAGAACTCTAGGAAAACCAGAGGACTTTATTGGGTCCTAAAGAAGTTGGCAGTGTGGCTCATTTGGGAACCACCTACTCAGGTGTTAGGGGAGGGGAAAGACTTCCAGAGTTACAGTCATAATAGGTAAAAAGAAATCTTTTGAAATTGGAGAACAATAGTCTTGTTCTATAATAAACTCCTGTGAGTTCAGAGGTCTCAGGAATCAGTAGGAAAGGGACAACAGATCTACAATTATAATGCAGAAGACTTTCTCCTGCATGGAAAATTTTAAGGGCCTTCCCCTCTAAGATGATGAGAACTATGCTCCTAAGAGTACAGAAATACTTATTTGGGCAGAATTTGGGTCATGCCAGAGAGCAACAGCTAGTGTTGACTGCTAGAAGCTAGATATCTAGAACTACAACCAGAAGAGTAATAACAAATTTTGGAGGAGTTACAGAGCCTGACAACTTCTTAGAGAAAGGGTAAGCAGGAAGAAAACCATGACTGATAAAAACTAGTTGAGAGTGATGAGATTTAGGTTTGGGGGTTCCCTTCTGTCAGGGAACCAAATGATGAGGTCTACATTTAGGGAACCAAAATGAGATTAGGGTTTCTGGTGATCAGGGAGTTAAATGATAAGGTCTAGTGGCAAGTTTGGGGTTCAGGGAACCAAATAAAGAGGTTCAGCTCCCCTATGCCCCCTTGGAATTGAGTGCATGGGTAGGGAGTTTGGGGGAATCCCCTTCTGGCAGAGCAGAGATTCTCTGTAAAGGAATTTACAAACTCAAAAAAGCTAGACTGAAAAAAGAGGTCTATTATAGGCATTGGGAAGTAAAGTTTCTAGTAGAGAAATCCTGACAGAGAGGCATAGAGAAATCTGACAGAGAGGCATAAAGTCTCTTTAGGAAAATAGGTGAAGGAGATAAAGAGAGAGTAGACTGGAAAAGAATATTATTCCAGTGGGAAGAGGTTTCCTTGGCATAGCAAGCATGACATGGCATGGCATGGCATATTAGGACCTCTGCAAAGAAGTGAGTTCCAAGTTGCAGTTTTTATAAGGAAATATGAGACAGAAATTTCAATTGAATGAGATTTCCTCAATGCTGTCACTCCTCCCAGGCCTAGATAAGACCACTTACTGGGAGTGTTTGAGCCAACAATAGGGATAGAAAATCTTGGAATTGAATGCTTCAACTAGTCCCACAAAGATAATAGAATGAAGCTATTTATCTTGTTTCCTTCAGGCAGGGTCCCACAGACACAGGGTTCAAGGAGGCTCTGTCCTTCAAGGGTTTTAGAGAGTTTCAGGGTCCCTTCTTCAAGAGCAGGAGAGAAAGAAAGATGCCTATATGAAATTATGATTGAGAATCAATCTTAGTAAAACTTTGGGAAAGAGCTGTACAATAGAAAGTCTCTTCATGTGACTTTGGCACTGAGTTCCCTTATCTAACAATGAATCTTGTGCTTACAAAGGGAAATGGTGTCAGAAAACTATAGTGTCAGTAAGTTAATTTCTTTGATTTTTCAGATGGGATCTATGACCCAAAGAAATGAAAAATACCCTGAATGTAACTCAAATAAAAACTTCTAGCACAAAGATTGCATAAGTCATAAATAGGCAAAGATGACATGAAACATTGACAATTTAAAAACATTTAGTGATGTTCTTAAAGATGTACCTCGAGTTCACAAATTTTAACTATGACAATTTCTCCCTACCCCATCCCAAATTAAGCATTCATTTTAATCTGAGTTATTAACTTGAAGTTTCCATAACAACATAGTTGACATAGTTAATGGTAAAGTGACTATAATGCAATGTACAATTACTTTTAGTAACAGGATGATTTGGAGTTTCTTGTAAATGCCACAACTCGTTGCCTAAAACTACGGTGAAAAGTATTATTATTATAACAGCAATGGGAGTTGAAAGTTTTGCAAAAGAATTAGCAGTCCCAGTCTCCAAGCAAGATTTGGCAAAATGGTTTATTTTCTCTGAACAGCTCTCTCAGTGGGCCACTTCCTGATTAGGAAGATAGCAAAGATAAAGATACAGAATCTTGATTTTATTTAGCTTTCTATGGTTTGGGTCTAGGGAACCCCCTCAATCGAGGGGCTAATTTCCAAATCAATAAGGGTGGTAATTGTTTCCCAGACCAAAGTGATTCCCAGATCAATTGGAGGAGGGAGTTTCCAATGGGAACCAGGTAAGAGGGTAGGGATGCTCCCAGAAGTGGGGAGAGGTTGAGAGTTTTTCCAATCTAGGCCCACTCACCCTCAAAGATCAGGGGACACAAAGTCCTATTACATCAGTATTATTGAAGTATTTTTTAAGTAAATAATGATAAACACTGAATACATATATTCATATTCCTTTAAATTTGAAGATGACACTCCTAACAGAATTGAGTTTGCCTGAAATATGACTTGCTATCAGTCCTTGTAATTACTTTTTGTCCTTTTGGAGCAAAGCTGGAGGCTCAATGCAAAGTATTCTTTGTCAAGTTCTACTAGATAGCAATGACTGAGGCAGTGGTATTGAACATGCATATGAAAGTCTGGGATATATGCTTCAGCTGATTCCAAGTTGCACAAGTTCTAATAAACAGACCTTTTTCTATTAACTATTAGCCAGATTTGAAATACCCTATTCTTTCCTCCAGCTCCTGAACACACAGACACACATAAACACACAAACCTGTTCTCCTCTGACCAATAACTATCTATACTATTCTTTTCTACTTTCTCTGTAGAATTAAATTGTTTGTGGTGCTAAAAAAAAAAAAAAAGTAACATGTTGCACTTAAGTTCACTTTCTCCATCAATTAAATCTTCAGAACAATACTTCTTCTCCTATTGATTATTAGTTAAAATGAATTAGTCAGATTCATTTAGCTTTCAGAAATGGGTTAATTATTGAGAAGATAACAGCAAGATCAGAGTACAAAAATCCCGCCCCCCAAAAAAACCCTGTCTAAAAACCTATTGTTTCCCTCTAAAAGAAGGATAAAGTAAAACAGATGCTACAAAGCTACTCTCCCTCACCCTCAAAATTCACTTCTGTAACCTATGGATAAATTGTTTCCTTGCTTGCAACACATATTGTTTTAGTAACAACTTCAAATCATTGCAGAGTCTGATCAAGTAGATAGGTTAGTTCTCAAGTCTGATACCTTACCTTTAGTTCAGCTGCTTCAGGTTTAACACATATTATACCCTCCAAAAGTAGACTTCCAGTGACTTTTCCAACCTTTCAAAGCTCACAGTCTCACAATCTGGTCCATTCACTCTCTGATGCTTATTCACTTAAGATCAGGAAATAATGAACAACAACTATACAGGAAAAAAAAAAAAAAAAAAGAGGGACTATAGGTTTGCAGCCGTGGTCTCCTGAGTGGAGAGGGATAAGGCAGCCAGAAGCACTGTTTGATATATCTCTCCCCATCTGAAGGGTTACAAAATTTCTTCCACCTTTCTCAAAAGGCTTCAAGGAAAATGTTAATCTATTCCTGACTTTTGTATTCACACCTAATTCCAGTTCAATAGTCTATTTAAAGGCTTTCTATTGCCATGCCGAAAGCAGACAAGAAATGATCGAAAGAATATTTTCACATATTCTGACTTTGGATTGTTCCCTCCCTCACATATCATATACTTCTGAAGCACAGCCACATCTTTCACATGAGCTAATATCACCATCTCTTCTAAGAATCTGAAGGAGAATGCTCAGAATTCTAAACCCAGGGGTAATATTCTTCCAACCCAAAAACCCAGTTTGCCATCATTCTAGGAAACATTCTCTGTAGAGTGGCACCTAGAAATAGTTCAACTGCAGCATGTTCTCAGAAAAATTTGGGAGATTTTATGAAATGATACAAAGTCAATTGAGAAGAACTAGAAAGACACTGTACATATTAACAGCAATATTATAAGGATGATCAACTGTAAAATATTGTTACTCTGATTAAGACAATGATTCCAATCCAAGATAATTCCAATAGACTTGGGATGGAAAATGCCATCTATATTCAGAGGAAGAACTAAGGAGACTTTTTTCTTTCTTGTTTTTCCATTTGTTCTGATTTTTCTTTCACAGTATGACTAATATGTAAATATGTGTAAAAAGATGAACATGTATAACCTATATTAGATTGCTTGCTATCTTTGGGAGGGGAGAGGAAGACAAGGAGGAAAAAAAATTGGAACTCAGAATCTTACAAAAATGAATGTTGAAAACTATACATGTAACTGGAAAAAGTAAAATACTATTAAGTAAGGGTGGGGAAAGTGGGGAGGGGAGAGGGAAAGAAAGACAATAATCCACGACAGTTCCAAAGACCCATGGCGAAAAATGCTATCCACCTTTGTCAAGAGAACTGATAAACTCTAAGTGTAGGTGGAAGTGTACTTTTAAAAAACTTCCTTCATTTTTCTTGTTTGTTTATGTGTGTGTGTGTGTGTGTGTGTGTGTGTGTGTGTGTGTGTGTTGTATGTGTGTGTATTTGCAACATAGTTACCTTGGAAATATGTTTTTTGTGACTTCACATGCATAATAGGTACTGCTTTCCTTCTCAAGTGGTGAGGGAGGGACAGGAGAAATGAAAAGAATTTAGAATTCAAAATTTAAAAAAAAATTAATTCTTTTTTTTTAATTAAAAATAAGAATTGAAAATTGAAAAGACATCCATCAAGTGGGGAATAGCTGAATAAATTGTTATATATGATAATAATGGAATTTATTTCTGCTATAAGAAATGACAAGCAGCGGCTTTTCTCAGCAATGGGGCGATTCAAGACAATTTTAATAGACTTAGGATGGAAAATGCCATTTGCATCCAGAGAGAAAACTATGGAGATGAATACAGAGTAAAGCGTAGTATTTTCACCTTTTTTTGTTTGTCTGATTTTTTTCTAATTTTTTTCCCTTTTTGGTCTGATTTTTCTTGCATAACATGACAAATATGGAAATATGTTTAAAAGGATTGCATGTATTTAATCTATATTGGATTGTTTGTTCTCTTGGGGAGGAGATAGGTAAGAGAGAGAAGAAGAAAAATCTGGAACACAAAATCTTATAGAAGTGAATGTTGACAACAATTTTACATGTATTTGGAAAAAATAAAATACTATTGAGAAAAATATAAAAAATAAGTAAGCAAATAAATAAATATATGCATAAATTTAAAAAAAGAAATAACAAGTAGGATGAGTTCAGAAAAAAATTAGAAAGTTTTACATGAAATGATGCAGAGTGAAATGAGCAGAATCAGGAAAACATTGTACATAGTAACAACCATATTGAATGATGAACAACTGCGAATGACTTTATTCTCATCAATACAATGATTCAGGATAGTATCAAAGGAGTTAAGGATGAAAAAGGCTATCAGCTTCTAGAGAAAGAACTGATGGTGTCTAAATAAAATCAAAGCATACTACTTTTCTCTTTCTTATTGCTTTCCTTTCTCTTTCCTTTCCTTTTCTTTCTTTCCTTTTCAAGTTTTCTTCTACAAAATGGTTACTATTGGAAATGTTTTGCACAATTGTATATGTATAAACCCTATCAATGGCTTACCTTTTCAAGGAGGGAGGAAGGGGATAGAATTTGGAACTCAAACTTCTTACAAAGAATTAAAAATTGTTTTTACATGTAATTTGAAGAAAATAAAATATTAAAAAAGAGAAATTTTAGCAAGTTAACACTTTTACATGTAGTTTTGAAATATTTATCAAAATAAATAAAAACATATTTGAAAAAAGAAAAAGAAACAATTCAACTGCCCCTGCAGGTTCTATACCATAGTTACTGAAGACCAAAGAAAATTCTTCCAACCAAAAAGTCCTTAACCTTATAAAATAGTTAAATATAAGAAATAAATATGATTTTAAAAATAGAAATGATATAAAAGAAGAGCAGCTGCCTTTTGCTTAGTTATTGCACCATAGTGATGAATAGCTTCTAGGAGAGACAGAAATGATTTTGAGGTCACCTGATTTTAGGGGGGGCTTGTTTTAACAAAAAGTCAGTAATCCTAAATTTTCTGGCTTTGGAGTCTGCATCAGGGACTTGCTATACCCAGTTTAAGAATAAAAATCTGTCTGATTCTGAATAGACCACTGTCTATTGACTGTCAGATATCTTCTGGGCTCAGGATAATCACACAGACTAAACTCCTGAGATAACAGTGATAATCTGTTTTTCAGTGAGAACTAAATTCCAGAGCAACCATTCCTCTGGGTCATAGAATTAGCATGTCAATGCTAGTTATCTATCCAGGATTCCATGTTACCCAGTTTATCTATTTTCAAGGCAAAGTACTCAGTCCTCAATAAACTGTTAGGCCCTGGTTATGCATGATTTAATTTTTTTGGATAATGGAAGAATAACCAAAAAGCCTTTTTTGTTCTCAAGTCCTGCTAAAAGCTTTTCTAAAATGTCACATCAGTCATATATAATGAGGATGATTAAATTTTCCTTTGCATTTGGAGGAGCTGACTACAGTACCGTGGGGGCATGATTTTGGACATGAGTTTCATTGTACAGAACTGTAAGTGGAGGCATAGTAATTATTTTAAAAAAGAAATTGGCTGATTCCATACTGACCTTGGGGTATACAACAAAAGCTGTTCACTTGAAATATCCTTACTTTTATGTGTTCTTTCTTAATTGAAGAAAAATTCTATTTGAGGCCTCTCTTTACTGAGATTTTGTTGTATTTGCAAATGTACTAATTAGCCCATACCATTCTTCTCAAGTAGTCTAATGATGTAGGGAGAGCTGGGGGTAATGAAAAAGTTCATTTATAACCCATGCTTCTAAATGTGAAAGAATGCTGTTGTTTTTCTTCAGCAGGTCTTTCTACTTTAAATAAAAAATATCTTATCCTACTGTGTAAGAAGAGGTCACTAATATAACTATAAGTTACTTAAAGTATCTGAATGAAAATTATGTAGTGGGGTATTTCTCTTCTCTGGAATTTCTCTATAGCAATTCCTGTTTCTAGCAAACCAGACCCTTAAGACTCATCCTGGCCCTAATGCTAGTTTTGGATTGCTTCTTTTATGTTTCACTTCTTAAGCAAATGACAAAGGAACTCTGAGTCAGACTTGTCCAGGGATGACATTGTGAGTTGTAATGAATGAAGATGCTGAAATTGATGATAAAAGCAAGTAGTTGTAGTAGCTACAGGAGCTGACTTGGAGCAAGGATTGCTTTTCTATCAAAAAAGATGACCATGGACAAGTGGGTTGGCTGTTTAGACAATATAGATTTAAAATATAAAAGACCAAATTAGCAGGTTTAAATATTGCCTTCTCTGAACAATGTAAAACTTATATACATTGTTATTGTTAAATCCTCTTAAGTTTTTGAATCCTCTTACTTGACTTGTAAGTAATAATTAAATTTGCTAAATGTGCTGTGTTACCAATGTGGGAATTTTAAGGGCTAAAGAATATGAGGGAAAAAAGTCTAATTCGTCCTAATTAGTAGCTGACTAACCCAAGCCTGAATCAAGTCCTAACTACATTCTTCAATGGGTACACAACAGAGAGTAACATAGTATTTCAACTAAATATATAAGCATTAAGTATAAATAAAATATAGAAATAAACTACTTTATATATATAATATATATTATTATATATTATATAATATATAATTATATTATATAATATAAGTATAAGAAGTATAAGAAGCAGTTCAATTTCTGATCCTCTTGATTCTCTTTTCATTTCAAAACATTTAATGTTCATACTGTATGAGGATGTATTCTGAAGGAAGTAGATTTCTTCGACAAAGAGATCTAATTCAGTTTCAATTGATCAATGATGGATAGAAGCAGCTACACCCAAAGAAAGAACACTGGGAAATGAATGTAAACTGTTTGCATTTTTGTTTTTCTCCCCAGGTTATTTTTACCTTCTGAATCCAATTCTTCCTGTGCAACAAGAGAACTGTTCGGTTCTGCACACATATATTGTACCTAGGATATACTATGACATATTTAACATGTATAGGACTGCTTGCCATCTGGGGGAGGGGATGGAGGGAGGGAGGGGAAAAGTTGGAACGGAAGTGAGTGCAAGGGATAATGTTGTAAAAAAATTACCCAGGCATGGGGTCTGTCAATAAAAAGTTATAATTTTAAAAAAAAGAAATATATTTTAAAAAAACATTTAATGTTCTACTTTATTTAATTCTATTTTTCTCAACAAACTGGCAGGTAATGACAGGGAAAGATAATGTGGAATGTTGGAGGGGATGTGGGAAAACAGGGATACTGATACATTGTTGGTGGAATTGTGAACACATCCAGCCATTCTGGAGAGCAATTTGGAACTATGCTCAAAAAGTTATCAAACTGTGCATACCCTTTGATCCAGCAGTATTTCTACTGGGTTTATACCTCAAAGAGATACTAAAGAAGGGAAAGGGACCTGTATATGCCAAAATGTTTGTGGCAGCCCTGTTTGTAGTGGCTAGAAGCTGGAAAATGAATGGATGCCCATCAATTGGAGAATGGTTGAGTAAATTGTGGTATATGAATGTTATGTAATATTATTGTTCTATAAGGAATGACCAACAGCATGAATACAGAGAGGACTGGCAAGACTTACATGAACTGATGCTAAGTGAAACGAGCAGAACCAGGAGATCATTATATAGCTCAACAACGATACTGTTTGAGGATGTATTCTGATGGAAGTGGATCTCTTCGATAAAGAGAGCTTTAATTGATCAAAGATGGACAGAAGCAGCTATACCCAAAGAAAGAACACTGGGAAATGAATATAAACTGCTTGCATTTTTGTTTTTCTTCCCGGGTTATTTATACCTTCTAAATTCAATTCTCCTTGTGCAACAAGAGAACTGTTCGGTTCTGCACACATATATTGTATCTAGGATATACTGTAACCTATTCAACATGTAAAGGACTGCCATCTAGGGGAGAGGGTGGAGGGAGAGAGGGGAAAAATTGGAACAGAAGTGAATGCAAGGGATAATGCTGTAAAAAATTACCCTGCCATGGATTCTATCAATAAAAAGTCATTTTTTTAAAAAAACTGGCAGGTGCTAGGGATTATGAATACAAAGACAAAAAAGAGATTCTGCTTTCAAGAGTTTATATTCTATCAAATTAAAACATACAAAGATAAATAAATACAATATAATTCTGGAATAGTGTCAGTGAGCATCAGCAAGTGGAAAATCAGAAAAATCTTCTTCTATTTTTCCATTTAAACTAATCCTTGAAGGGGACTAGGGAATTTTAAAAGATGGAAATGAGAAAAAAATGCATTTTATACTGGAAACAGCATGCAAAAACAGAAGTAAGAAATAGACTATTATACACAGGTACAGCAAGTAGACCACTATGGCTAGGACTTGAAATGCATGAGAAGAAATAATGTGAAATAAGAATGGAGAGAGAGGCTGAAAAAGAACAAGAAAGACTTTAAATGCTGAACAAAAGAATGTGTGCTTTATCTCAGAGACAAGAAAAAGCCACTTAAGCTTCTTTAAAGGGTAACAGGATCAGACCTGATTTAGAGATATGAATTTGCAGGTATAATGAAGATAGAATGGAGAAGAAGAGAAACTAAATGAGGAATAAAAATTAGGCAATAATGGAGGCCCTACAAGACCAGAATCAGGGTGCTTATGATATGAATGGAGAGGAGAGGGACTCAAAGAATGGTATAGAAATCAAATCAATAAAACATGCCAACTGTTTATTCTGGTCCTCCTGACTCCAGTGCTAGTGCTCAATCTATTATAACATCTAGCTGTCCCACTAATTGGTTATTCTGAAGATAAGGGAGTGTTGGGAGATAAATATTCTAAACCAAAAATCTTTAAATGATAGCTATGCTAGAAACTCAGGGTCTATAGCCCAAAGGATATATAGATAATATACCACCCTTAAGGACTAGCCCAATTAAGAAGCTTGTTTCCCATACAAATACAGTTCCTCTCAATATTCTCTTTCTGCTCCTTCCTTCTGCTCCTTCAACTTTAATACTTCTATCTGGGTGTCTGTCTATTAGAGCAACCACTCCTCATAGTAACTGTCCAGCTTGATGGAAGTTCCTTCATTCAAGTACTACTGGAAAAATTTACCCTATTATCCCTCCTATCACTTTGTGGCTATATCAAGGTTCTAGGAGTGAATTCTGCATTTTGTGGCACTGACTGGTTAAGAGTCCTCCTTTTCATAATGGGAGAAAAAGAATGAGTCACATAAAATACATAGGCATAGAAGGATTGTAATCTGGATTTCAGTTATCACTACACTATTTCTCAAAATATACCATTTTTTTTTTCAAATTTCTTATTATTGACAGTACCATCTTCCTTCAAGTCACCTAGCTTTTTACAAGTTCAATATCTTTGACTACTCACTTTTCCCTAAAAATCCAATTGGTTGCCAAATCTTATTGGTTCTAACTCTACCTCTTATTTTTACTCATATTTTACTCATTGTTAGTTTAGTCCCAAATCATGTTTCCTGGATTCTTGCAACATAGCTTCCAAAATTTGTCTCATGCTTTGTCTCTTCTCTCTCCATTTTATCCCCTATTCGCCTGCAAATTTTATTCCCAAACTGAGTGGATGCCCATCCAGTTGGAAATCGGCTGAATAAGTTATGTATATGAATGTTATGGAATATTATTGTTCTATAAAAAACAATCAGAAGTATGATTTCCAAAAGGACTGGAAAGACTTACATGAACTGATACTAAGTGAAGTGAATAGAACCAGGAGATCATTGTATATGGCAACAGCAAGATTATACAATGATCAATTCTGATGCATATGGCTCTTTTCAACAGTGAGATGATTCAGGCCACTTCCAATGGTCTTGTGATGAAGAAAGCCATCTGCACCTAGAATGAGGACTGTGGGGACTGAGTGTGGATCACAACATAATATTTTCACTTTTTTTTGTTTGCTTGCATTTTGTTTTCTTTCTCATTTTTTTTCTTTTTGATCTGATTTTTCTTATGCAGCATGATAATTGTGGAAATATATATAAAATTGAGTTTATATTCCAAAGGGATCTTAAAGGACGAAAAGGTACCCCACATGTGCAAAAATGTCCACAGCAGCCCTTTTTGTAGAGGCAAGAAACTGAAAATTGAGTGGATACCCATCTGTTGGAACATGATTGAATATTTTATAGTATATGAATGCTATGGAAGATTATTGATCTATAAGAAATGATAAGCAAGATGATTTCAGAGATGCCTAGAGAGACTTGCATAAACTGATGCTAAGTGAAATCAGCAGAACTAGGAGATTGTTGTACAAGGCAACAGCAATATTATACAATGATCAATTCTGATGTACGTGGCTCTCTTCAACAATGAGATGATTCAGACCAGTTCCAATGGTCTTGTGATCAAAAGAACCATCTATACTCAGAAAGAGGACTGTGGGAACTGAGTGTGGTTCACAACATAGCATTCTCACTCTTTTTGTTGTTGTTTGCTTGCATTTTATTTTCTTCATCATTTTCTTTTCTGGTTTGATTTGATTTTTTTGTACAGAAAGATAATTACATAAATATGTATTCATATATTGGATTTAACATATATTTCTAACATATATTGGACTACTTGCCATCTAGGGGAAGTAGATGGGAAAAAAGGGGGGGAAACTGGAACACAAGGTTTTGCAAGAGCTAATGTTGCAGAATTATCTATGCATATATTTTGAAAAATAAAAAGCTACAAGAAAAATATAAAAAAGAAATATGTATAGAAGAATTGCACAAATTTAATATATATTGGATTATCTGCTGCTAGGGGAGGGAGTTGGGGTAAAGGAGAGAAAATTTAAAAAAATAAATTTTATTCCTAAAGTATAGGAATCCAGTCACTCCCCTCAGGGAATAAAGTTTTAAGTAATTTTCATGCTGACTTTAGGATCAAATTCTAACTCCTCACTTAAGTATTTAAAATATCTATTTGGATTTATTTTATATAATTCCTTCTCATACGTATGTGTCATTTTCTTAATGCCACTGAGTGCCACTGAGTGCTACTGAGCATGTTACTCTTCTACCCAATAGACTATCAATCAGTCAATAAATATTTATTAAATATATATATACACACATATATATATATACATATATATATATATATATATATATATATATATATTATATATATATATATATATATATATATATATATATACACACACACACACACACATACTGGAAATATAAAGGGGGCAAATATCAGCTCCTGTCCTCAAGGAGCTCACAATTTAATGAAACAAAAAGTAAACAAATATGCACAAATAAGCTATATGTATAAATAAATAGGAAATATATTGTAGGTAAGATGGCACACTAGATGGAGTACTATCCCTGGAATCCCTGGATTTCAAATTGATCTCAAATACTTCCTAGCTGTAAGACCCTAGGCAAGTCATCAGTAACTTTTGTTTGCCTCAATTTTCTTATCTATAAAATGGAGATAATAACACCTACCTCCCAAGATTATTTTAAGGGTCAAATGAGATAATACAGTAATTGTAAAGGTTAGAACTGTATGTTGGTTGCTAATTATTAGTAGTAGTATTTAGTAATTTAGGCTAAGGGGAGCAGTGGAGAGAATGAGGAAACCTCATCTACCTGACTTCATATCTGTTCCCACATACTATTTGACTCTAGACAAATCACTTAACCCTATTTATTTCAGTTTCCTCATCTGTATTATATAATCTGAAAATGCAAAAGGCAGACCACTCCAGTATCTTTGCCAAAAAAAAAAACCCAAATGGGGTCATGACTCATGCCCAAAGTAGTTAGTAAGAGGAGGAGGAGTATTTATTAATTCCGAGAAGGGAATCACTAGATTTAAGAAAGATTGGGAAAGGCTTCCAGAAGAACATGAGATTTGGGTTGACACTTAAAGGAAGACTAGGAACTAGGAAGCTTTAAAAATGTAGATAACAAGGTAAAGCATTCCAGGAATGGAGAATAGCTGGAGAATATGCCCAAACTTTTTCCAAAATAGAAAGTCTTGCTCACCTGAAAGATTGAGTGTCCTGTCCTTGGGAAAGCAAGGAGATGAAGGGCACATGGAAGGAAGTAAGATATAAAAAGGAAAAAAAAAAAAAAAAGATAAAAGGGGCTAGGGTAGTAAAAACTAAACACCAAGCAGTTTTTGTATTTGCTCCTGGAGGCAACAGGGAAGCACTGGAATTTCTCAAGTGAAGGGATGATATGATCAGACCTGAATTTTAGGAAAAACATTTTGGTAACTGAATGGACAATGAATTGGAGTGGGAAAAGATCAAGGTTGGCAGACCCATTTGCGGTCCATAGCAATAGTGTTTAAGTGTGGTAAAGAAGGCGGCCACTAGAGCAGTTGTAGTATGAGAGGAGAGAAGGGAGCATATTTGAGAAATGTTTGCATCCATTCCTTACACATTTTCATTACGATCCTTTTTTACAGTATTAAGTCAAGAGTTAAGTTACTGCATCTCGGGGGAAGAGTGAAATAAAAAGTAAAAACAACTACTACTACCATCAACCTTTTAACAAGTGAATTAGAATAGCTCAGGACTAAAGTTTTTCCCTAAAAGGAAACTTCCAGTAAATTCTGGAACTAGAGTCAACCAATCAGGGCAGAATCCTGGGACCACATCGAGGGGAGGGGCTGGCGGGTGTGGCTCTTAGCTCCACCTCTCTCCATATTCAGTCTTTAGGGTTGTGTGGCTTTCGGAAGGAGGAGCACAAGTTTCAGCGAGTAGGAAACTTGAATAGAAGCTGAAGGAGTCAGCCCTGTGATTGGTTGGCTTTTTCATCTTCCCGCCCCTTCGCCCTAGCTTTCCTTCTAATCCAGTCGAGACCCAATCTTTACCATTCATCCGGACGAGGAACGCCAATCAGCGCTAAGATTTAGAGGCCCTCCCCCCAAAAAAGTTCCGCCCTCCCATATATTGCTGGACCGGCCCTGAGCAGCTGCTTCAGCGCTCCGCGGCCTGGGATTGGCATCATTCTCAGCTCGCTGGAGCCGCTGCCCCAGAAACCCCCTCCAGCATCTCCCCCCCGGGCCCCTCTCCTCTCCCCCATATAGTTTCCACGTCTTCCGGGACTTTTGGACTAATTTTTCAGGGTGAGGAGAGGACAGGCCCCGGGGGGGAGGCCTGCTACAGAAGAAGAGCCGCCGCGAGGAGCTCAAGGTGAGGGGTCGGGGAGGCCCAGGTCGTTGGCAGCGAGCGGTTGGGGCAGTTGAAAGATTTTTGGAATTGTTGAGGCGAAGTGAGACGGACTGGAGGACGCGGGGTGGACCCCAGTGGGAGTCCACTTGGCACCATGGGGGTGGGGGGAACTTCTGAATTTGGGAGGTTCAACAGATGCAGCGCCGCCCATTCCCTCCCCCGACACCTAGTTCCGGTCCTCTTCCCTCTAAGTCCTTAGTTCCATTCACACCTGTAAGTTTCTGGTCAGTTTTTTCTTTCTCTCCCCGTTCTCTTTGTTTTTGCATCCCGTCCCTCCCCCCCCAACATACCTATGTCTACTCCTTAACCCTGTCTCTTCACCAAGCTAATGTCTTTTACGCCAAAGTTCCCTTTCTGTCTTCTCCAAAGCTCCATTTCTCCTCAGATCTCAGTGTACCGTCTCTATTCCTTATTCCGCTCCACTCTCCTAGGTTATTTTCTTTCCTTTCCCAGCCCCCTGACCCTTCCTTTTCCCTTGAGGCCTTGAGCCATTTCGCTAATCCCTCTTCCTTCACCCCCCGGAGGAAGCACTAGCCTAGACATGTCACTGCCAGGTAGAAGTGGGGGCGGTTCCTACCCAACACACGTGTCTCACTCCGCCCCCAGTGGCTGTAATATAATGGGTGGTGACTTGTGAGGAGTAAAAAAGGAAGTTGATTTGAAAAGCTTTGAAGGTTTCTCAGTTGTCCGATCTTGAACATTAAGGCCAGATCTATAGCTATACCTAGGAAAGACCTACCCAGCCCCCACTCTCCCTTTCTGAGTTGTCTTACTCCTCCTTTCTCGATCTTGCACTATATATAGATGATAGAAGCACTAGTAACAACTGAAGCTCAGAAACTGCTGCACCAGCTGAATGTTCTGTTGGAACAGGAGTCCAGATGTCAGCCAAAGGTCTGTGGCTTGAGACTAATTGAATCTGCTCATGATAATGGCCTTCGGATGACTGCAAGACTGAGAGACTTCGAAGTGAAAGACCTTCTTAGCCTAACTCAGTTCTTTGGTTTTGACACAGAGACCTTTTCTCTAGCTGTGAATTTACTGGACAGATTTCTATCCAAAATGAAGGTATGTTTTAAAGCCTCTCAATGCTACTTGATTTGGGGGATTTGAGATTAAATTGTTTTACTTTAGGTTTGTTTATAGCCACGATCCATTCAACTATTATTTTTTAAGCTCTCTGTTAGGTGCTGAGTCAGACTGGGAATAAAGACAAAGACAAAACAGCCTCTTCATTTAAGTAGCTTACATTCCATTGGGAAAATGGACATGTTAGTTACACACACACACATACACACACAAGTGTACATAATGTAAAATCTATTCAGAGTAAACTTTATAAGCTTGATCTTTTTTCCTTTGGAAACACTATTATACTGTTCACTAATATTTACAAAAACTTTAAAGGTGATCTATAATTAATACTATACATTTGGACAATAACTTAGAACTTTAATGTTAACTTGGGAATTTTCTGAATAATATTTCTGAATTTCAGTAGAATTTGATTAGATTGAACCTAATGGATATTTGACTTTCCATTTTAACCATTATTATTAAATTATAAATATTTTGAGGGATAGATTGAAAATAAGAATTACAAGGTAACCTATAAATATTAAGTGTTACAGGTGGTTCCACTGAAGTTTTTAAAGATTTTCTTCTTATGACCCATTTCAGTCGTTGAGGTATGGTGGTCCTATCCTTGATGACTTGTGCAGATTCTTTGGATCATAGATAGAGAAAAGACCTCATGAATCATTTTGTTAAATTCTTATTTTACAGATGTAAAAATTGATGTCATAACTAGAATCAGTAATAGAATTTGAATCCATCTTCTAAAACTCAACTCTCTAGTGCAGTGTTTTGCCTCTTCCTATCTACAAAATAAGTAAAAATATTATTTGTGAAATTTGTTTACTCCAGAAAATGAAAATAATTGCTAACTTTCAGAATATAATCCTAAATGCTTTATTTATTTATTTATTTATTTATTTATTGCTGAGGCAATTGGGGTTAAGTGACTTGCCCAGAAGCAGGAAGCTAGGAAATATGACAGGTCTGAGGCCAGATTTGAACTCGGGTCCTCCTGATTTAGGTGCTGGTGCTCTATCCACTGCATCACCTACCTTCCCCAAATGCATTTTTTAAAGAGTGTCATTCACCACATCATTCAAGAAATTGCCAAAAATTACAAAAGATACAAAGCTGAACAAGAGTTTTAATGAGTTTAACCAGTATGCAGAAATGTGAACCTCACAAATAATAAGACTGAGGGGAAAGTGCCAGAAGTGAAACAAAATAATTGTCACAAGGATTCAGAAGAAGGAACAATCAAATCTAATTTGGGTGATCACTTAGGCTTTGAAAAATAGATCAGATTTCACCTGCCAGAGGTGAGACAGGGAACTGCAACTATGTTTTCTCTTGTTCATAAATATTACTATGTTATGTTTGTTGTATCACTAACTTCCTAATTGGGTAAGTTGAAGAATATACTTTGTAATCTAAATGATTAAAAACTACATTGTAGAAAATAAAAACTAGCTGGATTGATTTGAGAACCAAATGCAAAGAATGGGTGGCACTTTTGTCACAGATGTAAAAATATAATTCTTTAGGAAAGACAAAACTTGGAAATTGTAGCCCAACTATTTTATTATTTATTATTAAGTAATCATTTAATTTTATTAAATAATGATTAATTTATTAATAAAGTATTGTTGTCATACTAAAATACTATTTTTAGGTTGACCAGAAAATACATTTTTATAAAAAAACTTATGGGGATATAGGGGAAACAATTTCTGTGATTAGAAGTTGTAAAATGCTTCCTTGACTTGTTAATTTCATTCATACATGCCAATGATCCCATAGTCATGTAGATTATATAGTCCATAATGGGTAAGTCATTTGTTTTCCACAGTCACAAATTATGCCTTTTTTTCTAACCAAATCAATGAAAAAATCCAAAGAGGAGATAAGAATGAAGGCAGCTAAATATGAATGTAGCTGTTGACATTTTTATCTACTTAGTTTTAAAAAAAATTACCCAAAATATTTGCCACATAGAGGCTGAATACAGTTTGTCTTTTATATATGAGGATGGTAATTAATAATGAAAGTTTCTTAGAAATGTTGAAATACGTTTGATTTAAAAATCATGGAGACTCAATATTTTGGATTGTTTATTTTTGTAGGTACAGCCCAAACATCTTGGGTGTGTGGGATTAAGTTGCTTCTATCTGGCTGTGAAATCAACAGAGGAAGAGAGAAATGTCCCATTAGCCACTGATTTGATCCGAATAAGCCAATATAAATTCACAGTTTCTGACCTAATGAGAATGGAAAAGATTGTATTAGAGAAGGTGTGTTGGAAAGTCAAAGCTACTACTGCCTTTCAGTTTCTACAACTTTATTATTCACTCATTCATGAAAACTTACCATGTGAAAGGTATGTCGCTTGTATTTTAAAAGTAGAGTTATACAAAATGCAATTGTAGAATTTCTACTTAACTGTTCATTAATATTATGAAACAATTTTAGTCATTTAGACATTTTAATATTAAAAAGACATCTGACAAATTGCTATTTTAACCTTCTCCCTCATTAACTAGGTATTCGTTTTAAAAATTCAAATGTAAAGGTAAATAATTGTTAATGCCTCCTTATGAGTGATTGGTAGGTAATCTTTGGGGCCTTCTCAAGAATGAGTTTGTACTTCATAAAATTTTCCAGCTTCAATTAGTTACTAATTTACAATATTTTATTAATCAGAAAAAAAGAACTTCAGTGGATACCTAATCCTGCAGTATTTTTAAAAAGTTAAAAAAGATAATTTGGGTTTCTGTGGCATGAAAGTCACTTGACTAATAATGGTAGGCATTAGTAATTGAAATTATTTATTTTGATTTGAACACATTCTGAAAAGTCACTAGCATTACATTTTTAAAGGAAATAAGGTTCAGTTAAAGTTCATTTTCTTGCTGTGATTAATAGTTGATAGTTTTTTGAACTTTGTTTTTTGATTTGATAGTTTTGTACAGATAATTTTACTTTATTTCTTCTTTTAAAGGAGAAAGAATCTGAGTTTTGAAAGACTGGAAGCTCAGCTTAAGGCATGCCATTGTAGGATTATGTTTTCTAAAGCAAAGGTAAATACTTTAAGATTAAATCTATTGATGTAAACCTATTTTTACATGTAACATTTATTACAAATTTTATCTTTAGCCATCTGTATTGGCCTTGTCTATAATTGCACTGGAGATTCAAGCACAGAAATTTATAGAATTGACAGAAGGAGTAGAATGTCTTCAGAAACATTCCAAGGTATGTTTTTTGTCACTTGCTTAAATTCCTAAAATAGCTGCCCATTTGTTAATATGTTTCCTAAAGCAAAAGGAATATTATATATATTTAATATATATTAATTTTTTTGGATAAGGAAAATACATAATATTTCAGCAATAGTTTAAAATATTTTTATGCAGATAAATGGCAGAGATCTGACCTTCTGGCAGGAACTTGTAGCAAAGTGCCTAACTGAATACTCATCAAACAAGTGTTCTAAACCAAATGTTCAGAAGTTGAAGTGGATTGTGTCTGGGCGTACTGCACGTCAGTTGAAACATAGTTATTACAAAATCGCTCATCTTCCAACAATCCCTGAAACGGGGTCTTAATAGGTAATTTTCTTCTAAATTATTTTTGAAATAAGAATCTATTATATAAATTTTCTTCCACTTAGGAGCTAAATGCTAATTCTTGTTGAATTATGTTTTCATATGCCATTTGATTAACTTTATAAGTGAAATTAGATTAAGAAAGCTAAAGGGACATTGATCTTCCTTTAAAAGATATCAGTGAGTGGAGTGTCTACTATGTGCAAGATATACTACCATATTGAAGTTAATTATTTTGGGTTGGGTTTTTTTTTTATATATTGATATATTATATAGAAATTTATTTTGCATTTTTTGGTGGTGTTTTTTTCCCCCCTATATTGTTGATGTACCTAAGACTTAGCATTTAAACATAGGATCAATAGGATAAGGAATATAAGGATAGTATTGTTTTCTTCAGCCTCCCTCAGCATTTAATACAAATGACAAATTTAAGAAAATAGTCCTTTTAAAAAAAATCTTTAATTCTAAGCATGAACAAAACCACAATAAATTGAAATTGCCATCAAAATAGTTTGTTCGTTTAAAAATGGAAATTACTAAAATGTTCGCTGTAAAACATGTCAGAACAGTATGTTAATTTTTCTGTCTATATGTGCATTAACTGTCAAGTCATTTAAAGCTCTGGATTGAATGCCCTTCTGAAAGTTTTTCATATACCTGAGTGTATCTTAGAACAATGAACTTTTTTGAGGGTCACAAGCTTAAGGCAAATGCATCTGTGAATATAGTTTACAGATTTTAATTGCTTTATATACTAATCTTTAAATGATATTTCTTAGTGGAAGAAAAAAGATCTTTAATCAGCGTAGATTTTTGGATTTTTATCTCCTATAATAATGCCACTTTCCCTTTCATTCCCATCAAATGTTTTTGGTTTTTTTTTATTAAATTTGTGGTTAAAAAAATTAAAAGTCAATGAATTTGTTTCTGTGCTTTGAGTTTTATTAAATCCCTATATAATTGGGGATGTGTTTCAGATATCACCAAAAAAAAAACCCAAAAACCTATGATGTATAATTCAGATTGTCAGATAATATTCTGTGCACATAGAATATGTACATATATACTACCTATTCATAATTTTTTTAATAAAAAGTAATCTTAAATTTACATCCTTAAATTTTATGATGTTAGGAATAGAAAACGGTTTTTTTCAAATTAAAAAAAAATTCATTCCATCATTAGTTCTTTAAAAGAGTATGATTCTAAAGTTTTACATATGAACAGGTCATTTAAAACTTATAAGGCTTGTATTTTTGTAGGTTTTTAATAACTTATTTCCTTTATCTCAGTAGGATTCTCATGGTGAAGAAATTCGGCTATTTTGAAGGCTCACTTCACATCAGAATTGTGGACTCCAGTATTAGAATGGATTTAAGCTGTGAAGCCTGAAACATAGCAACTAGGTTCGCATTGATGTTTTCAGACTTGAAGAGAAAACAGGCTATAGTTGGAAATTGATTATGTGTTCTGCAGTTGGAAATGTGTTCAGGACTAAATTATGATCTTCTTTGAAGCATGTTTATAAAAACTAA
Organism: Antechinus flavipes; assembly: GCF_016432865.1. NCBI lineage: Eukaryota > Metazoa > Chordata > Mammalia > Dasyuromorphia > Dasyuridae > Antechinus > Antechinus flavipes. The sequence goes on from NC_067399.1 coordinate 414,316,519, forward strand.
AACTCAAATGTGAAAACTTAAATGTAGAATAAGGATGGGAGACTATACTGTGAATTGAAAGTTAATATTGATCCAATCTAGTAGTATCTGGATCATTATATTGAGTATAGGTAGTATTGATGGCAAGGTATGATTGAGGTTATTTGAATTGTGATACAAGTTCACATCAAAACAGATCAACTTCAGAAAAATATGATGCACTTTAGTATAGTCAGGGTTACTAGTCTTTGAGGCAGTATAAACAACCTTGTTTTAAAGCCTTATACAACTAGATAATCCAATAATTCTAAAGATTTATTTTTGTTTGGCATATTATTTAAATTTGATTTATAAAATTCTATTACAATTGTAGACTGATATGTTAAATTTTAAGTGATCTTCAACATTATCCTAGGGAACAAGTGATATGATATACAAAGTTTTATACAGAATGATTTTTATCTAAATATCTAGCCCCTAAGAAAAAAAAATTTAGTATAAAAGCAACTCTCATAGTCTACCAATCTGAAACCTCAGCTGAGCCCTTCTAAAGCAATGTATGCTAACACTAACACTCCAGAACTTTTAAATAAGGATTATTGTTGGTATAAAGCTGAATTGTTAGTATAGAGCTTTGTTTTTAAAAGCAATACATATGGGATATGCTATTGTTATAATGCTCCTGTAACAATTCAACTTAGACGAAAGTGAGTTGTCTATCCAGATTCAAATAAGTAGCATTTTAATAGACAAATTATGTGGTAGTTGGAGCATTTAAGGCTAGTTGTAGGTTAATGAATCTAAATTAACACACACACACATATATATATAGGGTTGGGAAAGCATATAATCAGTGCAATATATAGCTTAACTTCCACAATAGCTGTAACTAGTTCCAATTTCCCTTTGACATCATGTTGTGGAAAAATCAAAACCGGGGGGGGAAAACCTTTAAAGAGAAACCAAAGAAACACACAGTATGTCTCATGTCTTATGCTTCATTTTGTAAAGCATTTTGCAGATGCACTCTTCAGTTACTCCTAAACACCTGATTCATTGAAGAATTTCCTTTCTAATTCATCAATGCAAACTAAAGTTGGCTGAAGTAACCTAACAAAGTACCATTATGTTCTGGTACTAAGAAAGTGACCTTTCAATAAAACTATTGAAATGCATTGTCTGGAATGTGTGGTACATAGTTAAAATTATCTCCAAATTGCCAATTAGGTATATACTAACAAGAACAAAATAAAGCTACCCGATAAAGACAAAAGAACATAAACCTGGGGGTTAGAAAATCTTAACCATTATTCCAAGCTCTGTGAGACTGTGTGACTACAGGTAAGAAGTAGTTCACAATGAAATTTTTAAAGTACCTTAGAAATAATGTAATCCAACTTGTATTTTTGAAGACTCTTTTTATATATGCCCTGTTTAGAAAGACCTTTAGAAAAGGTTACCCAAAAGAAATAGCCTATTTTACTTTTAGACAGCTTTATTACAAGATAAACTCTTATTCTATAATTTCCACATAAATGTTCATACTTCTGATCTGTGGAGATGGGAAGTAAAAGTCTGTGACAACCCTTAGAGTTCTTATAACAAAGCTAAAAACATGTATACTAACTCCACAATGGAGTAAGGAATTCTTAATCTTTTTTGTGTCGTGAATGTTTTAGCAATCCAATGGAGGTTAATAGATCTTTGCGGGGAAAGCAAATGTATAAAATCTTTTAAGATTACAAAGGAAATTTGCTAAGTTACCTACCTTTTTTTGTGTATATAATTTGGCTTGGGTAAAGTAAGTCCTAGAGAATATGGAATTTGGATTTCTACATTGGATACTTAATTTATTCCCTGCCAAGAAGATCATTGTAGATCATTAGTAGTGAGTAGTAAAAATAAGATTAGGTTTCAGTCCTTCTGCTTACTGAGCATGTGCAGATTAGCAACTTGAAGGATTGGAAACTATCTCTTAGCTTCTGTTCTTTTATTTTCCAAATAGTCAGTTATATCCAAATACTTGATATTACAGTTTTACTAGAAGAAATGTCAGCAATTCATTTGTTATATAGTGACTATTGGAAGAAATAATAAAATTGTTCTTTGCTTACACAGGGTAATTCACTTCAGTGAGCCTTTTAGTGGATTACTGTGACAATGCAAGGGGAATTAATCATTGCTAAGATTTTTTAAAAATTGGTTAAATTTAGGTTTATGAGAAAGATCCTTTGTTTACGTTTTATTTTTATACTATTCTAATGTTATTCTAATTCCCATTTTCCTCATGACCATAAAAAAAAGAGTTCAGTTCTATAAGGCATTTAACTGAAACCAAAAGAGAACTAGGTTTCATAGGACTATTATGCCAGTTTAAGAATCATCCTTTTTATTTTTCCATCATTGTTGGACTGTTTCACTAAGGCGAATCATTTCCCTTTGGTACTCTAAAATTGGTGAGTAAAACCTATAATGGAATTAGAAAGCTTTATTGACAGTTATTCTGAATTACAGTTTTCAAAAAAAAAACAAAAACAAAAACTTAAAATTTCCCCTGAAGGCACACTTGAGTTTCACATGATTATGGCCCACTGCTTAAGAAATTAAGAGTTCAAGACCTGTTTTTAAAATGTCCTGCGGAGCAAAATAAGTCCAAAAAAAGACCATTTCTCCAGAAAAGTTTCCATTGAGATTCAGAATGTTTCTATGTAAACTACGGTTTGAATGCATTCTTTGAAGTCCTATTTAAATGTTTTGGTTTTTTTTTTTTTTTTTTTTAACAATTCTCATTCAGTTGTAAAGGCAAGTGAAGTTTTCTTCCATCACATAATCCAATCCTTTTTACATTGGCAACATCTTCTAGGCTCCATGGAAAATAGTTAAAAATGGCAGTTCTTATTTTTCAAGACTAGAGAAATCTGGTCCACCTTTACTGTAATTTCCGGAGATTTCTGCTCCACTGAAGTCAAAACCAGGGTTCTGAAAGGAGAAAATGAAAAATAAATTTACATCTTTTATATAAGGTTTATATATAATAAAAATAATTTGAAGAATGAGCCAACGACACTGCTAGGTATTAGGGAATATAACAGTGAGTCAGTCCCTGCCCTCAAGGCACTTAAATTTTACTGCCTGGATATAATGTACACATTAAAATACAAAATGCATATTAAGTGTGGTTTCATGGAGGCATCAGAAAAGGAATATTAGAAGGGGTAGTATTGTCCAGAACTTAGAAGGGAGCCCTTAGTGATTCCAAGGAGGAAGTGAAGGGAGCGTATTGGAAGTGTAGAGGAATGAAGAGGCAGGAAGGAGCAAATGATAATGTAAGCAAGTTTGGTTGGAAGCAGGGTATATGAATGTAATAAGTAGTTAGCCTGGAAAGACTAGTTGAGCAAAAACAAGGGATTTTAAGTGCCAAACTTTTGTTCTAAAGGCAGGAGAAAACAACTGAAATATTTTTGAAATGGAGAGAGTTGAAAAGTGGGCCACAGTTTATGCACAAAAGTTGGTGCATCTTAGAAAGGAGACTGAAAAGGAATGGTCTGATAAATACCAAACGAAAAAGAACAATGTCAAACACCCAGAAAGAATCTCCAGAAACCCTTGCATTTAACAATAAAGGCTTGACTGCTGATGACCTTAAAGAGACCTTTTGACTGAGGATATGGAAAGTCCTTTTCCAGCTGTGTAAACAATGAATTTTAGACATTTTAAAGAGTGAAAGAATAGAGACAAAGGTCAGCTTGCAAGCACGGTGATCTCAAATGAAGAATTTTAAAGGACAGAGGATCTGAGCACATGTAAAGAAGATCTACAAGCATTTCTTATGCATTCAGACCCTAAGATGCTGTGCTAGGCTCAGGAGATATAAATATATAAAAAGTTCAACAAATTAAACCACCTGTGTATATATAGAATAGATACAAAATATACATTAAAAAAGAAATAGATACAAATTATATAAAAAGTAATTGGGGGAAGGGGCATAAGATTGGAGTTTAAAAAGAAAGGTACATTTACAAGACAGCAGAGCCAGGGAACCAATGATTGAAGAGGGTGAAAAGTAGAACCAGTTAAAAGATTTCTATGAGGTGGAAGTGAGATCAAAATTGGAGAATAATCTGCAACAACAAAAAGGTGGAGTTTCAGTGAGTACTCATATGTTTAGCAAAGGTGAGGTAAGTGATGAAGGAGAAACTGAATTGAGAAGGTAAAAAGATCAAGGGTATCTCTGTGGCTGCAATGGAATGAAGGTACAGATCATAGGCTGATGGGGGGAAAAAAGGATTACTGAAGAAACATTAATATGTAAGCTGAAGTCCTCAAGTATTTGTACAAGAACAGGGATGGAGAAAGGCTAATGGAGCCTGGTACTGAACCCTAGGAGAAAAAGAATGATATGAGATCAATTGATAATCACTTCAAAAGCTAGTTGAATGACATATTTGGACTAAGTGAACTTCATAAGAGGTTACTGAATACTATATGCATGAGCACTTCTAAAGTGAATAAAGCACTAGGTTTTGCAAAGACTTCCTATTAAGCCTTAGTGTGCATAGTAATAACTATTATGTGAATTTTTATCACATGCAGAATACAGGAATTCACAAATTCATGTGACTTACTTCTTTTTGAAATCTCTCTAAGGTAAGTTTCCTTTGCATTTGGTCCTGTACCCAAGGATCAGCTGCATATTCAGTTTCTAAGAGAGAGGTCCAACAATTTGCTGCATCTCTCTTTGTCTTGGTAAGAACTATTCGAACCATTTTTCTGTCCTCTAAGAGAAAAATTACAAATAATTAAGTCATAATTTATCATTGGATTTGGTTTTTCAAAATCTTTGTTAATGTTTTTAAAGATGCAATGACAAAATAATACAGCTTAAAGGGAATTGGGAGGCCTCTGATACAGAAACAATATATGACAAAATATGTCAAACTGAATTTTCAAATGTAGCAAACAAACTCCTTACCTAATGTCCATGTTCCCTCATCAGCTATTGTAGAATCAAAGAGTTTGCCCTGAAAAGAGAAATTTGCAAGATTGCCCCAAAATGTTGCAATTTAATGAATATATAAAATCAGTTATAAAAGTTTAATGTTTTATTAATGTTTGTATGTATATCTATATATATATATAGATATACATACACATACATATACCTATACTCCAACCACACCATCATTTTTCAATCTTTCCATATTGTCATAGAGAGGCAAAATGGTATAATGGATAGTGAGATAGCCTTAAAGTAAGGAAGATCTGAGTTCAAGATCTATTTCATGTTCTGGTTATCTTAACTTGGATGAGTCACTTAATATCTTGGATGTCCCAGTAAATTCTTGATTAAGTTTCAAAATAGTTTCAGATTTACATTGGCAAAGGGAATTTATTAGACAACTCTTACACCAAGGAAATGACAAAATAAAAACCAAAATAAAACAAACTCCAAACGCTGCTTTATTAGACTGATGTCGACTCATACTGACAGGTATAAGCCATTGGAACAGACTAAATGTACTTCTACTATGATACAGTAGTAAATGGTATGGAGGTTGAGGAACTCCCTCAGCAGGATTGATTAGGATTTGTGTCATTGAGAAAAATATCCAAAGATTAATTGGAGTATAGGTCCTTAAAAAAAAAAAAAAAAAAACATGAAATTTTTAGTAGTTTAATTTTTATATATAGGAGAGGCTATAAGAAAAATTTCCTTAAAATTTACTGAATGAATTTTTTTAAATCTTGCCTAACATAAGACAGATGAAACTAAGTAAAACTTGACCAATTAAAAAAAATCTCCCTAATTATAAAACTAGGACATTCTGTTTTTCAACAAATGGATAGACACTTCAGATCACTTCTTGAGCAAAGTCATAAAATTAGTAAGACTTTATAAAAAATAAGTTTATAATACTTTATAGAGTTTATGAACACTTGATAACACTTTATAAAGAAATAATTTTTAAACAGGTTTTTATTTTTAAAACATATGCATATGTTTTCAACATTCACTCTTACAAAACCTTCTATTCCAAATTTTTTTCTTCCTCCTTTCCTCCCCTAAATGGCAAGTAATCCAACATATGTGCAATTCTTCTGTACATATTTCCACAATTGAGATAATTATTTTTAAAAATTCTATGAAACTAGTGCCTGAATAATCCTTAAGAGATGAACATGGGGCCTTGTACTCAATCCAGAAAACCTCTTTCACTAAGACACAAGTGAAAGTATGCCTCAAGGTTCACTTCTCCCTTTCCTAAAATAACTTTACTAATAAACAGTTGTCTGTTGGGAAAGCTATAATTAGAATGGTTATTAAAGAGATATGTCTAGTTAGGGGATTTATAAAAAAAAATTCATATAAAATTAAAAATGTTTCTAAAAGAACACTTACCAACTCCCCCTTCCCCTTTTTAAAACAGCTACTTGCTAGACCAAAAAACATAACTTTTAGACAAGTAAGAGCCTTCTTATCTGGGGAGACATTTATAAAGAAGCCAAAATTTCCTAAGGTTTTAAAAAAGGACTCTTTTTTTTTTTTAGAAGCCATATGAATCCATAAAGGGCTGAAATTGTCATATAATTTTGTTATAATTCAATGTATTTTGTAGTACTCAAGGTCCTACTGCATTAAAAAAAAAAAAAAAAGAGAGAGAGAGAGACAGCTTGGGAAATTGAATTCAATATACATTAAATATCCAAGAGAGTAAGTCCTGATAAGATACAAAACTTAATTTATCTTAAACATCCAGGCAGAGAAAGAAATTTAACTTCACCATATAAATTAAATAAAAGTACTATTTTTCAAGGGAAAAAAGTCCATTGTCTTGTGTCCTATGAAGTCCCTTTCCAGCTAATAAAAGAAAGGGTATAGAGATATAATACTGCATAGACTTTAGATTCTGAATCATAAGTTTAATGGTACTCTTCACAAAAAAAGTACATTTAGAGGAGGTAGTTGGGGAGAGAAGCAAACAGCTGGCAAATGAGAAACTGAAGAACTAAGTATAAAGATTTGAGTCATTTTTATTTGGATCATAGTTGAAACCAAAAGAACTGATAGGATCAAGGAAGTGGTATCAAACTCAAACACATCTCAGCTCTGTCAAGAAATGGTACAACAGAATCCTTTCTGGCTACATATTGATTTAGAATACCTTGCATATACATTATCTGTGTTTTACTGCATTTTTGTTTACTTTGTTAAATATTTCCCAATTACATTGTAATCTGGATCTCTGATCTTTGATACTTTCCATCTGGAGGGTCCAGGAATACATCTTTAAATATGAGAAGAGAGGTGGATGATAAAAAGGCCTGGCCCTGCAGATGAGCATTTGATACATATGGAGATATTAAAAAAAAAAAAAAGAATATTTTAAACTATAATTTATTATTTAAAGGACTTAGTATAATGCAGCAGAAAGAGCAGTCAGAGGTCAGAGGACTTAAGTTTGAATCCTGATGCTGTCACATATTGCCTATGTATGTCACATTGGTCATGTCACTTGACCTTTGCTGTAAAATAAGAGAATTAGATTAAATGACTTAAGTCCCTTCCAGTTCTAAATCTATGATCCTATGATAATATCTGTATGACTTGCGACAAGTCGGAGGATTTTCTTAGTCTCAGTTTTCTCATCTGTAAAATGTAGGCATCGGACTAGACGATTTCTGTGAGATTCCCTTCTGCTCTAGACACTATGATATTTGTCCTAGACACTATGATATTTGTCCTAAGTGTGGCACGTTTTCTCCAGAACAAATCTTCTCAACTCCTATCAGTCTGTAGCACGGACTTACGTCAACTTGAAGTTTCTAGAACAAAGAAGTGAGGAATTCATAAGATTCCTCCAAGTCATCATCTAAACGTTCCCATGGTAACTCGGAGCATCTGACAGCTTTGTTTCAGAGAGAATGACTTTGTTTCAGAGAAAAGGAGTGATCTCTTTCCTAGGCCTAAATCACCCTCTTTTATAAGGATAGAGGGCTAAATTAAGCCGCTAGCATGCGGAATAACAATAATAAAAGGGCTCGAGGAAAGTTTCTTTTGGAAATGATTAAGAAATCTCTACCCTTAACCCTGGAAGGCCAAGGGAATGAAATCTTACGGAGTAGTCCCCAGGAAAGGAACGGGTACCCAAGGCGCGGTTAAACTCCGACACAAGGGGTCAGTCCCTTGAGGCTGGATCTCATGGTATGAGTGAAGGGCAGCCCCTACCTTAAGAATCTCCTGGCCCCGCACAGCTAGCTCCACATGGCGACTCTGCAGGCCGCACTGGATTTCCTGAGCACGAGTGCCCGGTGGTACCTGGACTTCGATGAATACTTCCTCTAGGGTTTGGTACCACTGGCCCCAGGGCGTCCCACAAGGCACCACCCCACTTCTTTCCTCAAATGGGGCAGACATGCTTCCCTCGGATTCCAGCGACTCTCTCAGTGCCAACCAAGAATCCTGGGCGCAGGCGCAGAAGCGTTTCTGCACACCCTGCCCATAGGTCATGGCGCACGCGCAAAGCTCAGTGAAATTCGAACGGAAACCAGAGTTTTTTCACCTCGGCGAACATCATGGTAACTGTCAGAGCTGAAAGTGAAAGAGCTGAAATCAGAAGAGATCAACGAGGGACATTTGCACAAAAAGAACAAATAAGGGAAATATTAGGAAAGAGAAAGACTAAGAGATGGGGAAAGTCAGGCGAAATTCATTACGCTTTCAAACATTCCGTTGAAATATCCATGAAAGAAACTCAATGATGTGAAATGCGCTTGCGTATTCTACACCTACACACATAGCACCTGAAGCTATTCCGGAATGGCGATTACCAGCTCTCTTATTGGCTGAATTCCTCAAACATCGAACTTTGTATGCTTGTCCACCTAATTGGTTGGCTGGAGAGGTTTTTGCGCATGCTCTGAAATGTTTTCTGGGATGATTGGTGCAGTAGAAGGAGCCGATGTTCCGATTGGCTTCTCTGGAGAAGGACGGAGACCGTGCTGAACTTTTCGAATTTTAGGGAGAGGTTTGCGGTTGCTGGGATGTCTGATGTTCCTAGAAGCTTCATCTCATTGCTGACATGTCCTTCCCTAAGGCTCCACTCAAACGCTTCAATGACCCGTCGGGTGCGTATGGAGGAGAGCCTGAGAAATCTCTAAGTGGGGAAACTTCCAGTGACTAATTTGGAGTCAAAAGCTAGGGTGTTTTTTCTTTCCTTGTGACCTAAAGGAATGAGGGAGCGCTGAAAAATGGGTACCCTGAGGGACCTTTAGAAACCTGACTTGCTTCTAAATTAATATTCCTTGATAGAACTTTATGAAGGGAGAATAAGTAGAGATTTATTTTAAGCTTCCAGTAAACTATCAGATTTTGTGAGGCTTGGTTTCTGAAGCCAATTCTGATCTAGGCCCGATATGCGCGCGCAGGTTCTTGTCCTTGAAGTCCTTAGGGAGTCGGATGTAAATGTAGCTTATGGACCCTTCCCTGAATAATGTTTTTACATAAACAAATAACAAAGGAAACAAATTACATTGAAACACAGATACAAAATTTTTTTCTAATTTTTAAACATTTTTATTTAAAGTTTTAAGTTTCAAATTCTATCCCCCTCCCTGAGAAGGTAAGCAATCCGATACAAGTTATATATGTGTGTGTGTGTGTGTATACACAAGTTATATGTGCAATCATTTAAGACATTACCATATTTGTTATTTTGTACAAATAGACACGGATAAGAGAAAAAAGTGAAAGAGAAAGTGAAAAATAGCATGTTTCAGTTTCTCTGGAAGAGGATAATAGGCTTCATTATTCCTTTGGGATTGTTTTCTATCATTGCGTATTCAGAGTAGCTAAATTATTCACAATTTTTCATCGATTAATCTTGGTTATTGTGTAAAACTTTATCCTGATTATGTTCACATAACTATTCATGTAAGTTTTTCCAAATTTATAAGGAAGTGTTGTTCTTCTTATAATTGTGACTTTTATGTCAGAAATGCATGGGGCCCAAAGGAATATATTAGCTTATTGATGTTGAATTTCTTTTGGCTTAAGTCTTCATCTACCAGCTCCCTCACTTGTAAGTGTATTTGCCACAAACTAAAACTAACAGCTATAGATTTATTGCAACAAAATCTTAGTAATCTAAGGTTCCACAGCAAATATTCTCTAATGAGCTTACATTCCATAAAGAAGCTTCTGTTTCAAAGTGAGTGCAAGGAATAATGTTGTAAAAAATTACCCTGGCATGTGTTCTGTCAATAAAAAGTTATTATTTAAAAAAAAAAAAAAGAAGAAGCTTCTGTTTCAAGAAGGACTTGTATTTCTCAGGCTTCAATAAAACATTTCTACCTATTCTTAGTAACAAAAAACAGCTGGGGTTTTTTAATGTGAAAAGAAACAAATGAGCAGCTTTATTTTTAAAATGTCATTTTTACTGCAAATCTATTCATTTACCATATCTTGTCCTATAAATTTTATGAATAAATCAAACTTGAGTGTTTGATTTTGTTTATACTAGGCTGTGCACCATCTCCAGGAGCTTATGATGTCAAAACTTCAGAAATACCAAAAGGACCTGTATCATTTGAGAAATCACAACGATTTAAACGGCATCAGGGTAATAATGCTTTCCAAAACTAAAAGGACAAGTTAATTTTTTTTTTCATATTTTTCAGTCTTTCTAAGTTGGTAATTTTTTTTTCCTTCTAAAATTACTTTGTATTTACTTAACTGTGTGGAAGTTGTTTTTCTTTCAGTAGAATTTAAACTCTTTGAGGATTAGGGATGTTTCTTTTTTTGTCTCTGCATCCCTAGCACCAAATAGTGGAACCACTTACTAAATGTTTGACTAATTGAGTAATAGCCTAAAGTTTTAAAATTTGAAAACTATATTTTAGAGAGATGTCTCGATATTTCTGAGAACTAGACACTGAAGCTGTAGGCAATTCTTATATACAAAGTTGAATGAATTATAAAGGCATAGATTATTCTCTATTTGACATACTTTATGACTGTAATTAATTACTAAAAATAGCATGTAATTTAGTTATATTAAGGCATATGGATGTAACTGAAATGATTTTACCTTTTCATAGTCATCCTTTTCCCTCTTTTATTCCCAAAAGGTTTAGTCAGGATACAATTAGGAACAGTCAATAAAAAGAAAAAATAAAATTTTGACTAATGATTTAGAATTTTTATTCTGATTCAAAAAGATAAATTGGCCTGTTATTTTGTATTTATATTTTAAAGCTAGTATGAAAACCTTATATTTAAAATATTTAAATCCTCCACGTTGAGAAATAGGTGGTAACCTCTGTTTATATTTAAACTTTATTTTTTATAGCAGCTTCTATGGAAAATCAACAAGGTCTTGATTATGACAAAGATAAGCCTATTTCCACAACTGCAAAAAATCTGAAACCTTTGAGATTAAAGGTAAGAAACTTTACTTGATAGGTATAAACTAAATAAATAATGAAAGATACTGTTGACTGAGAACTGTTGTTCAAGAACATAGTGAGAAATCTATTCCAGGATCTTCTTAATTTTCTGCTTAAGACCATCAGTACAAGTTCTGTTCTAGTCATAGTCACATTTATCTTGTTAAAATGTGCTTATTAATTCCAAATGGTCTCTTCAGTTATTTTTATGAAATGATTTGAGATTTCACAATTATTAAGCATCCTTTATAGTTCTAGTTGGTTCCTTCTACTTTGTTAGTCTTGATTTTAGAAAACAGGTTGCAATCCCTCTGTACCAAAAGTGTAAAACTTTGAATTTTTCCTAAGGACCTCTGCTTGTAGCTTCTCTAGGTATAAGAAAATTATTAACTCCAGCACAAACCTGTTGTAAGACTACTTCTGCTTTTCATCTATTGTCTGTCTTTCAGTTTCATCCTTAAATATCCTTGGACATACTTTGTTTCGTTGGGATTCTTACCAAGATGCACTGTTGCTTCTCACTTCATAAAAGTGATACTGCTCATAACTTCTGACTTTATAATGAATAAATTTTCATCTCCTTTCAGATTTATATTTTTATTTAAATGTTTATATTATGCTATTCTTTGATTTTAAAAGTCAGTGATCTAGTTGATTCAAGTTGATCCAAAAATGATTCCTAAAATGATGAGTCTTTTTCTATATGTTAAAAAAAAATCAATGTCGTTGCTTTGTATTATATGTTTCTCATGTCCAGTACAATCTATTTTGTTTTTTTCCCTCAAAGAAATTATTCATTATATATAAGCCTGAGGCTTCCATATAATCTGTAAAGATTTTTGACCACATTCATTGTTTCTAAACCATGTTTTCCTGTGAATTTTTTGGCCATAATTACCTGTACTCACCTTTGCATTGAAGGCATCTGTTACCAAGTATCTATTGATTGAAAGTGGAATGTCTTATCTAATTAACCATACTCTTTATATTTCATACATTAGAACATGTAGCCACATAAACTGTAAATTGTTTTCATAGTCTTTTTGTAAATATTTATCATTAGCACTTAAATGCACATGAAATTGTATTTGGACATCTGATGAAGCCAATTCTGTCACCTTTTTTACTTGCTACTCCAAGGTGAATCTGTAAACCATCCTTCCATTTAGCTGTGATTGTATTTTCTGGTCTCATTTATAGCAAAATTGTCAAGATTGACAGAATTCCATTCCTTTAGGAGTATGTCTACTTCCTGATTATTGAATATAGATATTAGGGGCACCTAGATGGCACAGTGGATAGCGCACCAGCCCTAAAATCAGGAGGACTCGAGTTCAAATCTGGTCTAAACACTTAACACTCACTGCTAGCTGTCTGAACCTAAACCAATTACTTAATGCCAACTGTCTTAAAAAACAAAAACAAAAAACAACCTACATTTAGAATACCAACAGATAAACTGATGTTATTAAAAAAAAAAAAAAAAAGTCTCCAAACATATAATTCTCAATTTCTCAGTCCCCATTGTCTTCTATTCTGCAATTACTGCTGAAATGAGAAGGGGCAGCACAGGACTAAAGGTCATTTTGAGGTTTTCTTTTTTTCTTGGGTGGCCAAAGAATTCATTACACAGCCAGCCTCTTGCCAGTGAGCTGCTATGATGCTTCTCAGAATCCAGGCATAGGCTGTCACTGGCATCCTCTGCAAGTCTTGTGAAAGCTTGTGCTTACACAGTGTGGCTGGACACAGCTTTGAAGACCCCAGGTTTACCTCTGTTGTGGTAGAGATTGATGAGTTTTCCAAGTACAAAATAAATCAAATTTCAAAAATAAAGTCAAATTTATCAAAGATTTTTAACTTCATAAATTATGCTTACTATTTATTGCCTCTTTTGATATTGTAACAGACAAAATCTCAAAGGGATATTAAAGAGCTGAAAAAGCTAAAGATGCAAGAGAAAGAGGTAAGAACAAATATTTTCAGTTCTTTAAATATAAAACAAAGTTATCTGAAAAATAAGTTTTTATTGATATCTTTTATTTTTACATTGCCTAGATTTCCTTCTGTATTCTTTCCCTCACTTTTCTAGAAGGAAACCACAAAGGGCTGGTGTGTGTGTGTGTGTGTGTGTGTGTGTGTTTAGAGGAAGGGATCAGGATAGGAGCAAGTAATGAAGGCTTTGAACACCTAATAAAAGATTTTATATTTGATTTCGGAGGAATCATTGAAGTTTATTGGTGATAGGGGAGGGGAAAAAAGATCAGAAATACACTTTGGGAAGATGACTTTGACATCTTAGTCACACAAGATAGACTTGTGTAGGGAGACATTAACAGGCACTTGTAGTAATCTGGGCATGTGGTGATGAGGACCTACCCAGAGTGATAGTCGTGTCAGAGGAAAGATTTTTGTTTTTGAAAGATGTTACAAAGGTAAATTTGGTAGGCCTTGACAATAGCTTAGATGAGGCAGGAAAAAGAGAGTGAGAAATAGAGCATGATATGTTGGTTGTGAGCGTGAGTGATTAGGTGCCTGATGCTACCCTCAACACTTAGAGAAATTAGGAAGAGGGGAGGACTTGAGGAGTAAAGAAAATGACTTCAATTTTGTGCATGTTGAGAGTCTGTGAGATATCCAGTGTGAGATATAGACAGTCAGAGGTATGAAACCAAAAGTTAGCACAAAAAGTTAGTCTGGATACTAATCATTAGCAGAGAGAAATGATAATTAAATTCAAGAAATCTAATGAAATCACCAAGTAAAATAGAATAAAAAGAGAAGAAAGGCCATGATATAATCCTTTAGATCACTCAAAGTTAGTAGGCAAGACTTGGATGAAAATTTAACAAAGTTAAACTAAGGAGTGATCAGATAAATAGGAGAACCAGGAAAGTGTATTTTTCTATACCTATTAAAAAATATCAAGTGAAGGGTGAATGATTGCAGAGAGGTCAAAATGGATGAAGACTGAGAAAAGACCATTAGATTCGTCAGTTAAAAAGATGGTTGGTAACTTTGGGGAGAGCAGTTTTAGTTGAAGTATGAAGTCAAAAGCCAAATTTCATAGAAAATTAAGAAAAGTGAGAGGGAAGGAGATAGAAGTACTTATTGTAGACAATTCTCAAGGAATTTAGCCATAGAGGAGAAATATGAGATAATAGTGGGGATGAATAGGTCAAGCAAGGATTTTAGAGGATGCTTGAGACACAAACATGTCTATAGGCCGTAGGAAAGCAGTAGACAGGGAGAGATTGAAAATTAGTGAAAGAATGGGCAATCTACTAGAGAATATAGGATGGATGTCATGTTTCTAGAGGGCTTTGCCATAGCAAGGAGAAGGGCTTCCTTATAGGAGATAGTTTAGAACTGTAAAGAGACTCTGTTTAGTGTAATATAGGGACTGTTTGTATCTCTAGCTATTAATACAATTTCTTTTTCCATAATAACTACTCAGTAAATGTTTATGAGGTAGCTATTGTTTCAGTGACTACTAATAAAAAATACTATATACATTTAAGAAGTTGTGGTCAATGAAAAATAATTTTCATGAGATATATTGATTCAAAAGTATTTTTATGAGCTATTAGATGAAAATTTGTGGTTAAACTATAAGAATAATGGCATAATGACAAATATGGAAATATGTTTAGAAGAAGTGCATGTGTTTAACCTATATTGGATTGCTTGCTATCTTGGGAAGGGGGGAGAGAGGAAAAAAAATTTTGAACTCAAGATTTTGTAAAGCTGAAAGTTGAAAACTATCTTTCTATACATTTGGAACAATAAAATACTTTATTCAATGGAGGTAAAAGAATAATAGCATAGCAATTATTAGTATAATAGTTTTTTGTATGATCTTATAAGCAAGAATATTTTTAAAGGAATTAGAGAAAGTGGTGTCATATACTAAAAAAAGCCCTGAATTGGACACTAGAACACCAGATTCCAAATCTATTTCAGCTACTTACAAATACCTGTGTGACCTTGAGGAAGTTATTCCTGCTCTGCTACTGTTTCCTTAAAATTATCTCTTAAGATCTCTTTCAGCCATAAGTCTTATGTACATAAACATGTGGTTATTTAACCTGCCAAATTGCATTTAGAAGTGAGATCTTGAACTCTGATAAATTCTCCTGTAAAATTGCTTTAAATTGTTAAATCCTGTTGGGGATGGAAATATTAATTATGTTCAAATTGTTAAAACTACCTTTGTAATAGGTAAGATATATCTAAAGTAAAAGAACATTGTGGGAAGTTGAGTAATTGATTAAAATAGGTAGAATTTAAGTTTTGTTGCTATGTAAAATTTTTTGTGTTCATTTGCATATGTGGAAGTTGTTTTTCATTCATTTGATTCTAGATACGTGCCCTGGTGCATGAACGTGGAATACAAGATAAACATCTTCAAGATCTAGAAGCAGAGTTTGAGAAGATGGAAGCAAAGCTAAATATAGCTGTCAGAGAGAAAACATCTCTCTCAGCAAATATTGCATCTTTGGAAAAGCAGCTTATTGAATTAACTAAAGCTAATGAACTATTAAAAATAAAGGTACTTAGGTCTTACATTTAAATTCAAATTATTTTTACCAGTAATGTTAATTACAAAATTTTAATTACTAAAATTAGTCAAGTATAAAGCTGTTTTAGTGGTGATTTTTCATAATTTTATTTTTTAATAACACTTTAAATAATTTTATTGAATATTTGCATTACTTTAGAAATAGCCATGCTTTACAAATGAAAATATATTTATGTACCCTACAAGATTTGGGTTTGGAGATATCAAAAAGGTTTTTTGTTTTATGATCTGTGTGGCACATGCCATTGTAACCTGTAAGACACATTGTGGCAACCATTATTCAGTAATTCTTTCCTCCCCTCTTCCCACTTAAATAAAGGTGACTGAAGACTGAAAGGATTTAGGATCAAGACATAATTTGTCCAATATTTATTGAAGAGCTACTATGTAAAAGACATTGTTAAGTAGACAGTGCTTTGGAATTAATACATATGTAGAATTTTAGCATTTCTAAGGCAAATTATTAGCATTTATATAATAATTGAAGTTTTTTCTCTTTTTATATAATATCTTAATTAATTTTTTTAAAAATAAGTAATGCTATATATTTCTTAAGCATGCGTAAGTAAATTATATAATAGTAATTTTAATTTGTGTGGCACCTTAAGGTTGTTTTTCATGTATTAATTCATTTGGTCATTACAACAGTCCTGTGAGTTAAGTGCTATTATTATCTTTATTTTATAGAGGAGGAAACTGGCACACATCAAAGGTTAAGTGATTTACCCAGGGTTACACAGTTAATAAGTGTGAGGCAGGATTTGAACTGAGGTCTTCTGAACTTCAGGTAACATACAGTATACTATGTCACTTAACTACCTCATTATCATATGGTTTCTTATTTAACATATGCATACATTTTTTTCCTAAAGATAGTTTTGTTCTGTTACATATCGGTCTTAATTTAATTTGGTCAATGTCTCAGGTGTTTTTCTTCAGCTTGAGAGACCTTTGTAGTAAGGAGTAGCATGGTAGTCAACTATCTTTCTTCCATCCTTGAATTTAACAGAAATTTAAAAACAGCACCAGATGGAGCAGGAAGACACTGATAAATACAACCTTCTTATTTTACTAATGAGAAACTTAAGACCCAGAGTGCCTAAATGAATGGTCCAATTTCACCAGAATGGGTAGGGACAGAGTTGAATGGTAAACCCAGGTTTTCATCTTTAGTTCCTTTCTACTCTACTATAACTTTTTTCTGACTTTAACAAAAACTTACATTTCTTCCCTCCTATTTTCTTTTCTCCTTCTGAGTGTATTGCTAAGTTCCTAAGTATTTGTTGAATAGTTTTATTCTCAACTGTGGAATTTTAAAAAATATTTATTTTTAAAAAGTTACTGATGGGTTTTTTTTTAGCCTTCTGTGACTGATTTCACATGCGCCAGTGTACCAAAATAAGGAAAATTACCTATTAAGGATTTCAAGAGAGAATTACAACTGCAGGGATTATATATAGTTTCTGAATAAGTTTGGTACCAAAAAGCAATTTAAGGAGTTTAACTGAACTGATTTCTGAAAAGCTCTGTTCACATTTTAATAATTTTGAAAACTGTTAACAGTCATAAATCCTATCCTCTGAAGATGCTTAAAGATAGAAAAAGGTAAAGATTTCCATGAGAGCTCTTTTCTGTTTGGATTCATAACTAAAAATATTTATATTCCAGGTTTGTACAACATCTCTGATCAGTTGGAACCAAGCAAAAGACTTCTACAAAGAAAATAACCTTAGTTTGTAAACATTTCTTAGAATTCAAATTTTCTATATTAGGATTTGAAAATTAGAGAATGGGTTTTAGGTACCCTGAAATAGTTATTTTACCTATAAAGAAGAATTCTAAAAATTTCCTAAAGTCATCCTTTACTTAATGATCTGAATACAACTCCATTAAATCTTGATTCAGATTGACTTTTTTACATACATAGAGCTGAAGTGGGTATTTTGAATTGGTAGTGTTTTAAGGAGATAATAGGCGTGCTTTGGAATCTTAAAAAGAAAAGTACAAATATAGGGTTAGTTACTGCTTAAGCAGCCTCTAAGTAACATGTCAAGATATCCACTAGTACATGTGATAAAATAAAGTTGAGATACTCTGTATGGTCAGTAATGAAGTATTGTCAACTGTTTTGACAACTGTCAGATGAGAGTTGCCATTGAAAGATATTGGAGAAGTGTCAACCATAGTTGACAATAGTTAGATGGACAAGAAATTGCCATGTGATGTTTAATAATTATATATAGCTAAAATACGTCTGAATTTTAATTTGCTTTTAGTTTTCTGAAGATGGTAACCAGAAGAAAATGAGTCATCTAAGTTTAGAATTAATGAAACTGAAGAATAAGATTGAAACAAAGAAGAAGGTGAATATTGTCTTCAAGCTTGCTCTGTTAAGACCATAAGCGCTTTTTCCTATTATTAACTGTAATTTTATTGTTTAGAATGTTGCTGATAAACAAGAAGGGATGGAAATCAAATTACCTGCAGGACAAAACAATCTTCATGATTCTCAAGGAAACTTGGCACAGCTTGAAGAAAAACTGTAAGTTGGTTAAATAGAATCTAAAGCCCTTTTCTGTTATGGTTGAATAATGTGCCTGTCTAGCCATAGGCAAATCCAGTTTAAATTAAAACTTCCATTCTCTACATGTTTATGACTCATGTTAGGTTTTTCCCAGATTCTCTTTTTACTGGTATGCTTTTTTCCCCTATTCATTTGTATACTTATAGATGAAATGATTTTATTAATGTTAAGATCCATCCAGAGAGTTCAGATTATACTCTGAGTCATATTTGATAACCTTATGAATAGGAGTTCTGACTCTTGTAGATGTGTAACTTTCTCCATAGGTTCTGAATTCTAAAAGTGTTTATTTACTTTAAACTGTTCAGAAGGTTATACATTGATTTTAGATCATAACCAGACAATATGTGTAATTTTAGAAAATCTTTAATTTAAAACCAAACTACCATAATTTTTATTCAGAATATATTAAAAACATTGTGTGTCTCACCATTTCTTGTAGGGTTACTATAGAAAAAGAAAAGACTGAAGAAAAATTAGAAATTGAAAATTTCTTTGAATATATTACAGAAGTAAGGTAATGTAACTGTCTTTATAAATGTTTCTTTTTTTAATAAAATACAAAACAATATCTAATGAAACTTGTATTCAAATTTGTGATTCTTCTAAATTTGTTTTAATGAAGCTCTACATCAGATCAATTGGAGAAATATAAGTTGGATATTGTCCAATTAGAAGAGACCTTGAATCAGAAGAATCAAGAGATTTTGATCCTTAAGCAGTCTTTGGATGAAAATGTGGATGTGTTATCTAAAAAAATTAAAGACCTGAACACTAGATGTCAGATGCTTGAAAAACAAAAAGGTACAGTCATTTATTCACAGAAATGTTAACTTAAAATTGTCAACCAAAAAAAAAAAAAAAAGAAGAAAAAGAAATAGTGTTACATAAAGCTTGAATGATCAGTGAAATAAAATAAAAAATAACTTAAAGACTATTTTTCAAAACTCTTAAGCTTCTAATAATGTTAATTCTCTGGTGGTAGTGAGGACATCTGTGACTTGAATACAATTTGTTAATACTCCTTAAAAACATAATTCTTGATTTTTCTGGTGGCATGATAAGTAAAATAGATTTTTAGTAAATTTATTAAAGATTTTTCAAATCCACAAAATGTTTTAACAAACTTTTGTACATATAGCTATAGTACTATACCATAGTAATTTTATCATTAATTAGTTTTAATTTTTTCTAACTTTGGTAATTTATTCTTGGCATTAATATCTGTAGAAGGTTTCCTTTTAGTATTTTTAAAGAGGTTTAAAAAAAAAAAAACACCCTCCTGTTAAGAATTTCAATATACAGTATAACAATTAACAATATTAAGTAAATTTTTTTTCCAGGGAATTTTTTTCTCCCAAAACATTTTTTCAATTTAATTAATACTAGAGTTGCATTTCTTTTCAATTACTGAATTATTCAGATTTTTTTTTTTTACTTCTCCTCATTTGGTCTGTAAAAATTTACTGTGATAATTATTTCTGGAGAACTAAATGAATGTATCATGGTTCTTGAAGAAACAGATCAGATAGTTCAATGTATATAAAGCAGTTTAGATTTTTTTAAAATTAACAGATATATTTAAATGGTAAAGAGAGCTCAATGGACTATTAATGTGAGGCTGTATTCATTCAAATATAATTTTTATCTAGTTATAATATTTTAGAAATGTCTTTTTATAGAGCAACTTATCAGGCAAGACAAAGAACAGGAAGAAAATCTCAATGCTGAGATACTAAGCTTGAAAGAAAGATTAACTCTAGAAAAACAAGAAAATGAAAAGCTAGGACAAAGACAGACAGAAATTGATTTACGTCTGCAACAAGAGCAGGTAAGTACTTCCTTGTTCTCTAAGATGTAGAATTATTATTCTTTCTTAAACTCTAATGTTTTATGTTGCTTGATTCTATCTTGATATATACCTCTCAAATGTTGTTTACTAATATATAAGAATAATTTGAGATAATGTTATTTGTCGTAGGAATTGTCTTCTAGTCTTAAACAAAGGCTTTGTTTATTCCAAGAAGAGTTAATTAATGAGAAAAATCTTTTTCAAGAAGAATTAAAAGAAGCATTCAGTGAGCTAGATAAATTGGAACAAAAGGATGAGCAGGCTAAAATGCTCGTGAAGCAGTTGGAACAAGAGAACGCATCCAGAACTACAGAGCTCCAACTCTTAGAAGAAAAGATTAAAGGGTTTGTAGACTCTTTAGTTAAATTTTAAAGTTGAAATTAATAATTTGAAAAACTATTTTATGCCTTTGTTCTTTTGCTCTACATATTTTAACAGTGATCTCTTGAGAAAAAGGCAAGTTCTGAGTTTATTTGGTTTTTTGAATAATTTGTATAGAAAGAATACAGACCTGCAAGTTGGAACATCCAAGTTCTAATCCTATTTCTAATGATAAATTAGCACAGTCATCTCAAATCACTTAATCTAACTGGGCTAAAGTTTATTGTAAAATGAGAGACACAAACTAAGTGATTTCTAAGGTCCCTTTTGGCTCTAATAGTATCAAATTGATGAGAAGATTGGATGATTAATTAATTCTATTGTTAATGTCTTTGTTTTCTTATATTTTTTAACACATTTTGTAATTGAAGTTTTTTCTATTGTAGTTTTTTATTTTAGCTCTGCCTCATTCCCAAATGATTTTAGATTTAATAGCAAGTATATTTTCAAACCTAAAAACTTATCTTTTGGGGTATTTTTAACCATTTTTAATATTTTGAGAAGCATGTGAACTTCAAAATGCTGATTTTTAAAGGAAAATTTTTGTTTCCATTTTTGTTTTATAGCTCTTTTCTCAAGTCCTTGAGTAATAACAATCCCTAGGAGAAATTATCATTATAAGGATGCCTAATAGTGTTCTAATAGTTTGAGAAACTTTTTCAGTGAAACATCTTTAAACCAAGTATTTTTTTTTTTGTCACTCTCAGTCTTTTGCATAATTTACATAATTTAACCCCAGCAATTATTCCTGAGTCTCTCTTTGGCAAAAAAACAAGTAAACAAAAACAGTTTTTAATCTTTTTTTTCCTCCCAAGAAAACAGGATGAAATCGAGAAAAGCAATGAAGCCTCTCTGCACTGGCAGAAAAAGTACAACGATACATTACAAAATCTTAAAGAAGTCATTGCTGAATTTGAAAGGTATTTTGTCCACCACCCAGTTTCTCAAATTTTGATACAACTTATGTAAAACCTGCACTAGAAACATAGTGGTAAAAGATGAACACTGAAAGAATGACATCCCAACATTATTATTTTTAAAATATTTGAACTTTTAGTTGTCTCTACACAACTCAATTGTATTACAACCCTTCTCCTCTATCCTATATACATCAAATAGGTTTTGAATTATGCAAGTTGGCAGGATAATTGCTTGTCATAAAACAGTGGTTCAAAAGAATTGTCTAATATTTTTGTTTGTTTTGTGGGGGGATTAAGCCATAAAGGATCAGTGGCTGAAGAGATGGAAAATCTTAGGTATAAGAATTCATCACTACAGAAAAAGACTTCTGAGGCAGAAAAATCAGTTGAACTTATGCAGCAGCAAATGTTGGAGGTTCAGCATTCTAAAAATAAAAAGGATGAAGAACATGCAAGGTAGGGCCACCTACACATTTAATTATCATAGAGAGAAAATGCTAAATACCATGCTTATTACATAAGTCTTGTTGCATTTCAAAATAGCTATAATATCATCTATGTGGTACTTCCTTCATCTATTTGGATTATAAATCCTTCATGTCTTATTAGATGGCTTCAGTAATTTGCAATGTGAACCCAGAACTCTTACTAGAATAGTAGAATGCACATTTCTCTCTCATATATAGAGAGGCATTAGGAAAGATTTATTTAGGGACTTTTGTTATAAACCAGGTAGTTCAGTCAGTGAACTGTTCTACGTGATAGATGGTATGTTTATAAGATTTTATTTTGCTTTTGTGAATTTACATTCAACTTTTAGAATAATTGAAATGAAACTTAAAAATCACAGGAGGTTATGCACCTTTCAGCTTCATATGAAGGAATAGAATATTTACTTTTATATCTGCTTCAAATCTAAGGATGCTTCTAGATATGCAGAGTAAACTGGCACTTAAAGAAGAAGAAATAAAAACAACAACAGCTTCTTTTCTAGAACAGATATCCAATTTACAGAATAAACTCAAGCAACAAAGTGAAGATTTTAAGAAACATCTTGAGATGGAAGAAACAAGGTAATATCTTACAACACATCTATTTCTTATATTAGAAATATGTTGATTTCTGTTATTTAGTCTATTTTCCTTCTCATTTAAGCAAAACTGGAGAAAAAACTATGGAATTAATGGAAGAAGTGAAAAAATGGCATCTTCTTTACGAAGAACTTTATAACAAGACAAAACCTTTTCAGGTTTGTTCACTATAAATTTAAATAGTTAATTTTCATTGCCTTAGAAATGTTTAATGCCTGTTATTTATAACTATGATTTGAGCTACTCCAAGGAAAAATCTTTACCTATCAGTGTGAAATCTCTTTTCTAGTGTAACTTCTTATTAAAAGAGCAGTACATGATTCTGTCAGGCTTAAATCTTTTAAGTTAGCCTTAAAATTTTTAAGTTAGCCTTTCTAATTTTTTTTTCTTTGTTTAGTTTTTGTTTGTCATTCAATGGTATTTATTTTGGCCTGAAGATGGAGAAAACTCAATATATAAGATTTATATAACTGTGTACTTTTATTTTTAGCATTGTTAAAATATAAGAAGTGTTAGAATACTATGTTAGAATTTAATTTCTAAGGTTTAGTTGAATGTGTGTAAACTTGTAAATTCTGATTTTTAAATTTTTCTCTATGAATTTTTTTTAGCAACAATTGGATGCATTTGAAGCAGAGAAGAGAGCTTTATTGACTGAACATGGTGCTACCCAGGAAGAACTGAATAAACTAAGTGAATCATATGCTAAATTATTGGGACATCAGAATCAAAAGCAAAAAATCAGACATGTCATGAAATTAAAGGAAGAAAATAACCAACTCAAACTGGTTTGTAAATTTAACATTACATTCTTGCTTTCATCAATAAGACTCTTCCACATAATTGGACTAGTAAACTCTTTCCCTATTTTTTGAAAATGATTTTCAAAATCATAGAATATTAGAATTGAAAAGTAACTTCATAGGCCAAGTCCCTTGCCCTTATCTTAAATCCCTACTTTCACAGTATTACATAATTGCCATGCAGCCACTCTGTAAATACCTCTGCAGATCATTCCATTTTTTGACAGTTCCATCTGTTTAGGAAGTTTTAAATTGAGTTCAAATCTTTTTCAAAGTCACTCACTGCTTTTAATTTTCCTATCTGGATAAACCAAGTCTAATATCACTTCCACATAATATTTTTTTTAAATGTATGAAGGGTGCTAACATTCCCTTTCTATCACTTCCACCCCTCACATCTCTCAGGTATTTTTTTCTCCAGGTTAAATATCCCTAGCTCATTCCACAAACTTTTAAAACATGATTTTCTTTTCCTTCCCCATACTGGTTGCCCTTCTTTCATTGTTTTCTAGTTTCTTATTGTCCTTTACAAAATATAATGGAAAAAATGCTTCAGGTGTAGTCTGTCTTTTCAGATCACACTATAGAAAGTATATAATCTTCTCATACCAGACATTGGTTCTCTTAACATAACCTAGGATTTCATTAGATTTGCAGGTTAACCGCATCAAGTGATTGACATCTTGAATGTGATATCCATCAAAACATCAAAACCTTTAGGTCTTTTTCATGGAGACTTATTTCTTGATATTACTTGTGCAGGGTTTGTTTGTTTTTTTTTTTTTAAGCTCAAATGCAGAAAATTTATATCCATTTTTCTAATCTTTCATCTTGTTGATTTCAGCTTACCATTCCTTGTTATTAATCTTTTTGTATTCCAATTCTTTTATCTGGCTTATTAGCTATCCCTCTTATAGTGTTGTGTCATTTTCAAATTTGCTAAGACTATCATCCCTGCTTTTATCTAGTCACTAGCAAAAATTTAGAACAATGTCCAAAACAACCACATATTATTTCATTTCAGAATTCAAACCTGCTACTGTATAGATGAAAGTATCTGCTTTCTCCATTTATGAGTTGGATGTTTTCCCATTCCATTCTCTCTTCTCAGTCCAGAAATCATTGTAGTGCTGCAGCTATTACGCCTATAGAGTTTTTGACTACCCTGGGAGATAGTTTATCTAGACAAGTCTTTGACCTCATTGAAAAAACAATGAGGAAATTCTTCTAGCCCTTCTTTTTACTTTACTTGGATTTCAATTTCCTTTTCAACTATTTTGTTTACTGGAAAACATTCTCATTAGCAGGATAAACCAATTCAGGGCTAATATCCTAAAATGTTCAGTGTTTACAGTTACCATGATACACTAGGCAAAATGCCTTAAACATTTTTATTTGCATTCAAAAGCCTTTAATGTGAGTTACATGATAAATAGTCAAGTAGATCAAGGAAAATATTTCTATTTTCATATTAATTCCTTTTAGGATTTAGACTTTCAACAAATCTTAGAAATCATCTTGCCCACACCAACTCTTATTTTCATTTTATGTTTGAAGAAACTAAAGTGAGGGTAAGTGACTTACGTAAAGGTCTTACTAATAACTGAGCAGACCAAGGCTCAAACCCAGAAATACTGATTCCACAACTTTTTTTTTAGGTGTTCATTAAGAAAATATTTAAGTAAACATCTTGAAAATCATTTGTCTTGATTTAGTTTAAGCTATGCCAAAAGAAGAAAAAAAGACAAAAACCAGATTCATTTATAATTTATTATCTGTCTTAAATATTTTGAATGCATCAATACTTTGAAATTTGTTTTCAATACATCTTTTAGAACTGGAGTTCTTAATGTTTTTATGTATATTAAGGATCCCCTTGGCAGTCTAGTTAAACTTTTGGACTCCTCAGAATATTTTAAAATAATTAAAGGAAGGAATGTTAATTTCAACTAAAATGAAAATTTATATTTTCATTAAAATTTATTTTAGTGAAAATAAAGAAGTAATTTTTTTTTTCCCCTATCCAAGATCAGAGATAACTTGAAATCTCTCTTTTTCAGGTTAAGAACCTATGCTTTGGAAACTTGGTATATTATTGGCAACTGATATATGTAGCACATCTCTATTGCAAAATAAAAATTATCAGGTGTTTACTTATGCTTTATTTAGGAGATTTCTAAACTCCGTTCTCAGCTGACTAAGGAAAAACAAATTGGGAAAAAGCTTCAGGAACAAGTGAATGAAATAAAAGGTTTCAAACGTTTTGATCCTGCTAAAGCTTTTCAGCATGAGAGTAAAGAAAATTGTACTCCCAAAATGCCTTTGAAAGAAGGTAAGAAAAGATAAGTGTTGTTTGGGTTAACTCAGTAGTGTCTGCTAAATTAAAAGAAGAAGAATCTCTTTGTTGTGGACTTAAATCTGCCAGAAAGAATTATGTGAATTAAATCATTCTAATTATTGCTGTTTAGGAAATAAGGTTCAAAAGTGAGCAGTTTTCCCTTGCCTTTGAAAGATTCTCAAACAATAAATAAAATGCCATAGTCAAGATTTAAAAAGATTCAGAGTTTAGGTAATAGTCTCAGAACAATAAGAACTTTAAAATGTCTTTGCATCTTGTAGAGTCATTATGATAAAATCATTTTAATCTTTCTTCAATCAATCCCTCCAAGGATTTTCTTTTCCTCCTCATCAAAAAAGAACTCAAGAATACTTTGTTTTGTGAGGCAGTTGGGATTAAGTGACTTACCTAGGGTCACAGCAAGGAAGTGTTAAATGTCTGAGACCAGATTTTTACTCAGTTCCTCCTGACTTCAGGTCAGGTACTGTACTATCTAAACTGCCCCTAGAATATTTTTGGTAAATGAAGTAGTTAAAGATTTAATTTGAACATTTTCCCAATCAGGTATTGAGAAAAAAGGAACTACTTTCAAGTGGATCAAAAGTCTGTTGGCTCTTGTTTGGTCATCTCCCTAATTTTGTCATCAAAGAGAACAGAGTCCTTCCATGAACTTCTATTCATTTTCCTCAAACTTTAAGTCTAAGATGAGACTTAAAAAAGAGAGGGGAAAAAGGTGGTTGACTTCTTTATTTTGTCACACTTCCCATATATGGAGAGAGATTTTTTTTTTAATTCCATTTTATTCTCAGTAAAGATGAGGTTTTTTAGTAATGTTAATCTTTTATTTTTGGCATACTTATCAAGGAAAGTATTCTGTAGAAAACACATTGCAAATTAGCTAAAAACCTGAGAAACTAATTATAATCATTATTGTATAAACCCATACTTTTCGTATGCTAATATATTTGCTTCTTTTAGGTAACAGAAAATGCTATTGAGAGCCTATGGAGTTTCTAGAATCATGTGAGAAGACATCACAGATAATCTATAAGGACTATTTATAATATGCTGGGTTTGGGAACACTCAAATTTTTGAGATTTTAATAATGCTAAAAATTTTAATAATTCACTCTTTTAGCTATATGAAAAGTATACAGTATTCCATCAACATTGATTCTTCATATTCAAGGGCAATGTCCCATTTTAGTTTTCTTAAACCTTTCCATTTTTCTTTCCATTCATATTATCGCCACTGTAATGTGTACCTGTATAACTAGTCTCCATGCTTCAGTCTCTTTTCTCTATTTCAATTTTTTTCTGTATATTTCTATTGGATTAGTCTTCCTTTAAAGAAAAATAATGGTGGTATGTATTTTCCCCACAAAATTTATTGCATTGTTATTGCACGATTATCAGCAGCCAAAGAGACACAATATTACAATAGTCAACTTAATATCTTGTTTGATTATATTTAGGTGAAATACTAAATTAGTTGCAGCATTTTGAATGAAGGCTATGTATATGTTTAAGAATTTTTAAAATAAGGACACATAAATCATTTTACTTACCCCTACATTTGTAGCAAGTGGATCTCCCAATGTGTGACTATTTGATAAATAGTATCTTTTCCCAAGAGGAAGAAAAAGGTGAAAGTCCATTTGAAAGACCCATCCAAAAGTGATTTATTAGAGGATATTCTTTCTAGATATCTAGATAGAGATTGGTGGTGGGTGTTATGGTCATCTAATTCTGTGTTCACACATGATAACATGGCAGCTCTTATGTAAGGTATTTTAGTTTTCCCTTTTATATATATATATATTAAAAAAAAAAAATCCCCTCTCTCTGATGTGTGTAAAAGATGCTTTCCCCTTGAGGAAAGATAGGGAGGGTAGTCCAGAATTGATTAGGAGCAAGATATTATCTGTTATCTTCCAGATCTATGCTTTGGGATCTTTGAGTACAACAATTGAGAAGCATGGAGGTAAAAGATTTGCATGCTTCCTTTTTTCCTTAAGGTTGGCTAACAAAACATGGACAATTTTATGTAATGTCCCTGGCTATAGGGCCATTTTGGCCCAGGAGGCTGTTCTTCTATGAAGTTGTCATTAAGGAAACCTAGGGCAAGTGCCAGTTTGAATGCCTAAGTAGGAAAGAAAGAATTAAAACTATTTAGATGTTCTATCAATATATGCATATCTTTTCTAGGAGTCTGCCCCTTTTTATCTGTGTCAGAAGAATGGTCTTGGGCTATTCTTCCATTTAGAATCTGAGACATCTGATTAAGATACTTTTATCTCTTAGTAATCTACATATGAATTTTAATTCTAGTTCTAAAAGAAATAGAAGAAAAAATAATATTCTAGGATTCTGGTGGGGGGGAAGGGGAGAGAGAGAGATAGTAGGAAGGGAAGAAGCTGTTATTTAAGTAGCTATGCTTAAAGTCGTGTATATGTATATTTTTTTTCTAGCAAGAAATATCAATTCATTTGCATTTCCCTTAAGAAGGATGGCACTTGCAGTACTTCTAAAAAATATAACTTTATTAAGTACTTCTGTATAACGAATGTCAAGTAAACCACAAATTCTATGCTATGAAGTGGGCAGTGATAACAGATTATCATTGTGATAGAGATTATCATTAGGGATAAATTTGCTAATGTGGATTTATTTTCATTAAAAAGACTAAAATCTTAAAATGTGATTGTGTACAAAGTATCTAGCCTTAAAGTACTTTAATTACAAAATAAAAATTACCTTAACCTTGTAATTATTAAAAGATTTTTGAGGCTTCCTTTTTTGTCTTGAAGCAGGCTTTTCAAAAGATTTTAAAATTAATCAATAAATAGAAATTACTTCCCCATCAATTTGTTATTTTGTAAATCAACTTCTACTTTGATTTTCTTTTGTACATGTACTTTTAAAGTATGTGTTTAATTGTCAGTTTGGTTAATCCATCTTCGTTTGAATATGAAACAATGGCTATTTTATGCATTAAAGAAGCAACTATTAAGTGCATTGTATTATATTACTTTATGGAAAGATCAATCAATACAATTCTCATGCATTTGACAAGTATGCTATCAAGGTTCACAATTTACATTCATATCCAAGTTGAAACAAATGGTAAACGCTTCCAGATCTGGTGTTAGTAAACAGAAGTTGTACATTTCAGGTATCTGCACTGCCTGCTTAGTTCATCCCTATATCATTTTTTTTCTCTTTTTAAAGTAAAGTGTATACGAATAGATTTTTCAAACTGGCAAAATGCATTAAATAAGGTAATTTATTTTTTGAGTTTCAAAGAAGTGTTTTATATTCCATTGTGTAGAAGAATTTTATTTGCTTTTAATCATGAAATCTAAATGACTTTAAGGACCTGCTATTTTATTTTATAGCCCTATTTATAAGAACACAATATAATAAAAGACGTCTTCTTGTATAATACAGAGAAATAAAAAAGTTATAGGAAAAAAATCTGATTTTTTTTTTTTTTTTACACTTTGATCTTTTAATTCCTCTATCACCAGATATCTGTGTTAGCTATTCACAAATAGGTTTGTTTTGATCCTTCACTTTATTGTAGCTGTTGAATAATGTCAGATTTCCTTTGGATGTCATAAAGAACATTTTTTAGTTTTAGTAAACTTTTTCATTTTTGATATTTTGCTATTCTACTATTATAATGAATGTAAGAAAAACTAAGAACTTCACTGACTCACTGATGAATGCTGGAAAGATTTTTTATTTTACATTTTTGCAAGAACTGGTGCCTAGTCTAAGTAGGCACATTTTTTAAAATACAAAGAAAATCTTTGATTTCCTATCCTAAAGTACTAGTCTCTTCTCTGAGTTCCTATTAATTGGGTATAAACAGAAGTTAAAACTTCTCATTATATAAGATACTTCCTGCCCTCAAGGGGCTTATATTATTTTGGGGAAAAGATAACCAGAGTAGAGTCTTGTAAGTTCCTTTAAAAAAAAAATAGCTTTTTTATTTTCAAAATATATGGAGGTTGTTTTCAACATTAACCCTTGGAAAACCTTGTGTTTCACATTTTTCTCGCTCCCTTCTCCTCATTCCCTCCGCAGACAGCAAGTAATCCAATATATGTTAAACATGTAAAATTCTTTTACATATTTCCACATTTGTCATGCACAATAAATAGCAGATCAAAAAAAAGAGAGAGAAAGGAAAAAAAATTGATTTTTTTTTTTTGTTGTTGTTGTTGTGATCCTCATTCAGTCCCCACAGTCCTCTCTCTGAGTGCAAATGGCTCTCTCCATCACAAGTCTATTGGAAGTGGCCTGAATCACCTCATTGTTGAAAAGAACCACATCCATTAGAGTTGATCATCACATAATCTTGTTAGCATCAGTTCATGTAAGTCTCTGCAGGCCTCTCTGAAATCATCTTTCTCATGGTTTCTTATAGAACAATAATATTCCATAACATTCATATACCATAACTTATTCAGCCATTTCCCAACTGGTGGGCATCCACTAAGTTTCCTTGCCACTACAAAAAAGGGCTACTCAAAAATTTTTCACATGTGGGTCCTTTTTCCTTTTTTAATGATCTCTTTGGAATACAGACCGTAGAGATACTGCTAGTATCAAAGCACAGTTTGATAGCTCTGTGGCTAGCCACAGTTCCAAATTGCTGTCCAGAATGATTGGATCAGTTCATAACTCCACCAACAAAGCATTAGTGTCCCAATTTTCCCACATCCCCTCCAATATTTTTCCTTATCTTTTCCTGTCATCTTAGCCAATCTGAGAGGCATATAGTGGTCCTTTTCAAATCTAAAACTTACACCCCTGATTATTAAAGCCAGTCCCTGCCCTAAAATAGCTTTCTTTCTTTTTGGTGGAAGATGACTCTTCTAAAAACCAGAGAAGGGAAAAGGAACAAAGTCCAGAAGATTCCTTTTCAAATCTAAAACCTATACCCCCATTACGTGCTTTGATTTTCTCTTGAGTCCCAGCCTCCCATTCCTTAGATTTCAATTTTTGAAGTTTTATTTATCCAATTCAATTTTTCATAACTCTGAAAAGTAAATCACCATCCAATTCTCACATAAAGATCCTTAGAAATGTAATGCCAAAGAAACTGAGGCAAGATAGAGATTGATTTTTAATATTTTGAGAGGGATATTGTGCTAGGGGCATGTTGTCCCCAGGGCTAATATCTCAAACCATCCAGCAGGGAATGTGAGTATCCCATGAAATTTATACATATACACAGCTCTTAAGCTATTAGGGTAGAATCCAAGGCAAGGGGTCCAAACTCTGGTGAGCAGGAATCTCCAAGAAGGGATCATCAACCTGGTTCTGACAGGTTGGGGGCAGAACCATAAATTCTTACAAATTGGGAGTAAAGGCAATAGTCAAACTACAGCCAGGAAGTCTGAAGAGAGGTAGACAATGTCAACTAGGTATCTGGGTTAGGACATCTGGAGTTTTATCTTTTGGAATGCCAGAGTGGCCACAACCCTAATGAGCAAGAGGAGGTGTTGCAACCAAGGGGATTTAGGCAGAACAGTTCAGGGAAACTGAGGCAGAACAATAAAAGGGAACTGTGGCACAACAGATATTTAAATTTTAGAATAGGGAACTAATTCATTTTATATAGTGGTTGGTCCACATTTACATAACCATTTAATTGGATTGTTACAAATGTTGATGACTACAATTAAGGGTTAAAATTATTTTTTATTCTAACTTTGTTTTCCTTTTTCCTCTTCATGTATTTTAATCTAAATCTGTCAAATAAGTATCTTTTTAAGAAAGTCATTGGAAAAGGAGGGATAACAAATATGATTGGCAAAATTCATCTGTTTTTTATGCCTTGTGTTTCTCTATCATGCAAAATTGTCATCATATAATGCTTAGTTATGGTGGATCCACATGTATTTAACTTAGCTTTATGGACAAAATAAAAATTCACAGGAATTTTATGATTCTTCACCCTCCTCCCTCTGCCCTTTTAGGAACCTACTACCCTCTGTTTTGAGACTATATGACACTTTGTATTTTGAATTGATAATATGTGGGTATGTGACTTAAATGGCATTTAAATTATGATTGATTTTTTAAAATTATGAGCCAAATAAATATGTCTTTGGATTAAACATTTTGGGAAAATGGCAAAATTTATTATAAATAAATATTTGGCATTTTGATTTAAAAAAAGAAATAAAATTCTAAGCATAGGTAGGCTCAGGGATAGTGTTAGTATAAATGATAGACATTCAAAACTCTTCACAAATATGAAGTTGATCTACAGTTAATTGGAAAATAGTTTGCAAAGAAAAATTTACCATCTTGAAATTGGGGAATTCAGAGTATTAAAATAAAATTAGGGAATCCTTTCTGATTGAATAGACTTATATTGATGAGCATTTACTCTTTTTTTTTTTAATGGTATTTTATTTTTCCAAACACATGCAAAAACATTCTTTGTAAAACTTTTTTACTCTCTCCTCATCCCTCCCAAAGACAGCAAGCAAACTAATAATGTTTAATGTGTTCAGTTTTTCTAAATATATTTCTATTTTTATCCTCCTGAGCAAACAAAAAAACAAGCAAACAAACACAAAAGTGAAAATACTATACTTTGATCAATTCATAGTTCTCTGGATGTGGGTGGCATCTTCAATCACAACTCTTATTGGAATTGCCTTGAATCACCTCATTGTTGAAAAGAGCCAAGTCCATCACAATTGATCATCATATAATCTTGTAACTATATACACTATTTTCTTCATTCTCACTTCTTTTAGCATTAGTTCATATAAGTCTTCCCAGCCTTTTCTGAAAGCAGCCTGCTCATCATTTCTTATAAAACAATAAATATTGCATTATATTCATATACAATAACTTAGGCATTCCCCAACCAATGGGCATCCACTCAATTTCTCGTTCTTTGCCACTACAAAAAGGGCTACTACAAACTTATGCACAGTTTTATAGCTCTTTGAACATAGTTCCAAATCTTAAAAATCTTAATCTTTAATCTTAAAACACTTTAATTTCAGCACTTCAAGAAACATGACACATCATCTTCAATATTTTTTTTACCATTTCTGCTAACTGGGAGTAGACATATGCATTGACATTCACCCTGGTATAATAAAAAAAAATCAGTGGACAGGAAACAAGTTCAAATTTCATTCACAAGGGTGAGCCTGTGTGTATAATTTCCTTAACCTCTCTGCCTGTTTTTCTATTTGTAAACTAGAAAAATATTTGCATTGCTTCCTAACTGGGGAGGTAGTAAATCAATATGTCCTTATCCCCAAAAAGCATACTTAAAAAAACCATTTATGCCACTAGTTCCACTAGTGATGATCCCACTGGAAATGTTTTATATAATTATACATATATATTTTTTGCTAAGGCAATTGGGATTAAGTGACTTGCCCAGGGTCACACAGCTAAGTATAATTATATTTTAAAGCTGTTACTTCAGAACAAATTTAGGTACTGCTTTAAATTTTGACCACTTTAGAAGTGCCCTGAGATAGATGGGCTATATTGTTATATATGTTGTCTCAAAAATGTGGCTTCCCTTCCAGTGATACCATGGTCCATCTGCGTCTTCTCCTCCTGTATAATTGTTCACCCATACTTTTCTTTCATTTCTCCACAGGGGCCTGAGCCAATTTCCTGAGGACTTTATTGTAATAATACATTGGTGTCAATACAGCATCCAGATTTTTTTTTTAATCTTTTAAACTTACTATGTGACCAGTTCATTGCTTCTTTTGGTTATGTATCTGAATCACTTATGCTACTCTATGCATGAAATTATTTGTTACATGCAGTAACTGATGCCAATCACTTGAGAGATGGGCAATTTTGATTCCATAGGAACTGTGGTTAATCCATGATTCACAGTCACATAGCAGCACCCAAAAAACACTTTTATTAGTGTTTAAAAGAAAAAACATAACAATGGGTTTTTGTTTCTGGGAGTGTTCAAAAATCATTGAAAATTCTGTGACTTCCAAGTGCAATCCAACCTGCTCTCTTATTCATTTCTCTGGGGTTGATGTGTCTTGTGTTTTGTTTTTAAGATAATATTGTCATTTCTAGCTAGTTCAACTTGCTTTTTAAATACACAGAAGTATTTCTAAAAAGCTGAAATGTGTAACAGTATTTGAGAGCCAATTGAGATATGAGGAAAATTCACAAGGTATGTTGCTTTGCCCTGGTCATGAAGTACAATAAAAACCTAATTTAATGTTAGGATGTTATTTCTTAAAATCTTGAAATAAAATGATTCTACTTGTGAAATAGCATCTTTTTTCCTTTATGTGTGTTAGAAATAAAACATTCCAAGGTATTGGTTAGAATAATAGCTCTAAAATTTAGACACAGGAGTCATTTGTGCTTTTTTATGTTTCATTTTTGCAGTCTGGTGAAGTCTGTTAATCCCTTCTCAGATTGTTTGTCTTTCCTTCTTGAAGAAGACCATGAGTTCAGACAGGGGAACCCATGACATGTTTCAGTTTCCCCTCCAGAGCCATCTGGGTCCACTGGCCAGATAAAGATTTGGACCACTGGAAATAGCCTTTGATAGTCTGGGAGACATAGGTCTTTTTAAACTATGGCCTTCAACAAGTCTTACTTTCACTGAAGCCACACCCATTCAGTGATTAAGGTTAGGTTAGGTAGTAATAGAGGCAAAAAAATCTCCTCTCTCCTAGTCCAAAAAACAAACAAACAACTAAATGAATAAATATGGGAGGGAGAAGACCTTTAAGGTTTTTGGCAAAAAGCAGAAATAAGTATCTTCATTCTGAGTCAATCTGGACCCAAACAAAGACTACTTGGGGCTTGGTCAGGAACCTATTATCAGTGTCAAAATGATTTTGGTTTAAGGCATTGTCCTTAAGAAATCTAATCAGCAAACCAAGATATCTAGGGAGGGTTTAGGGATCCAAAAGGAAAAAAAAAAAAAGGTTTTTAAAGAGCATCTGTAGGTAAGGTTATGATACCCAACATGGACAAAGGAAGGGAAAGGAGCAGAAAGGAAAATGGAAAGTTTTCCAATTGACCAGTTCCCGTGGGGATCCAAGTGAGGCAACTCCTCAAGATTGTCTGTTTTTTTGTTGTTGTTGTTTTTGTTTGTTTGTTTGTTTTGCAGGAAGAGGCAATTTTAAGTAGATTTTATTCTCCAAGACAAGAATTGAATTTCTACTTGTTTATTAGAGTACTGATAAAGTGCAATGTTGTTTATTTCTCTCCCTCTGCACAAATTCAAGTATTCAGAATGCCCAGATTTACACAGTAACTTAAATGTTACTTTTAACTGCTACTGCCTCGGCTACAAGTTTTGCGGCCTTCAATTTTTGGTGTCCTTCATTCTTGAAGAGGACTTCAAGACTTCAGAGAAGTGATGCCATGACATGCAGACATGCAAGTGAATTGGATTTAAGTGAGGTCACCTGTCTCACTTTCCCCTCCAGTGTCTTCAGGGTCTAGTAACCAGATAGAGATCAAGACCATTGTGACCCTAAATGACTTGGGAGACCTTGGTGTGTATTAGACTGGAGCCACATCCATTCAGTGATTAAGGTTAAGTAACAATTGAGGCAAGGAATATCCTCTTTCACTTAGTCAAATTAAAAGAAGTCAGGAGAGGAGATCCCTTGTTGTTTTGGCCAAATGATTGCTATTTATATTCACTCGGAATCAATCCAGACCCAATTCACTTGCAAATGAATACTTACCTAGGGAATTTTACCCTTATCTACAAATGCTCTTAAAAACTTTTTTTTTCTTTTGGATCCCTAACCCTCCCAAGATATTTTGTAGTCTGCTGCCTAAATTTTTTCTTTACGAGTCATGCTAATACCACCCTTGAATTTAACTGATTGGCTGGGGACCTATTATTGGCCAGAACACACACACACACACACATTATAAAACTGGGCATTTAATGTGTGTGTATACAATGAGTGTATACATATATATATGTCTTTACTATTATTACTCATTAGTACAAATTCAAGGTTTACTACACAACTTTTACACTTCAAAACAACTTGTTTTCTCAAACATTTAAAGAGGTCAGGAAATACCAGTAATATTTCTATTTCACTGTGGCCTTGCCACTGATAATCTTGAGTTGGAACTTAATAGCCCAATTAAAAACATTAATTTCCTCTACAACATGACTGAAAAGTGTACTGGCTTTTATTTGAAAGTCTCTTTTTTTGAAACTCTTGAGAGTTTTCTAACACCAAAGTTTGGTGATTTGCAACTTTCATCCATTGTTCCTATTATCCTACAGACTAAGACTAAGGGAAGATAATCAATTGCATGTTTGGCTGTTCCCCAACTACCTACTCAGTATTTCTTACAAAAGAACAATTGCCACAAATTCCTAGAAAGCTTTTACCTTAAATCATTTGGACATATACAATCGCTTTGCTATCTCACTCTGATTTAAGTCGAAATTAAGCCTGTAACTTCTCATTGGGTGTTTTCAAGACTGCCAGAAGGAATCAGCTGCCAGCTTACTAGAATGTGGGAAACGGCACGTGATCCAGAGACTGGAATCTAAATGCTAATTGAAAAAAGGTCAAGTGAAAAAGCCTCGCTTTTCCAGTGCTAGTGTTGTTTGCTGCCTGAAGTAGACAAAGAAACGGCTAGCCCTGGATCTTTCTTGGGGGGTTAGGGCAATTTCTAAATCTAATTCCTGAAATAAGAATCATGCCTGAAATGCTGATGGAAATGGAACAGGTAAGGGTTGGACATGTAAGAATTAAAATACTTAGGTTTTGGAATTCGTGGTCTTATTGCTTTTAAAACAAAACCTGAATGAATGCTTGGGGAAAATAGTACTAGTATCTAACAAACCTACAAAGTTAGCCTGAGTGTACCATTTAGATGAAAAAAGTTTTTTCAACATTGAAAATGGGGATATAGGGAAGGTTTTGATCAAGGAGATCACAGCATTCAATTAGA
The DNA here is from genome assembly GCF_016432865.1 of Antechinus flavipes. NCBI lineage: Eukaryota > Metazoa > Chordata > Mammalia > Dasyuromorphia > Dasyuridae > Antechinus > Antechinus flavipes. The sequence continues at coordinate 414,353,474 of NC_067399.1, forward strand.
CAGCTTAAGTAGCTGACATGAACACAATGCAAAATGATGTATGATTTTCCTTTTCTAGCTCTTAAAATGCTTTTCCTTATCCCCTTGTTCCAAATTACTTAGGAGTTTTATAGATGGTCCTCTATTATTTTTCTTTGTTTTGCTACATGAAATAGATTGTCAGTATTGTATGGGTGTGTATGTATATCCTCATCCTACTCAATTTAAATTCACAGACTCAGTTGTGACATCTTACATTTGATTGTATTTACACTTATCTTCTTAGTATCACCAAAGATTTGTTTTCTACTTATATAATAGTCTGGGAATAAAAGCCAAACCATTTTGACAGGTAGCCAAATACTAATGCTCAAATATAAATCATTTGAGTAACTATTATAGTGGGCTGCTTTTTCTTCCATTATACAAGACTGGGAAAAGAGCCATACTATTTCTTACCTGGAGTCCCTCCAATGAACAGAAAAAAAATTTTTTTTTTTTTTTTTTTTGTTAACTACTTCTTAAACTGCTCCATCAGAATCTCTATTTTAACTTTAAAAGAAACCACCCAGGTACTACTTTGTTTAAAAAATCTTACTCAGGTTTATTTGCTTTTCCAATTAATAACCTGTAGGTTGTGTAATTTAAGGGCACTCAGTATGGCCTCAATAACAACCAAATCAAAATTTACACCAGGAAATCCACAATAGTTTTGTTTGGTCCTTTCTATTAGACTGTCCCTGGTTAAAAAGTTTTGAGAAGTGGAGAAAGAAGGGTTGGGGAAAATAGTAGACAAGTACCTGGACTCAGAAAAAAAAAATGTTTTTAATCTTAAGTTGATTTTAGCCAATGATGATTTGGAAATCAGTCTTTCTCCCTCAGGTTTTCTGCTGTTTTCAGAAATATAATTTTCCTCTTGATCTTTAGGTAAATGTATCTACTGTATCTAGAACATTAAATGCTGTTAACATGTCTAGGACAGGATCTGACAAGTCAAACTTGTGATGCGTTTTCCCTATCACACAAAAAATAGAAATACCTTTGTCTACCAGAAGTAGAGATAGCTGTGGCCTATTTCCAATAGGCCAAACTCTTTGTTTTTCTCGTTTACTTGTAATGCTAAGTTTTTTAGAACACTGACTTAATATAGTATGGCAAGACAGGAAACAAGGTCATTTCCTGACTTGACTTGAGATAACTAATAGAGATCTAATAATTTGAAAACTGTTGGAAAAAAGCAGAATTTACTAGGTGCAAAAAGGGGGCAGTGACTGTGTGAAGTCATAGATCATAAGATTTAGAGCTGGAAAAGATTTTAGAAAGAGAATGTCATATTTTTAAGAGTGCTTGGGAATCACATTACCACTTAGGTGACTTCAGCTGAATCGAACAACCTCTCTAAGCTTATGTCTCATTTGTAAACTGAGGCTATGGGATTAGATGGCCTCTATCTTCCAGCTCTGAATCTCCGTTCTCATTTGTAAGTGATGTGTTGAGTATCACGCTGCCAATAAATGGCAGTGCAGAGACCTGTCTTTTGAATCTATCGTTCCTGAAGTCCTTTGGCTGTAGTTATCTATAATAACATGGACCAAAACCTTCTAAGTCTGATTGTCTCTAAATCTTTTGAAAAGGGAGATGCATCCTCATCTCGTTCCTCCAACAGTCTAGACTGGTTTAGAACTCGCCCCCTGTCATACGTTTGTCCCTTTAAGAAACTCCAAGAGAGAGGATGAGCATGGCCAATCAGCACTTCTGATTACAGAGGAAGTTAACCAGTTAGCGACTCCGACCGGGAAAAGAGGTGTAGCCAATCGGTGTGCGTGTCTGTGGCGGCGGAAGCCGGAAGGGACCTTGGCGAGAGGCTGGGCCTGAGCCTAGTGGGAGGTGGTCTTGACGCTGGTGGCTGCGGGCCGAAACCCGGGCTGGGGCTCAGGTTGGAGGCAGGCGGTGCCGCCACGGCTGCGGGAATGGTTGGGCGGGAGAAGGAGCTGACCATCCACTTTGTCCCTGGGAGCTGCCAGCTGGTGGAGGTGAGCGGAGTAGGCTTTCTTCTATCGCCTACCCCCCTTCTTTCCTCGGGGAGCGGGGCTGCTTGCGTCTTTCTCCGCTTGGGTGCTTCCGAGCCTCGGGGGGCCGAGGCCGAGGAGTTGCGGGGCGGGCAAAGCCTGAGAAGCGCCTGACTCTTTTTTTCCCAGAAGGCGCTCTCCATCTCGAAGGGCTCCAGTCTTGCCTTGGTTGCGATTTTTAATTTATTTCTCTTGTCTTTGCTGATTTTCCTGAAATTTCATAATCTGTAGTTCAGAAAAAGCAGCTTTCTGGCACAAACAGAACGCGGTGGGGGCCGGGTCTTGTAGGGTTTGGGTTCTTTCCGGGTAAGGATCTTGTATTCCTAAGTTCGGGGACAGGTGGGCGGTCTCTTTTAGATCACCTTGCAGGGGTGCTATTCTTAAGGTTTGTGGGGGTTGAGAACCTCCATTTCTGGGTTGAGGCTGAGGAGATTTTAGTGTCTACATTGTCTGTTCAGGGACCCATCTTCCTTCTCCCCTCTCCTTATCTTTTTAGATAAACCCTTCATAAATAATTCTGGAACTGAAATAGTATTTAAGTGGATAATGGTTTATGGTAATCTTAGTGGTATGCTTATATATGATAAGAGAATAGTAAGCACATAGTTACTGATTTATAATAAAAAGCATATAGTTACTGAATTAGAATAAAGTTTTTAGAATGAATTTTTTTTAGTATCCTCTCTATCCTCATAGTCCTTCATAAATACTTCTGGATTGAATTAGGCTATATATAAGTACATGATGGTTTTTATGGTAATCTTAGTGGTAGCCTTATATATAATAAGGGAGCAGTTACTGAATTAGAATAAACTTTTAAGAGTTAATATTTTCTTAGTATCACAGATTGTGCGTATTTATTACTGATAAATTCTTTAAGAGACTGTAGGGTATTGTGGGTAGAGAGCTTTAAGATCTGCTTCCAGTCCTGGTGCCTACATAAGTGAATTTACGACCCTGGGCAAATTATTTAGCTTCTTACTCTTAAAAGATTAGAAATTGCGGATCAGCTGGTTATCTGAGTTATGTTTTACTAGTGAAATTACAGATAGAGACAAATAAGTGATAAATAATAATGAAGCAGGAAAAAAATATTAGGATATGCAGTACACTCACATTATCTAGCTTTTCTACTGGGCAAGTCATTGTAATCTCACTCGATAGGTAAAATATAATGAAATTTGCCTTTCTAGAGCTTAAATAAGGTAATCTAAAACATGTCATATAAAAACATTAAACAATTTTCTGTTAAAACAAAGATTTGTAATTACATTTAAAATGTTTATAAATTTTTAATTCAAAATGGAAAATAGGAACTAATATAACTGCTGTCTTGCTAAATAGTCACGATGTTTATTATAACTTCTGAAAGAGTTATTTACTTGGCAAAATAAAATTTACAAGGGTTTTATTTTTCAAGTATAAAAACATAATTGTGTGTACATGTGTATAAAATTCCTTCATTAAAATACTGGAGACCTTTTCAGTACTTTGCATATAAGCCAAAAGAAATTACTTCTCTTTTGCTAAGTACCTAAATTTGTAACATCCTGCAATAATTTTGGTAGTGGTGTATAATGGTTTGCATTTGTATGTCATGTTCAGAACAAATTATACAATTAATTGCCCAAAATCTTTTTCAATGAAATATTTTTAAGATTAGCAATATACTAGATTTTTATTGAAAAGTAAGACTTGAGAGATACAGTTCCATTCTCCTAAAACAAATTCATACTCAATAGAGTGTAATAAGTAAAATTCTTGAACAGCAAATTTTAGTGCATTTTAAAGTGTTTTCTTTTAGTTTTATTTCATTTTAAATATCAAAGTATGAGAAAAAATAGTTTATTGTTTTCTGCTTGTGAGTGTGCATGTTTATATATTAATTTAATCAAATTTTTATCCAAATATGGTTTATTAGGTTGGGGGGGGGGGGGTGTGTATCTGAACTATAATTTTTTTTCATTAAATAACAAAAAAGGTCTTAACAAATCACTTGACCTGGTGGAAGCCTGGAAAGATTTGGAATTAAAATAAGGCTTGTACTGTTTCTTTTTCACTCCTCATTTATTCAGTAACTATTTGTTACATGGTATTGGGAGAGAGATTTGAAAATAAATAAGGTGCAATCTCTGCTCTCAAGTTTTTGTTTTTGTTTTTTGTTTTAACACAATTTTGGGGAGAGCCCTGGGTATTTCATAATGTTCATAGGATCACAGAAATTAGTTGTAAGATCTTTTAAAGGCTAGTCATTTTTGGAAAGAAAAAAGGAGATAAATTTTGATTCCCATTTCTTTGCTCTGTCTATAGTTATACTTCCACTCACTGTGTATTTATAATGGCCCCCCAAAATGAAAATTTTAACACTCTTAAATGTGTTGTTGAATTTTAGGGCAGCTCTTTTTTTAATCATGGGTGTGATACTTTTAAATTTAAGATTCTGAATAGTTTATTATCAAAGGAAAACTGAATATTGGCATTTATATCATTTCCGTAAGGGTTAGAATGTACTTATTACTCTTCAGCTGAGTAGCTATAGAAAATGGCTTTGTTGAATATATGTAAAGAATGTTCCTGTCTTTTCCTGAGGGTATTCTGGTGGCAAAAGAGACACTGGTTGAGGGACTTTTAAGAATAAAAATAAGTCATTAGAAACAATCTAGAATGAAAAATATCAGAACCCATAAACATTTTAACCAAATAAAATACAACTATGTGATCAGACCCATCATGTCTAAATATAAGTATAGGTTTTTGATAAATCACTGAAAAGTATATTAAATAATAGTGTGTGAGCTATATTCAGGTGTTATCAAGTGAATAGAAATAAGATTATTATTAACTTTATTTGTCAAATCTTTGAAATAGAACTAAGCAGTATGCAATTTAAATTGTTTTTGCATTTTCTTTGGGAGGGGTACATTTGATTTTTTGAAGTTTTTTAAATCTATGACATTAACTGTAACTTCCATTGGTCTTTGTAAATTCCTAGTGGTTTGAAATATTATTTGTAGTTCCTTAAGTTGTTTGGTAAATTTTATTTGATATTAGGTCAATTTCTTATGACATTGTGATGTTTAAATAAATCAGTTTTTGCCTTTACATTTTAGGAGGATGTTAATGTCCCTAGTAGGCGTGCTTTGATTACTGGTGCCACTGGCCTACTTGGCAGAGCTGTATACAAAGAGTTTGAGCAGAACAACTGGCATGCAGTTGGCTGTGGATACAGTAGAGCTCGACCTAGATTTGAACAAGTCAATCTTTTGGATACTCATGCAGTACATGATATCATTCAGGATTTTCAGGTATGGTGTAGAAATGAGAGAAGGGGAGAGACATTTAAGCAACTTCAGTGTTATAAATTTCCCAGATTATTTGGAAACTACTTGTCTAAGAAGTTGACAGAGCATTAAGAAGTCATGACAAAAACTAAATCTTAGGGTAGTGAAGTTACCATTTAAGAAGAGTATGAGAAATGAATGTGTCTACCTAAGGAATAAAGAAGTAGAGAGATCAATCACTATTGTTTTAGCACAGGGCCCATCAAACTATTTGGTACATCAGTGTAGGTAATAAAATCATACAAATCTGATTCTGTTCAATTCATGTCTTTTCCATAATTATGTTATAAAGGATATGCTCAATATGCTGGGAGACTTCCTCTTGTTCTTTCAAGTTATATGGATATTCTGATAGCACTCCGTATGTTATCAGACCATTGGTAACATGACCAGATCACCTCCTTTTCTATTTTTGTGCTTTGTGTTATTTTGTTACTAGTTTTTATTCAAATCCTCACTGATAATGTGCTGTTGCTGAAACGCAATTGAATTTCTGAAAGATTTTATTTATTTATTTTGTGGACAAATCCTTTATCATAAGAGACATATAAATAGTTCCATAACACACAAGTTGTGTGCACAGATACCCTTAGACTCACATACACATGCACACACCCTTTTCCACCCCTAATAACTTTCTGTTGCTTTAGGGTAACTGAAAAAAGGTAAAAATGCTATGTATATGTTATGTCAGTAATGCTAAATCAGAAAGCTTAGTTTCATTTGAGTAAGAATAGAGGGAAATGTAAACCACATTCAGCATAATGTAACCTGAAAAGGTAATGATAAACATAGCCAAAGAAGTTTTCTTTTTTTTCTTTTTTAAAAGATTGAAGTGGTACATTTTCTATGAGAGACTCATCAGTCTCATCAGCTCTTTGAGCAATTCTGATCATATAAAGGCATAGAAATCTGTTAAGCTAGGTAAATCCATCAGCATTGATAATAAAAAGTCCTACTTTTTAGTTATTTTCCTTCCCTCTGTTCTCCTCCAATTTCTGGAGCCACCACTATCTTCTCCCTGGATTCCAAAACAGCTATGCTAGGTTTCACTGTAACTACTTGCCATTTTGTTCAAAGCATCTGCATATTAATAATTAATTGCTTAAAGATTTCATAAAGAGAACATTTGGAAATATTTGAATTTGTAAGTTTATGTGCTAGAACTTTAGTGTTTTTCTCCCCATCCCCTACTCTTCCTCCCCCCTCCCCCCCCCCCCCGTTTTTTCCCTCTGAATTATAAAGCATTATGACATAATAAAGATATGTAGAATAACCTGACATCAAGTCCCTCCTCAAAAAATTGATTGCCAAGTCACTTAGGATGAGTTCTCTAGATAACTCACTAAGTTTATAGTTTGCAGAGCAGGGGCTGACTTGCATTAGTAGAGGAAGTATTCTCAATTAGGAGTTCCATATATTAATGAATTCACAATTTTAATATCTCTTCCTATGTACATTTAACTACATTCACTTGTAGAAGGAATAATAGTATAACTTATTTATTAATTCAGTAGTGGTGAAGAAGGTTTTGCTTTAATGAACATTTTCTCTATATTTACTATAGGGAAGATGTAGTTAATTCTGCATTTTTGTTGTTGTTAAAAATGCATGAATGCTTAATTCCAGCCCCATGTCATAGTACATTGTGCAGCAGAAAGAAGGCCAGATGTTGTAGAGAATCAACCAGATGCTGCTTCTCAGCTTAATGTGGATGCTTCAGGGAATTTAGCAAAGGAAGCAGGTAATTTGACATTATAGAACCTTTATAAAACATTAATTGCTGAGATTTGATATTTTAAATATATATTTAAGGGACATGGTTTTTCTTACTTTGCCTGGAAAAAAAAAAAAAAAAAAACACAAAACAAAACACTTTCTTTTATAAATTGGTAAAGGATTTTTTTTTTTTCTTTAGTCATTTAATACTGTTTTCTTTTTTCCCCCTAGCGGGAATTGGAGCATTTCTGATCTACATTAGCTCAGATTATGTGTTTGATGGAACAAATCCACCTTATACTGAAGAGGACACTCCAAATCCCCTAAATTTGTATGGTAAAACAAAACTAGAAGGAGAAAGGGCTGTCTTGGAAAACAATGTTGGTAAGAAAAAACATTATTAGTTATTTGAATGCTAGTGGGAAATATTCTCAGCTATTTTAAAAATTTCCAATTACAGTAAAAACAGTTTTTAATTTGTGTATAATTTTTAATTCCAAAGTTTCTCCTACTCTTCTTTTTCCTCTCATTGAGGAGGCAAGCAGTTTGATAGTTATGTACAGTCTTTATGTGATTCATTGTTTTTAGTGAGTGATCAGTTTTATGAATAGTTTATATGTAAAAAGAACACAGCTATAAAAAAGTGTTGAAAAATAAAACTTCATAAGGTCAGACATCTTAGCTTTCATGATTTTATCTACCTCTTCTTGTCTTATTACCTATAATTCTCTTAAGAATACCTTGTACTATTTGAACATTAGCCTAAGTTTTCATGCCACTCATCTGTCTCATTCTTAATAATCTTTCAATATCCAGTTCAAATGTCATTTCCCCCATGAAATCCTTATTTTCTCTTATTGATTTCTCTCTTCTAAACTCACATAGTACTTCATGTTACTTTTTGGTAATTTTCCATTCTATCTTGCATTAGAGATATTAATATCTTAACCATTTGACTGTAAGCCTTCTTGGAGTTTGAATTTTGTTTCATATATCTTTTTATCTCTTCACGTCATATTGTAGGGTACTAAATACATTAGAAGAACATAACTTTTGTTGGTTGAAAAATATATTGAATAAATACTTTTTTAAAATTAGAATGACTCACTCACTGATTAGCAGTTTGGGAAGGCATTTTATTAAAAAACCTTCAGAATAATACTTGTGTAAGAAGTTATTGTAGATGGGAAGATGTTAAGATTTTGTGAGTGCCATGTTACACAAAACTTGAAAAACAAGCCTAGTTTGAAACATTGTTTCCTCAAAGGTGCAGCAGTCCTGCGAATTCCTGTTCTGTATGGAGAAGTTGAAAAACTAGAAGAAAGTGCTGTAACAATTATGTTTGACAAAGTCCAGTTCAGTAACAAATCTGCTAACATGGACCACTGGCAACAGAGGTTTCCCACAAATGTTAAGGATGTCGCCAGTGTTTGCCGGCAGCTGGCAGAAAAGAGAATGCTGGTGAGACTTGGGAAAGGGGACTGTTTTGGACTATTCAAGTCTTAATTCTATGTGCTGTAGTGTAGGGTTATATATATGTGTGATTCATATATTGAATAGATTAGCTAATTTTCAAACTAGGAAAATTGTGGATCAAATGGAGATCTCTTTACAAGTTGCACATTTATTAAACAGGTAATATGTAAAGACAATTTATGATTTTTATGCATAGCAACGGTTAAGTTGTTAATTCTAAAACTTAAATCTGTGTTTTGCTAAATGTCTTAGATTTTAGAGAAGTTGGTTCCTCCTATATATCAAGGAAAAGATTTAGATGTATTCTAAAGGGCAAAGAAGCACCAGCTACTTTATTATCTGAGTTGCTTTAAATCCATTTTATATAATTTTATTTATATATATACATATATTTATTTATATAATAATAATATAAGACATTTGTGTAAAATTTTTTTGAGGATCTGTAGTTTTGTTGATGTGAGTTCTCCCTCCACTAACACAAATCATAATTGCTCTAGAGCTTACAAATTCATATTTGTTAATTGCTTACTGTATATCAGGCACTGTGCTAGGTATTGGTAATATAATGACAAAATCTAGATATCTGCTTTTTAGAGTTTATATGGTTCTGGGAATGTAGTAGATTTATATCATAATGGGTTCATAGTCAAGTAAATAGAGACTACAAATGAATGCAAACTGAGTAGGGCAGGAAAGTATGCCAAAAACTGGGGAAATCCCAAAGAATCTTTAGGGAGATATTTAAATTGAGCTTTGAAGGAAGCTAGGTGTTCCAGGAAATGAAAATGAGGAACGAGAATATGAGCCATATGAGTAGTAGAAAAATGGTAGACAAAAGCATTCCTGACAAAAAGACTTAGAGCTGAATAGAAAATCTGATTTTCAAATTCCAGATTTAAGAGAAGCATAAAAATATAAATGTGAGTTTATGGTGGGATGAGATCCATAAAAATAAGGGGAGAAGAGAGAAGGAAGAGGTAGAATCTGGTGTATATTAAGTTTGAGATATTGATGGGCTATTAGGTAAATCTATCACATAGACATATGAGAACACAGTACTGGAGCTCAGAAAAGAGATAAGGACATGCATATATGAAAGTCACCATGTCAGAGCAGTTCATTACCTGTTATTGGTCTCATGGTGATCCTTTCTGAATTTAGACTAGACTATCTTTAGGGTTACAGCTGTAGCCCTTCACTGTGTTTATATCAAGTTCATTTTAGTGGGCTGAAATTTCCTTGAGGGTGTTACTGTAATTGAGTTGCATTCCTATAAATAATCTCTGACGTTAAATACTGTAGGATTCCTAATTCAATGAATGAATTTGAACAGTTTATGGGGAGAGTCGTCTTTTTTTTTCTAAAAATATTAGGGAAACAACAGTATATATATTAAGATGTTTTTACTTCTTCATGAGTCTTGTTTATAGAAAAGTTGTTTCTAGAAATAATATTGAAGAAAAAGAAGGGTGATTTTCAATGCCTGGACTATTTTAGGTAGCCCAAGTATAAACATTATCTCAGAAGATCTTGGTTCTTATTTTGTGTTGCTTTTTTTCCTTAGGATCCTACAATCAAAGGCACCTTCCATTGGTCTGGCAATGAACAAATGACCAAATATGAAATGGCATGTGCTATTGCAGATGCTTTTAATCTTCCTAATAGTCACTTAAGACCTGTAAGTATATGGCATACTGTGATTGCAAAGTAGACTTGGCTGAATAAGCCAAATGCCCTATGTGGATACAAAACTTTATTTCTTAGTGCTGGTAGTGGATAGTGGATTTGGAGGCAGTGGACCTGGGATCAGTTCCCAGATCTTATATTTACTATCTCAGTGATAGTTTCTGGGCCTCAGTTTCTTCAAGTATAATTTAAAAAAAAAACAAAAAAAACCTTATAATCAATTAACAAATGTTTAAATACCTCCCACCTACAGGGAATCTGTGTTAGTTACTAGGGATACCAAGGCAAAAATGAAGCAGTCCCTGCATTGAGGAGCTTATATTTCATCCAGGAGAGACAACATTATATTCATATATGTTTTTACAAAATAAAGGAGGTAATTTTGGTGAGGGAAAGCACTTGGATTATCTATAGGAAGGAGAAGGTGAATTCTATACAATGAAACAATAACTCAGAAGAACTTGATTCTAATTTTGTGTTCCTTTGTTCCTAGAATTCCTCAAAAAAGCTTTCCACTCACTTAGTAATGACTAGATTATAAACTTTAGATTGGTTAAATGGGATTATAGGATCTCATTCATTTAGAGGTGGAAGGGATATCAGAGGTACCTAGTCTAAAGTTTTTATTTTGCAATTGAGGGAACTGAGGCCCAAGGTGATAAACTTTAATAACTACCAGAGGTGAGATTTGAACTCCTGTTATATGACCCCCTTGCAGTTCTGAATCTATAATTCTATGCTAACAGTTTATCCTCCTAGGGATGAGGTTTATCATTTTATTCTTTATAAATGCCTAATTTGTCCTTGTTAGAACCTCCAGAAATTATTTTAAATGCTATAAATTGGAGAGCATTCTTTCTAGACAAGCACGTGTAAAAGAAAATGATAGAAAAAGAGAAGAAAGTTGGATTTTGTCCATTAAATTTTTTTCTTTTTTTCAAAAAGATCACCGACAGCCCAGTCTTGGGAGCTCCACGTCCAAGAAATGCTCAACTTGACTGCTCCAAATTAGAGACCCTGGGCATTGGCCAACGAACACCATTTCGGGTTGGAATTAAAGAATCACTTTGGCCTTTTCTCATTGACAAGAGATGGAGACAAACAGTCTTTCATTAATTTTAAGTACAAAAAGTACAGTATATGGCACTTTTTAAAGAAAAAGGAAATAGTTTTGTATGAGTGTTCTTCAATTGTGACACTTATGACCTTTCAGGTAAATGATATTGCTCTTGCACTAGTGAAACTGTTACCTAAAGGAGCTAAGTGGCAAAAGAGCCCTGATTGAAGTAATAATCTTTCCTTTTATCATTTTGTTTCTACTGGCTTAATTTCTTGTTGGAAAATGGTAAATTATGATTCTTAAAATATTTTATGACCAGGATAAAGCAGATCCACCACAGACTTTCTTTTGGATGCAATGCATTGTCCATGCTGTTGACTTCAGTTCCTCATCACAAAAAAAAGGAGAAAAAAAATCATTTTTACGGTTGTTGTTCAAATGTGAGTTAAAACTGATGGGAAAAATCATTGGCGTTCATTATTTCATTGCTTTGAGCTCAGATCAGATGTTTAAAAAAAAAAAAGCAAAACCTTATTTTTGCAACTTAAGTGCAGTTTTTATGCTTAAGATATATTTTCAGAATGTTCTGTATCTTGAAACCTCTGTAGCTCAATGCTTAACTGCATTTTTAGCAAAATACAGTGAGCACCCATATGAATGGATTCCTTTATGTGTTTTTGTAACTGTCTTTTTTCACTCCATGTCTCTAAATGATGTTTTGAATCTGTGGCTGTACTTTAAACTTGTTTTAGTCTGATAATGAACCTTGTAAGCTTTTTTGACTAGTCATGAACAATAATAAATCTATATTGCTGGCATGAGAGTTCTTAATTTCTTTGTTCTCAGTGATTTTTCATTCTTTTCTAGTTCCATTTTTTCTTGAATAGAACTGAGTTATAATGACATTAACCTTGGATCTGGAGTCAGAAGAACTGGATTTGAATATTGATTCTCTTATTACCTGTTTGATCTTGGATTGGGCTCTTTAATTCTATGAATCTTGAATTCTAAATTTTTCTCCTTCCCTTTCCACTCCTAAAGTCAGTAAGCAATCTGATAAAGATGATACATATACAGTCATGTTAAACATTTACGAATTATGAAATAGTGTTTTTTTTTTCCTAATGTCCCTTTTACTGCAAATACCAAGATACAAGTTTGATACCTTGGTGGCTCAGCTGCTATCTCATTCTAAAGTATCCCTCCACTACACTCTCCATTAGGATCATTTGAATATTTATAATAATGTTTGCAAGCCATACAAAATTATCAACTTACAGAACTCAAGCAATGGGAGGTTGTTCTATCTAGCTTTTAGTTCATAATTGCCTGTTGCTGATTATGCATGATTTTGTAAATGCACAGACTGGGTTGGAACCTCCCCACCTCTATACAAATGTGGTAGGTAAAAGATAAATTGGAAATAATTTCAGAAAGAAGGTATTAAAATTAAGAAAGTCAAGGAAGGAAAAGTTTTCTACAGAAGATGAGTCTTGAAAGGAAGCCAGAGTAGACTGTCTAGAATGAAAATGTTAGAGAGTCCCAGGAATGGGACACAAACATCAAAAATTCACTATAGTCATGAGACAGGATGTCTTGTGGGAACGACAGTAATGGAGGATAGTATCATTGAATTGCTAAGACTGGAAACGTGAAAAGGCAAGGTAATAAAGGACTTGCTTTAAAAACCAAACAAGATTTTTGCCCTGGAGGATAACAGTAAGTGGTTGATGGGATCAGATTTCTTTAGGAAGATCAATTTGACTCATTAGTGGAGGATGGACTAGAGAGTCTGGAAAAACAACCAGAAAGCTATGTCATTGGTCCAAGTATGAGGTAATGAGAGCCTAACCCAGATGATGACAGTAGCAGAGGAGAGAAGGAAGCATAAAGGGTAAAATTGACAGGATTTGGCAATGGATTAAATGAGTTGGTAAATTTTAATGAATTGTCTGAGGAAGAGACTTCCAAGTGGTCACGAAGTCAATGTATCATAGACAGGATTTGAATCCAGGTTTTCCTGATTCCAAGACTAAGCTATCCTCTACACAATTTTTTAAAATGACTATATTAAATATACAAGTATATGACTTTTTTACATTTAAACTTTTTAAAATTATCAATTCAATGCAACAAACATTAATGGCTATCTTTTATCTCAATACTTAATCATTGTTTCTCAGAAAAACAGATCTGGGAAAGACCTTAATTTAGAAAGTCCACTGTCTACTGCATCTTGACTTTTCTTGCCATTTGACTCAGTGATTCTGGAGTAGAAAGTAAGACGGATGAGCAGCTCAAATCCAGTTCACTCAAAAGTCCAAAATCTCATAAGGTTATTGGGATTGAAAAGGGTGAAGATGATGGTGGCAGAAAGTGTCTAAGAAGAGAAAGCATTTAGTGGAAGAATGAGGTTGTAAGTTAAATTGTAAGAAGATAAGAAAATAAGAAAGAGGTCTCTTCTTGTAAATGTCTTTTTCAAATAGATTAGCCAAAATAGGCAGAAGATAAATAGCTGCTGTGGTGAGTGGAATAGTGAAGTGATTAGAGAGATAGTAAACCCAGCACTAAACTTGTTGAGAAAGGATTAACCTAAAGGTCCTAAGGCAATAGCTATCAGGATTTTGATTGGTTGGCAGATAAGAATTGCTTGAACTTCCAAAGAAGAGAGATTATTGAATTAAGAAGGTTTAAAAAAAAAAAAAAAACTTAGAAGTGTATGTGGAACATACAATATTCCACCTCTTCCTCAAGCAGTGAACCTAGGAGAATGAGTGATGGTGCAGTCTTAGAAAGGGTGGAGAGGGAATCTGTGTTAGGGGATCCAGTTTTTGGTGATTGCTAGAGCATAGAGAGTGGGAAAGGCAAGTTTGTCCCCGTGGAGCATCCTAGAGGGCACAATGGAAGGGGTGATAGCTGGCTGTTGAAGATGTTAGGGAGAGCAGGTTTGATGATGGGAATAAAGAATAATAAAGCAGGGAATGATGAATCATTGGGATAATTAGGGTATGACCAGGTATGGAAGTATTTGTCAAATGGAAGGTGCCACTCTACCCACAGAAGGCTGGAGATGAGACAAGAAACAAGTGTATCACAAGACGAAGGGACATGGTGAAGTGGGAGGCCCCATTTCACTACTGCTATTCTTTTTGAAGGCTGGACATTAAGCAGAAGATGGAAGGGTTGAGATCAAAAGGAAGCTGCTTGTTTGAACTGGAAGTTCTTCATATCATCTCCAGAAGTCAGGTTGGCAGCAGGAGGTGGAAGCTGACTTGCTGGTAAAGATAGAAATCACACCCCAATCCTCCAGCAGCCTTGCCTGGGGGACAAACTCAGCAGCATGTGAAAAGCATGCAGTTAGAGAGATTAGACAAATTCAGTTTTATATTCAAAAATATCGGGGGGGGGGGGGGGGGTGATTGCACTGTCTCATAGACAATTAGTATCTTCAGAAGAGCCTAGCTAGAAAATCAGTCACTTGTTTTGTTTCTTACAGTTGAATCCTTAATATATATTATTCAGTAGTGCATTTCTTTCCCTTAGCCATTCTGCTATTTAAATAAGAGGGCATCAAACTAATAATTCCCTACAGATGGGGTGTTAATTTATTGTAATGCATAATACTTGAATATGACTACTGAAACTTCTGGGATCATTTTGTTAGTGTAACTATAGTTTTACATATTTTTAGAGTGTTTTCTATGGAAAACACTTAGTTTTACTGTTAGTTACACTCTTCCCGTTATAAATGTCATTTTTTAATACAGAAAGCAAGAGTAGACAAGGTGGAAAGTTTTATAAAAGCCTCCCGTCACAAGAAATAAGAACATGGTACATTTTTAAAAATTAATTTATTTTTAATACGCATTGCTTTATGAATCATGTTGGGAAAGAAAAATTAGAACGAAAAGGAAAAAACAAAAAAGAAGCGACCATAGCCTATGTTGATTGGCATTCAATCTCCATAGTTCTTTCACTGAATACAAATGACCTTTTCTATCCGAAGTCTATGGGGAGTGCCTTGGATCATTGAACCACGAAAAACTGAGTCTTTTCATAGTTGATCATAGCACTTTCTTGTTATTGTATGCAATATATTCCTGGTTCTGCTTGTTTCACTCAGCATCAGTTTATGTAAATCTTTCCAGACCTTTCTGAAATCATATTCATAATTTTTTATAGAACAATAATATTCCATTACCTTCATATACCACAACTTGTGCAGCCATTGCCCAATTGATGGATATCTATTCATTTTCCAATTCTTTGTTATCATAAAAAGCTGCTAAAAACATTTTTGCACATTTGGGTCCTTTTCCTTCTATGATTTTCTTGGGATATACGCCTGAACATGGTACATTTAACCCAGGATTCTGTGATTGACATCTCAAAAAATGTTTTATGGGGGAGGTTGCCCCCAAAAAAAATTTCAAAAAGAATGCTGCTCTAAATTTTCATAATTTCCTTTGAAAATATTAACTTTTGCTTTTCTTTCTAAATATATTCTTCTATATCACCTCATTTTTAATAAAGAAAAGTGATTAAAAAAAAAACAAAAGAAAAGAATAGGAGAAGGGGAGAAGATATTCAGCAAAACTAACCAACACATTGACTGATTCTGACATAATATGTTGCATCCATATAGACTTGCTTTCTGTGCAAAGAAAGGAAGATATGTGTTTTCTCTGGGAACTGATTCAGTCACTTTAATTATATAGCATTCAGTTTTTGTTGTTTCTGTTCATTTTGTCACTGTACACCATATTTTTCTTATTAAAATTGCTCCACTCTTCATTAGTTAATATAAGTCTTTTTAGATTTAGGGGGAATTCTTCATATTCATCAATTTTTTTTTTTTTTGGTATACTAATAGTACATTTTATTCATGTACTATGATTTGTTTAGCAATTGCTTATTCTATAAGCATCTTGTGTTTACAATTCTTTGCTAACACACATACACACAAAAGCAAGGATGGGGGGGAAAGTGCCTGCTATGGATAATTTAGTATATATGAAATATATATATATATAACATATATATATATATATATATGAAATCTTTCTGCCTTGGACTTCCTTGGAATATATGCCTAGAAGTGACTTTTTTAAAGCATAATTTACAAGTTATTTTTCAGAGTGGTTGGACAAATTCCAAGTTTCTCTAAGAGTTTATTAGTGTGTCTGTCTACCTGCAGCCCTTAAAAAACTATTTTCCATCTTTAAAGAAAAAAATTGTCCTTTTCTTTGGCAAGGCAATTGGGGTTAAGTGACTTGCCTGGGGTCATACAGCCTGTGAATGTTTAGTGTCTAATTTCAAATTTGAAAGCAAGTCCACCGGCCTCCAGGGCCAGTGCTTTATCCACTGTGCCATCTGGCTGCTGGAAAAAAAAAAATTGTCTCTTTCTGGGTATGAAGTAAAATCTCAAAAGTTTTTCTTTTTTTTAAATTTGCATTCTTTAATAAATTGGAAACAGTATACCATAGTGCATAAAATGTTTGCAAGAGGAAGATTTACTAGTACAGTGATACCAGATAACAACTTATCTGGCATTCAGTTTTCTAATTTATAAAATGAAAACATTGAACTACGTGGTCTCCAAGTTCCATTCCAGCTCTAAATCAGGGATCCTATTACAGATCTGTTATCCAACATTTTGCTAAAGGTCTTCAAATTCATGTATTACATTGTTTGTACTATGTTAAATAAGTTTATAAAAATAGAATCTCCTTTTATTTGTTATAAAAGCCATATCTTTTAAGACCTTGAGTTTTCCCCATTATATAATTAATCCTAAGATTATATAATTTGACAAATAAGTCTATATGTATCTTTCATTATTTAAGAGATATTGAACATATCTTTCCTGAATTTTGTTTAGATTGAGGAAATCTAATATTTTAAACTCCATTCACCTAATAATTGAGGAAACATTTTTTACATGTTATAAGTGCCTATAATTTTTAAGCACTATATTAAAGGATCAGTCGTCTCTGATCTTATCTATGGCTCTTCAAGTTACATACTCAAAAAATAATATGGATCTAAGAACAAATGTAGACTGAGGTCAGCATGACACATTGACATTACCAATTAAGTATTCATTTGTCCTTTTGATAATAGCTATCAGTGTTCTCTTGTTAATGTGCAAGCTCAGTAAGACAAAAGCTAGGTTCGTTATGTTTTCCATTGTGTGAGATGAAATCTAACTTAATTTCAATATAATCATAAATTTATATTTGATAAGTCCATGGTAAATATCTCATGCGTATGGAAATTATAAGAATAATCAGGCCCTCAAAACTGATATTAAAGCAAGTTTAAGGATAGTTTATTTTTGAGCTAAAAGCTAATTCCTATCACTGGTTTATGTAAGTTTTAAAATGAAAACAGATTTTAAATGTAATAAAAAAGTTCTCAACATTTTGCTTTTTTCCCATAGATTTGATTTATTGGGTACTAAGGATTTCCTTCAATGTGAAAGAATTTACCTTTGTGCATATTACTCTTCCAAAGAGTCACAAAGCTGGTGGGAAATTGATAAAAATCAAAAAGTAATCTGTTTAGTAATTCTTTTGTTGATTGTGATAGGTATCCATTATCAGGAACAATATTACGGTTTGATCCAAAGTCAATCTGGTAATATTGTTGAATGTCTTATCATGCTCCAGAAAGTAGCTAGCTGATCATCTTGGAACAGCTTCAAAAGCAATTTTTAAAATCCCCTGAAATGTTTTATTTCAGACAAGAAAAAATTAGATGTATGGAGAAATGTCATGATAAAGTAGTGGAGAAATAATGAATCTATCATTTGTAATTGCTCCTATAAAAAATTTACAACATGAAAGGCATCTGTTAACCTAGAGACAGACAGTTCAGGGAACCTTTTTCACAAATGCAGATGTTGTATGAAATTGAGCTCAAAGCATTTTTAAGTGTCCAAAATGTAATCCCAAACTTTATTACATTTGCCCCTCTGTCTACATTCCAAACTGCTTTGTAAAAGCTGATTTTTTTCCCCCCAACTAGCAGGTCTGCAATGAAAAGTAGACTATTTGTCTCACTAATATAGACTAAGTTTTAAAGGGCAGTTCAGAATGAAGATGAAGGGACAAAATTAGCACAGATGTCATTAAAGGATGATGATGGATGCTAATTGAAAAGAGTTTTTAGTTCCTAAATGTCTGAGGTTTTTGTGTCTGGTTTCCATTCATGTAAGGGTCGAAGGAGGAGGAGTCACATACAGTGCAACAAGAAGTAAACGGGCAATAAAGTTTGAGACTCCCACACATCTTTGTGTACTAGTAGGAACCACCTTGTGGGCTGGAACTCTGACGTATTGAACCATCAATGGGAGGCATCTCCTCTGATTGACTGTGCATATGACTTTATAGATCCTATTTAAGCTGTGGGATGAGGAAACAGGTCCTCTTTGACCTGGAGTTCACTGGGAGTCAGCAAGAAGTCAGCTAGGCAGGATGCAAACACGTGGGAATTAGGAGAGACTGGCAGTTGCGAATGCTGAGTGGGCATTCACATATTCTCTTTTATCAAAGATAGAAAAAAAATCACTAACACTATCTTAGGAGCAAATATTTTAAGTTAGGTATCCCTTATCAGGAATATTTTTTTTTTAAAGGGAGAGGCTAGTAATGTTGGGGATACATTATAATAGAAAATTAATATGCATTAGGTTGAGTTCTGGCATCACAAAATTTAAAACCATTCTTTTAAAGTAAAATTATTACAACAATTACAAACTACTGGGATCTTTATCTTCATTTTCTAACTTTTGAGATATGTATGCATCTCTTTCTAATAAAATTTTTCATGATAAAAATCAGGGTGGGGGCAGAAACTTATCACAATATTATTCAGTACTTATATAACACTTGCTATTTGTGAAATGCTTGAAGTTCTCTCAAATATGAAATGTTCCCAAATAACCTTGGGCTCATTTTTCATCTTTATCTGAATCCCATGGAATTAAAACAATCGTGAACTCTTTGAAAAATCAACAGGAGCCTAGGGCTTTGGACCTAACTGTGGCATGGAGCAACAGACCTACCATCATTCAAGGTGTTTAGTCTAAAAATGAGCCTGAAACTCATTTAAAAACCTATGTTTAAGATGCTGTACTCCCCAAAATTTTACCTACTCTGAGGAGAAACATCCTAAGCATCCCAGAGAAGAAAGTTCAGAAGGCTCTTAACTTCATGCTCACCCAGATTGGAAATGGGTCCCAAGATAAAGGTTTCTCCATTTTATTCTACATAAAACAGACCACATTAAAACATTCATACACAGAGGATCCATTTGAACAGAGAAAAATTGTGAAGTACAAGAAATTTGATTTCACTGCTATCTTGTCCTGCTTTTAGTGTGTCTCTCTTTCTGAAAATTGGTATGGTGTGCCCAAGGGTGTTCTGGAGTCAGAGCTGGAGTTTACTCATGGGAGTCAATTATTCAGTTTTGTGTGAGTTCACTTCTTTAATTTTCTATCTCTGCTAATTCTTTTACTGTTATTCTGCTCCTGAGCTTGCCTTGTTTATCAACCTCCCCCACCCATAGATCTTTCCTTTATTTTCTTCCTCCATATTTTCCTTCCCTCTTTATCCCATTCCCAGTAATCAACACAGTCTTATCTCATTCCTTTTATCCTACTATATGCTATTTACATATCTTATCCTGCTCACTTAATATAAATAGCCTTCTATAAATATCCTATTACTCCATTATTTCTTTAAAGATTCTGAAGGTTGCTATCCCCTTTATGAAATATATACATACATGTATATTGGAATCTTTACAAACTGTTAAGTCATTAGAATTGATAGAGACAATAATTATCTAATTTAGCATGGTTCAGTATGATTGATCTGATCCTACAAGGAGGTGTTATGGGTACTAAGAAACAAGGTACTAAGTGGAACTGAGAAACAATGCTTGTGTTCACACCTTTACTCATTGGAGTTCACACATTCTGGAGATTTCAGGGTTTAGTATGAGATATCCAAAATCATACCTCTCTTAATCCCTGCCTCCAGAAGGAGGAGTCAACCTTTGGGAGATCATATATAAAAAGAGGCTCTTAGCTTGGGGTTAGTGAGTTACTTCAGATTAGAGAGTTACTTCAGAACATTCCCAGGGGTCGGAGAGGAGCACTCTGGGAGGAAGCCCACAAGCCCTCTCTCCCAGGCAAGAGAGATTCATTGCATCTTCCACCTTGGTGCTGGCTGGAGGCTAAAGGACAAATCTTTGGATTTGGAGACATTCAGGAGGGAGCTCTTAAAACCAAAGAGAGAGAGAGGCCTCTTAGAAAACTAACTGGGCTATATTGGAGACAATAAAAGATCAGAACTTTTAGCACCTGGCTGCATTTGGGTGATTATTACTTTTAACTGAAACTAAGGCTGCCTCCAGAAAACCTCCCCAAGAAACCTGCTCCCAGAGAGAACCATTATATTTTAAAGAAGAGAAAAACACCACACATATTTATATGCATTGTTCCCTTAATTTAATCCAATGTGAATTGTTTTCAGAATTATCAACCTTCTTCCCCCATCTAATGCCTATGTGTCAGTTCTTCCTCTGTACTTCATTTATATAGCATAATTACCATTTTTGCATTTTCCTAGACAGCTTTACTTTAGACTTAGATCATACTCAATTCTGCCCCATTTCTTTTGGATTCTCCAGTTAAATGATGTCAATTTTAGATATATAGTGTACATTTCTACTTATAAAACAGTTTGACTTATTGAGTCTCTTGAAATTAGTCTTTGATGTGGGCGTTTATATGTTAAATTTTCCAACCTACTGAGCCATCTTCCCATTATCCTTTCTGTTCCCTATTATTATTATTATTATTTTGCTGAGGCAATTGGGGTTAAATGACTTGTCCAGGGTCATACAATTAGGAAGTATTAAGTGTCTGTGGTCATATTTGAACACAGGTCCTCTTGACTTTGGGCTGGTGTTCTATATACTGCACCACCTAGCTGCCCCTGTCCCCTAGTATCTTTAAAATCAAATAGAAACTCCTTTGTTTGGCACTTAAAACCTTTCACAATCTGATTCCAAGTGAACTCTTCCATTTTAGTATGTGTTATATTCCTTCATAATTTTAGTATACAGCATTCTATATTCTCTGGGGATCAGAAAAAGTACCTGTCTTGGTGTTCTCATGCAACATTCCATCTTCAACTTCCATGTTTTTGTATGCAGATTGTCGACATCCCTGTCTGAAATGGAATTCTTCACCGCTTCCACTTGTTGGAATCCCCTTAAAAACTCACTTTATATACCTCTTTATATAAGAGAGGCCATTTCTGATTTTCCCAATTCTTAGTGCTCCCCTCTAAAAAAGAATATTTTGGTATTATTTTGCATACATTTTATATGTATCTACCTGGATACATACCCCACCATGTCTACATACACACACAAACACAACCCAGCAGTTAGCATTTTGTGAAATGGTTTATTGCAAAGCACTTCACAAAATTATCTCATTTTATCTGTATAAAAACTTCTATTATTATTATTATTATACCAGTTTTACAGATGAGAAAATCAGGCAGAAAAGAAGTTGAGTGACGTGCTGAGGATCACACAGGTAATAGTGTCTCAAGTTGTATTTGAACTCAGATTTCTCCTAATTCCAGTTATAGCATCCTATTCACTTTTCTACTTAGCTGTCTATAGAATAAATGTCCATTCAAAGCAAAGGTAAAAGCATTTTTAAATATGTTTGGTGTTTTATAGCTTGTTGATTGTTAACCTGGATGATTTTGGGATCTAATAATCACAACAATATTGTTTAAAGTTTGCAAAATATTTTAAATACATTGGGTCATTTAAGCCAGAAATTCCTTATCCTTTTTAGTTCTTTGTTTCCTCATATGTGGGTATAAGACTAAATGGTTTTTGTTAACTTTTATAACACTATGATTTTATTTTGTCTCCTCTTCCTGTAGAAGTACTTATAATCCACATGCTAAATGAAAAAAAAAGGTTACTCAATATGCTATGCTGTTGCTCCTAATTTTTTTTTAATTCACTTTAATTTCTTTTCATTAAAAAAAAATTATGGACTACACACACATTGGCAAAAAGATATTTGCATATTCAAATAATGGAAGAGAGGCTGTATATGAATTAATTTCTAGTATGTGATTTTTTTAAATAAATGTAGAATAGTATCAACACTTCCATTGCTTCTCTGTATCACCTCAACTTTCTTCTCTATTCTATTTTTAAGATGTTTCATTGGCTTTTTTTTTTTTTTGCAATACCTTTACTATCCAACCCCTGTTCTTTACTATTTCCTCCACAAAGAACAAAATAAAATAACAGCATTAACAACAATAAAAGCCCCTCCATTATAGCAAATAAGTATAATCTCTATGCCATCTCCATAATTTTGCAATGTTGATTCATTCCCTGTCTGCCAAGAGTGGGAAAGCATGCAATATCATCTATTTTCTAGTTATCCTTATTTTTCTAAGATAAGATTCCTTTCTCTCTCCCTCTCTCATCAAAACTTACCTATCCTGTGCTATGTTTATTCAGGAGCTTTTGATTTGCTGTAGAATCTGAGGCAATTGTGACACTTAACCCTGTTTACCTCAATTTCCTCATCTGTAAGATGAGTTAGAAAAGGGAATGGCAAACTACTCCATTATTTTTGCCAAGAACACCCCAAATGGGTATCATAAAGAGTTGTAAATGACTGAAAAGTGATTGAACAATAAAAAATCAATCTGAGAAAACACAGTTAATAGGAATGAACAATGTAATAGAACATTCAAAAATGCTAATGTGTTTTAGGTGATATTAAAAGGGACATAGTTATAGTACCTATATTTAGGGAGATGATAATTCTGTTCTATTCTGCCTGGAATATTATATTCAATTCTTGATTCCAAATTTAGTAAGCACTTTAATAAGTTTGAATAGTATTCAGAAGAAGGTAAGTAGATGATGAAAATCCTTTATATCAGGCCTTATGTAACTTTTGACGAAGATGGTATAAAAAGACCTAAAGGAATCCAGATTCCCCTCTCAAATATTCTATAAAAGCTTTAAAGATGAACTAAAAGAATAATGATAAAACTAAAAAGAAATGACTATAAGCTCCTCTAGTCTAGTGTGAAGGCTGCCAGAAATCTGTAAAGATCCTGAATATAGAAAAATTAAAGTAGGCAGAAGGAATAGATTGTAAGCAACTTATAGCCACAGTAGGAGAAAGGATCAGACCAGCAGTCAAGCAACAAAGACCCCTACAATCCTTTCCCAAGCTACAGGATGAGACAGGATCAGACTACCACCTGGGCAGGCCAGTCACCAAGCAACATATAGCAGGAGAAAGAGCTACTATCACTTGGGGAGCAAAGTATTTACAAATCTAGTAGGAAGCCTGCTACAGTAAACTCAATAATATATGGTTGGAACCAGAAATACAGCAACTATAGGTTTAGAACCTATATAAATAAGAGATAGTACAGAAGGATAAAGTCAACACAATTCAAACTTTTAGGAGACTGAGCCAAAACCAAGATTTTTTTTTTTTAATAGAGCATAAGACCTGGTCTTAGTCACTGTATCTAGAGCTAAACAAGAAACAAGGTCTGATCAAATCATAAACTCTTAAGCTTGAAACTGAATGGAAATATGAATACACAGAAAAAAATAGAAAAAAATTCAGAAAACTTTGATGAATGCTGGAGCTAGTCATTTAGCCCTGTTTGACTCAGTTCTTCA
Organism: Antechinus flavipes; assembly: GCF_016432865.1. Lineage (NCBI taxonomy): Eukaryota > Metazoa > Chordata > Mammalia > Dasyuromorphia > Dasyuridae > Antechinus > Antechinus flavipes. The sequence continues at coordinate 414,377,572 of NC_067399.1, forward strand.
TCTGTAAAATGAGCTGGAGAAGAATATGGCAAATCACTCCAATATCTATGTCAAGATACTGACCCCAAATGGGTCACAAAAAATAAAATACAACCAAAAATGATTAAACAACTAAATCAGGAACAATACTGTGAAGATGAAAAAAAGCAGAAAAAGATCCTGACTATAGAAAGTTATGATGGTGACAGGGAAAATCAAAACACAAACTCAGAAAAAGATAATAAAGACAAAATTGTCACAGCTAAACCTTAAATTAAAATATGAATTAGTCTTAGGCCATGGAAGAACTCAAAAAAGGACTTTAAAAATATTGGGAAAACAAATAAGAGTGATACCTCACAGAATGGCTAAGATGACAGGAAAAGATAACAATAAATGTTGGGGAGGGTATGGGAAAACTGGGACATTGTTGGTGGAGTTGTTAACTAATCGAACTATTCTAAAGAACAATTTGCAACTATGTCCAAAGGGCTATCAAACTCTGCATACCCATTGATCCAGCAGTGTTTCCTGTATCCCAAAGAGATCATTAAATAGGGAAAAGGACCTACATGTGCAAAAAATTTTTGTAGCAGCCTTTTTTATAGTGGCAAAGAACTGGAAATTTAGTGGATGTTCATCACTTGGGGAACGGCTGAATACTTTATGGCATATGAATATTGTGGAATATTATTATTCTGTAAGAAACAATCAACTGAAATAAATAAATTAATAAATAAATAAATAAATAAATAAATAAATAAATAAATAAATAAGTGAATGAATGATCAGCAGGATGATTTCAGAGACTTACATTAACTGATGCTAAATGAAATGAGTAGAACCAAAAGAACATTGTACACAGCAATTACAAGATTTTGTGATGATCAACTCTGATGGCTCTTTTCAAGAATGAAGTGATTATCAGACCAATTCCAATGGAGTTGTGATGGAGAGAGCCATCTGCATCCAGAGAGAGGACTGTGGGGACTGACTATGGGTCACAATATAGTATTTTTTTTCCTTTTTATTTTCTTTTTGTTTTCTTTCTCATTTTTTTTCCTTTTTTGCAATGTTCTCTGGTTTGCTTTTCTTGGGGTCTCTGGGAGCAGCCTTCATTTCAGTTCAGTAATCACCACAAAGCCAGCCAGGTATTAAAGTCCATATTCTTTATTATCTCCTTCCTGGGGCTGGGCAGCTTTCTGGAGAGCCTTTCAGACTGGCCTTGGTCTCAGTGAAGAAGTGCAGGAGGCCAGGCCAGTCACCAAGAGTCTGACTGAAGGTGAAATGATTTTCTGTCTCCTTGGCTCTGAGAACTTAAGCTCCTGCCTCCAGTTCTATTGTCTTCTCTGCCTCTGAATCAGAAGGAATCTAGCTGAGGCTTCTAGTATATATGCTGTACACTGAGTATAAACCAATCATTATTTCATTAGGAAACCATTATTTATTGTAAGATTAAATCAATCATACTGAACCATGCTAAACTAGATAACCATTGTCTCATCTATTCCACTTAGTACCTTGTAAGAATCCTTTGTTTCAAGTTCAGAGTTTGAGTTCTGGTCCATAACACTTTTTGATCTGATTTGTCTTGTGCAGCATGATAAATGTGGAAATATGTTTAGAATAGTTGCACATGTTTAACATATATTGGATTACTTGCCATCTAGGGGAAAGGATAAGAGGAAGGAAGTAAGAAAAAAATTTGAGACACAAGGTTTTGCAAGAATGAATGTTAAATTTGGAACTATGCTCAAAAAGTTAGCAAATTGTGCATATCCTTTGACCCAGCAGTGTTTTTACTGGCTTATATCACAAAGAGATCGTAAAGGAAGAAAAGGGACTCACATGTGCAAAAATGTTTGTGGCAGCCCCTTCTTTTTGGGATTCTCACCTCCTTGAGAAGTCAGGGAGGACATGACCACCTATGTTCTAAAACAAAGGAAAGCGGGAGATGTTATGGGCCAGAACTGTGTACTTGAAACAAAGGATTCTTACAAGGTGCTAACTCAGTGGAATTGATAAAGACAATGGTTATCTAGTTTAGCATGGTGACTAATAGTTCTCTAGTTCAGTACATGTACTTAATATAGTTCCACAAGATTCATACTTATGATAATGTAATTATAAAAGACTATATAAAAGCCAGCAGGCACAGAGACAGATTTATTCCATCGTCTACCTTTGTAGTAGCTGGAGGCTGAAGCACAAGCCCTCAGACTTAGAGCCATATTCATTCACTCTATCTCACATCTTAGCTTCTCCACTGAAACCAAGACTCCAGAAGACCTTTAAGAAAGCTAGCCTAAAGTGAAATGAGCAGAACCAGGAGATCATTATACACTTCAGCAACGATACTGTATGAGGATGTATTCTGATGGAAGTGGATTTCTTTGACAAAGAGACCTAACTCAGTTTCAATTGATAAATGATGGACAGAAGTAGCTACATCCAAAGAAAGAACACTGGGAAATGAATGTGAACTATTTGCATTTTTGTTTTTCTTCCCGGGTTATTTATACCTTCTGAATCCAATTCTCCCTGTGCAACAAGAAACTGTTCGGTTCTGCAAACATATATTGTATCTAGGATATACTGCAACATATTTAACATATATAGGACTGCTTGCCATCTAGGGGAGGAGGTGGAGGGAGGGAGGGGAAAAATCAGAACAGAAGCGAGTGCAAGGGATAATGTTGTAAAAAAAAATTACCCTGAAATGGATTCTGTCAATAAAAAGTTATTATAAAATAAAATTAAAAAAAAAAAAAGAAAGAAAGAAAGAAAGCTAGCCTAGGCCCCAGGCAAGGAAGCAATACTGTGAAGGAGATAATAAAGGATTTGGACTTTAATGTCTGGCTATTCTCGTGGTGATTCTGAACTGAAAGGAAGGCTGGTTCCAAGACCTCCAGAAAATCAAACAAGGACACTACACATTCACAGTTCCACCAATAATGTATCAGTGTCCCAGTTTTCCTACATTCCCTCTAACATTTGTCATTATTTTTTCCTGTCATCTTAGCCAATCTGACAGTTTTGTAGTGATATCTCAGAGTTGTCTTAATTTGCATTTCTCTGATCAATAGTGATTTGGAGCACCTTTTCATATGACTAGAAATAGTTTTAATTTTTAAATCTGAAAATTGTCTGTTTATATCCTTTGACCATTTATCAATTGGAGAATAACTTGAATTCTTATAAATTTGAGTTAATTGTCTATATATTTTAGAAATGAGACCTTTATCAGAACCTTTAAACGTAAAAATGTTTTCCCAGTTTATTGCTTCCCTATTAATCTTATCTGCATTAGTTTTGTTTGTACAAAACCTTTTTTATTTAATATATGATCTCTACTTCTTCTTTGGTCACAAATTCTTTAGTCTTCCACAGATCTGAGAGATAAACTATCCTATGTTCTTCTACTTTGTTTATAATATCATTATGTATAGATCATGAACCCATTTCCATCTTATTTTGGTATATGATGTTAGGTGTGGCTCAATGCCTAGTTTCTGCCATACTATTTTCCAATTTTCCCAGCAGTTTTTGTCAAATAGTGAGTTCTTATCCCAAAAACTGGGGTCTTTGAGTTTATCAAACACTGGATTACTATTATCATTGACTATTTTTTCTTGTGAACCTAACCTGTTCCACTAATCAAGTACTCTGTTTCTTAACCAGTACCAAATGATTTTGGTGACTGCTACTTTATAATATAGTTTTAGATCTGGTATAACTAGGCCACCCTCATTTGCTTTTTTTTTTTTTTTAATTCCCTTTAAATTCTTGACCTTTTGTTCTTCCAGATGAATTTTGTTGTTATTTTTCCTAGGTCAGTAAAATAGTTTTTTGGAGAGTTTTATTGGCATAGCACTAGATAAATAGATTAGTTTAGGTAGTATTGTCATCTTTATTATATTTGCTTGACTTATCCAAGAGCACTTGATATTTTTCCAATTGTTTAAATCAGATTTTATTTGTGTAGAAAGTGTTTTATAGTTTTGCTTATATAATTCCTGACTTTCCCTTGGAAGATACATTTCCAAATATTTTATACTATCAACAGTTATTTTAAATGGAATTTCTCTTTATATCTCTTGCTGTTAGATTTTGTTTGTGATGTATAAAAATGCTGATGATTTATATGGATTTATTTTGTATCCTACAACTGCTAAAATTGTGGATTACTTCTAATAGTTTTTTAGTTGATTCTCTAGAGTTTTCTAAGCATATCATTATATCATCTGCAAAGAGTAATAATTTGGTTTCCTCATGATCTACTCTAATTCTTTTAATCTCTTTTCTTCTCTTATTACCAAAGCTAGTATTTCTAATACAATATTGAATAGTAATGGTGATAGTGAGCAACCTTGTTTCACCCCTGATTTTATTGGGAATGGTTCCAATTTATTAACATTACATATGATGCTTGCTGATAGTTTTAAATAGCTGCTGCTGACTATTTTAAGGAAAAGTCCATTTATTCTTATACTCTCCAGTGTTTTTTTTAATGGGAACGGATATTGTCAGTTCTATTTTCTACATAGAATAGCTCATTTTATTTGATATTTAAGTTTGGAATAATGTAAAATAAAAAGATCAATCCATATGAGCATCAACTGAAGGAACTGAAGACATTTAACCTGGAGAAGAGAAAACCTAGATGGGAGTGGGAGAAGAATGTGATAGTTGCTTCAGATATTTATAGAAGTTGTCATTTGGAAGAGAGATTAGACCTATTCTATTTGACTTTTGAGAGTAGAACTAGGAACAATGGCTGAAAGCTGCAAATAAGCAAATTTGAAGTTGATATAAGGAAAGATTTCCTAATAATTAGGTTGATCCCAAGGTGGAATGGGAGAGGAATAGAGGTTGTCTATTACTGGAGATCTTAAAGCAAAGACTAAATCATCTATCAGATATGTTGTAGCAAATATCCTTGTTCAAGAATAAACCACTTGTTCTGAAACTTAAAGGACAATTTTCCTTATCACTGTATCATGATTCTTTTTTTAATCATAGATTTCAAGTATTCTAATTATTCTTCTTGATGTGTTCTCTATTTTTTCTTATGAGATGTTTCACATTCTTTTTTATTTTTTTTCATTCTTTATGTTTTGTTTTATTATTTCTGTCTCTTATAACTTCTCTGACCTTGGCCAATTCTAGTTTTCAAATAGTAATTTCCTTCCTTAAAACTTTAGATCTTTTTTTCTAGTTGGTTAATTGTCATTTCATTATCTTGTTTTTCTTGTATTGTTCTTATTTTCAAAAAATTCCTCTGTCTCCCTCACTTGGTTTTTAAGGGTTGTTTTTTGTTTTGTTTTGTTTAGTTCTGTGAATTCTTTTAAGGCAGGTGGCCATTTAACATTATTCTTGGGAATAGAAGAGGTGTTTTTTTTTTTTTTTTAAATTTCAGTGTCCTCCTGATGCTAAGTGAGATGGGTAGAACCAGGAGATCATTATACACTTTGACAACGATATTGTATGAGGATGTATTCTGATGGAAGTGGATTTCTCTGACAAAGAGACTTAACTGAGTTTCATTGGAGAAATGATGGACAGAAACAGCTACACCCAAAGAAGGAATACTGGGAAATGAATGTGAACTATTTGCATTTTTTATTTTCTTCCCAAGTTATTTTTACCTTCTGAATCCAATTCTCCCTGTGCAACAAGAGAGCTGTTCGGTTCTGCAAATATGTATTGTATCTAGGATATACTGCAACATGTTTAGCATATATAGGACTGCTTGCCATCCTGGGGGGGGGGGGGGGGGGGGGAGGAGGGAGGGGAAAAAACGAAACATAAGTGATTGAAAGGGATAATGTCGTGTAGAAATTATCCTGGCATGGATTCTGTCAATGCGAAGTTATTATTAAATAAAATAAAATTTATAAAAAAAATAAATAAATAAATAAATAAATTTCAGTGTCCTCTTCTAAATGAACTTTGGTCTTTCCTATTCTTATAATAACTTTATATGGTAGGGTTCTTTCTCCTTTACCTGTTATTTTATTTTTTTATAAGAATTTGTTAGTGTAATTGATGTAATATGATTTTGTAGTTCCCTGATTTGGAGGGTCTTCTGGAAATATGATTTCAAAGTCCTCTGACTTTGCACCTTCTCCCCTAAGCTAGGAATGATATTATTCTGACAATCTGATTCAGTTAGATAGTTTTTGGCCTCAGAATAATCCCACAGATCAAACTCCTGAGACCATAGTGAATAGACCATTCCTTAGTTCATTGCTGACTGATAATCTGGTCAGTAATAATCTGATCAAGGAGAACCAAATTCCGGAGACCACTTCTCCATCCTACCTATGAGCCATAGAATTAGCATGTCAATGATAGAAAGCAGGATAAATATGTCTCTTTACTTCTGTTTTTCTATTAATTTCTTTTGGAATTCAGCCTGCTTTGTAATAGTGTTACAATTACAATAAACTTTGCCCCTTGACAAGGAAATGGATTCAAGCCTACAAATTCTTTTGAGACATACTGGTCTGTGACTCCTAACTTTGGGTGTCTCTTTCCCAACCTCAATATAATCATCTCTAGATCTGAGTCAGGGAAGAATGATCCCTCTGGCCTCAGATCCTCCTTCAGTTATCCCCTCTGACCTGTGGCAATGTGTATGTCAACCTACTTATCCACTTATACATTCCTAGAAAATATATTATTTTCTTGTAAGTGCCCATAGCCAGTGGACAATATCCTTCATACCACTTCTTTGGCCCAATTCTTGTGAATAATATGTTGAAGACTGTTATATTTACTACAAACCTTTCCATTGCTCTGTGGTGACTTGCAAATTTAATACTTCAGAGATATACTGAAATTTGCACAATCATTCCAAATTAATACTGAAATTAAGAAAATAGACCTTTGTGTCTGGAAAACCACAAGATCTTTTTGTTCCATTAATGGACTTCCATTAAGAAGTAGCCTCAGGACTTCCGGTTAAGATGGCGGAGAGGAGGCTCACAGCTGCATAAGCTCCACGCTTTCTCTCACTATCCATTTCATTACAAGCCTCTGAATCAATGCTTGACTGAAAAAAACCCACAAATAGTTACCAAGAGAAGCCATCCTTGAGATCCGCCAAGAAAGGTCTGTCTTTACTGGAGGGCTGGGGCGGTTTTAGATCGGGCGCAGGTGGCGGGCAGCGGCAGTGAGGGCACAGGAGCAGACTGGAGAGGGGGTGGAGAGTGATCGTAGCCGTCTCTGCGGGGAGAGCTTCGCTACAGGTTTGGATACTTTGCTCCGGCAGCAAGTCAACAGCCCAGCAGAGAAGCTAAAAACACCGGGGCTGAAGAATACAACCCCAAACAGCTGGAGTCTCTCAGGACCTGGCCGCCCCCCCCTTCCCCCCCCCCAGTGACTCAGCACTCTTTGGGATCTCAGAGCGCAGGCGCAGCACAGTCCTGCTAGTGCCTCACTGCTGCCCCCTGCAGTCTGTAGAGGAAGCTCGATAACACACCCAGCCCCCCCCCCAAAGAAAGACTCCAGTTTTTTCTGTTTTTCTTTGGTAGTTTGTCTCTGATTAATAGACAGAATGAGCAAGAAGCTGAAGAGGACTTTAACCCTTGACAGCTTCTATACAGATAGAGAGCAGACTCTAAATCCTGAGGAGACTAAAAACAGGCAGTCCCCAGGTGAATCCCCAAAGGAGGAGATCGTCTGTTCCTCAGCACAGATGAACCTCATAGAAGCGATTAAAAAGGCTCTCACAAGGGAGCTAGAAGAAAAATGGGAAAAGAGCCTGGAGAAGTCAGTTAAAGAGAGAGTGGATAAAGAAGTAAAATCCTTGAAAAATAGGATTAGTGAACTGGAAACAGAAAACAGCTCTCTAAAAAACAAAATTGGCGAAATGGAAAAAAATTCCACAGAACAAAAGAACTCAATTGGACAATTAGAAAAAGATTTTAAAAAAGTGAGTGAAGAGAATACTTCACTGAAAATCAGAATTGAACAAGTGGAATTGAATGACTCGAGGAGACAAGAAGAATCAGTCAAGCAAATCCAAAAAAATCAAACAATGGAGAAAAATGTGAAATACCTTCTGGGGAAGACAACAGACCTGGAAAACAGATCCAGGAGAGACAATCTGAGAATCATTGGACTCCCAGAAAAACATGATGAAAAAAAGAGCCTGGACACTGTCTTCCAGGAAATTATCAAAGAGAACTGCCCAGAAGTCATAGGAACAGAGGAAAAAATAAACATTGAAAGGATTCATCGATCACCCACTGAAAGGGATCCTAAAATCAAAACACCAAGGAATATAGTGGCCAAATGCCAGAACCCTCAGATGAAAGAAAAAATATTGCAAGCGGCTAGAAAAACCCAATTCAAGTATCAAGGAGCCACAATAAGGATCACCCAGGATCTGGCAGCATCCACATTAAAAGATCGAAGGGCCTGGAATATGATATTCCGAAAGGCTAAGGAACTTGGTATGCAACCAAAAATAACTTACCCAGCGAGAATGAGCATCTTTTTCCAGGGAAGAAGATGGACATTCAACGAAGTAAGCGAATTTCATCTATTTCTGATGAAAAAACCAGAACTTAACAAAAAGTTTGATCTACAAATATAGAACTCAAGAGAAATCTAAAAAGGTAAAGATTAATCTTGGGAACTATATTTTGACTATATAGATGTATAAAGAATACATGTATACCTTGTTCTAGAAATTGATGTGGAAAGGACATTGTACCAGAAAAAGGGTAAAGTGGGGGTAGTACATCTCATGAAGAGGCATAGGAAACCTATTATATCTGAGAGAAAGAGTGGAGGGGGATGAATATAGTGGGTATCTTACTGCCTTCAGAATTGGCTTTAAGTGAAAAATCTTAAGACATATTCAATCTATGGTGAAACTTCTCCGATCTCATTGAAAAGTGAGAAGGGAAAAGTGGAAAGGGAAGGAATAAGCTAAGCGGAAGGGAATACGGGAACTGGGAGGGAAAGGGGTAAGATAGGGGGAGGAACTCTAAGGCGGGGGGAGGGATACTAAAAAGGGAGGGCTGTGAGAAGCAAGGGGTGCTCACAAGCTTAATACTTGGAAGGGGGGAAAGGGGAAAGAAGGGAGGAAAGCATAAACCAGGGTTAACAAGATGGCAAGTAATACAGAATTGGTCATTCTAACCATAAACGTGAACGGGGTAAACTCCCCCATAAAGAGGAAGCGGTTAGCAGAATGGATTAAAAGCCAGAATCCTACAATATGTTGTTTACAGGAAACACACCTGAAGCGGGGAGATACATGCAGGTTAAAGGTAAAAGGTTGGAGCAAAATCTACTATGCTTCAGATGAAGTCAAAAAAGCAGGGGTAGCCATCCTGATCTCAGATCAAGCTAAAGCAAAAATTGACCTAATTAAAAGAGATAAGGAAGGACACTATATCTTGCTAAAGGGTAGCATGGATAATGAAGCACTATCTATATTAAACATATATGCACCAAGTGGGGTAGCATCTAAATTCTTAAAAGAGAAACTAAGAGAGCTGCAAGAAGAAATAGACAGTAAAACTATAATAGTGGGAGATCTTAACCTTGCACTCTCAGAATTAGATAAATCAAACCACAAAATAAATAAGAAAGAAGTCAAAGAGGTAAATAGAATACTAGAAAAGTTAGATATGATAGATCTCTGGAGAAAATGTAATGGAGACAGAAAGGAATACACTTTCTTTTCAGCAGTTCATGGAACCTATACAAAAATTGATCATATATTAGGACATAAAAACCTCAAACTCAAATGTAGTAAGGCAGAAATAGTAAATGCATCCTTTTCAGACCACGATGCAATGAAAATTACATTCAACAAAAAAGCAGGGGGAAGTAGACCAAAAAATAATTGGAAACTAAATAATCTCATACTAAAGAATGATTGGGTGAAACAGCAAATCATAGACATAATTAATAACTTCACCCAAGAAAACGATAATAATGAGACATCATACCAAAATGTATGGGATGCAGCCAAAGCGGTAATAAGGGGAAATTTCATATCTCTAGAGGCCTATTTGTATAAAATAGAGAAAGAGAAGGTCAATGAATTGGGTTTGCAATTAAAAATGCTAGAAAAGGAACAAATTAAAAACCCCCAGTCAAACACTAAACTTGAAATTCTAAAAGTAAAAGGTGAGATCAATAAAATTGAAAGTAAAAAAACTATTGAATTGATTAATAAAACTAAGAGTTGGTTCTATGAAAAAACCAACAAAATAGACAAACCCTTAGTAAATCTGATTAAAAAAAGGAAAGAGGAAAATCAAATTGTTAGTCTTAAAAATGAAAAGGGAGAACTCACCACTAACGAAGAAGAAATTAGAGCAATAATTAGGAGTTACTTTGCCCAACTTTATGCCAATAAATTCGACAACTTAAATGAAATAGAAAAATACCTCCAAAAATACAGCTTGCCCAAACTAACAGAGGAAGAAGTAAATATCCTAAACAGTCCCATCTCAGAAAAAGAAATAGAACAAACTATCAATCAACTCCCTAAGAAAAAATCCCCAGGACCAGATGGATTTACATGTGAATTCTACCAAACATTTAAAGAACAATTAACTCCAATGTTATATAAACTATTTGAAAAAATAGGGATTGAAGGAGTCCTACCAAACTCCTTTTATGACACAGATATGGTACTGATACCTAAACCAGGTAGGCTGAAAACAGAGAAAGAAAATTATAGACCAATCTCCCTAATGAATATTGATGCTAAAATCTTAAATAAAATATTAGCAAAAAGATTACAGAAAATTGTCACCAGGATAATACACTATGACCAAGTAGGATTTATACCAGGAATGCAGGGCTGGTTCAATATTAGGAAAACTATTAGCATAATTGACTATATCAATAACCAAACAAACAAAAACCACATGATCATCTCAATAGATGCAGAAAAAGCATTTGATAAAATCCAACATCCATTCCTAATAAAAACACTTGAGAGCATAGGAATAAATGGACTTTTCCTTAAAATAGTCAGGAGCATATATTTAAAACCATCAGTAAGCATCATATGCAATGGGGAAAAACTGGAACCTTTCCCAGTAAGATCTGGAGTGAAGCAAGGTTGCCCACTATCACCATTATTATTTAATATCGTATTAGAAACACTAGCCTCGGCAATAAGAGTCGAGAAAGATATAAAAGGAATTAGAGTAGGCAATGAGGAAACCAAACTATCACTCTTTGCAGATGATATGATGGTATACCTAGAGAACCCCAGAGATTCTACCAAAAAGCTATTGGAAATAATTCATAATTTTAGCAAAGTAGCTGGCTACAAAATAAATCCCCATAAATCCTCAGCATTTTTATACATCACCAACAAAACCCAACAGCAAGAGATACAAAGAGAAATTCCATTCAGAATAACTGTTGATAGCATAAAATATTTGGGAATCTATCTACCAAAGGAAAGTCAGGAATTATATGAGCAAAATTATAAAAAAGTCTCCACACAAATAAAGTCAGACTTAAATAATTGGAAAAATATTAAGTGCTCTTGGATCGGCCGAGCGAACATAATAAAGATGACAATACTCCCTAAACTAATCTATTTATTTAGTGCTATACCAATCAGACTTCCAAGAAAATATTTTATTGATCTAGAAAAAATAACAACAAAATTCATATGGAACAATAAAAAGTCGAGAATCTCAAGGGAATTAATGAAAAAAAAATCAAATGAAGGCGGCCTAGCTGTACCTGATCTAAAATTATATTATAAAGCAGCAGTCACCAAAACCATTTGGTATTGGCTAAGAAATAGATTAGTGGATCAGTGGAAAAGGCTAGGCTCACAAGACAGAATAGTCAATTATAGCAATCTAGTGTTTGACAAACCCAAAGCCCCTAACTTCTGGGAAAAGAATTCATTATTTGATAAAAACTGCTGGGATAATTGGAAATTAGTATGGCAGAAATTAGGCATGGACCCACACTTAACACCATATACCAAGATAAGATCAAAATGGGTCTATGACCTAGGCATAAAGAACGAGACTATAAATAAATTAGAGGAACATAGAATAGTTTATCTCTCAGACTTGTGGAGGAGAAAGAAATTTGTGACCAAAGATGAACTAGAGACCATTACTGATCACAGAATAGAAAATTTCGATTACATCAAATTAAAAAGCCTTTGTACAAATAAAACTAATGCAAACAAGATTAGAAGGGAAGCAACAAACTGGGAAAACATTTTCACAGTTAAAGGTTCTGATAAAGGCCTCATTTCCAAAATATATAGAGAACTGACTCAAATTTATAAGAAATCAAGCCATTCTCCAATTGATAAATGGTCAAAGGATATGAACAGACAATTTTCAGAGGATGAGATTGAAACTATTACCACTCATATGAAAGAGTGTTCCAAATCATTATTGATCAGAGAAATGCAAATTAAGACAACTCTGAGATACCACTACACACCTGTCAGATTGGCTAAGATGACAGGAAAAAATAATGATGAATGTTGGAGGGGATGTGGGAAAACTGGGACACTAATGCATTGTTGGTGGAGTTGTGAACGAATCCAACCATTCTGGAGAGCAATCTGGAATTATGCCCAAAAAATTATCAAATTGTGCATACCCTTTGATCCAGCAGTGTTTCTATTGGGCTTATATCCCAAAGAAATACTAAAGAAGGGAAAGGGACCTGTATGTGCCAAAATGTTTGTAGCAGCCCTGTTTGTAGTGGCTAGAAACTGGAAAATGAATGGATGCCCATCAATTGGAGAATGGCTGGGTAAATTGTGGTATATGAATGTTATAGAATATTATTGTTCTGTAAGAAATGACCAGCAGGATGAATACAGAGAGGACTGGCGAGACTTACATGAACTGATGCTAAGTGAAATGAGCAGAACCAGGAGATCATTATACACTTCGACAACGATATTGTATGAGGACATATTTTGATGGAAGTGGATTTCTTTGACAAAGAGACCTGAGTTTCAATTGATAAATGACGGACAAAAGCAGCTACACCCAAAGAAAGAACACTGGGAAACGAATGTAAACTATCTGCATTTTTGTTTTTCTTCCCGGATTATTTATACCTTCTGAATCCAATTCTCCCTACGCAACAAGAGAACTGTTCGGTTCTGCAAACATATATTGTATCTAGGATATACTGCAACATATCCAACATATAAAGGACTGCTTGCCATCTAGGGGAGGGGGTGGAGGGAGGAAGGGGAAAAAAAAATCGGAACAGAAACGAGTGTCAATATAATGTAATTATTAAATAAAAAATTAAAAAAAAATAAATTAAAAAAAAAAAAAAAAAAAAGAAGTAGCCTCATCTTCCCCTCGGCCTCCCTCTGGGTGGGTTTCTAGTTACTGTTAACTATCCCTAGTAGCCTCCATATTAACTCCACTTTTGTTTATTCTTTCTCTTTTGCTCATATTTAGTTCTTGTATTTTCAACATACTTGTGAGAGTTGCTTTTTCCAGAATCCTGAGTCATGAAATTTCTCAAAGGAGTAGGTACAATGGGTAGAACATTGTGCCCTTCAGTGAGTATGATCTCTGCCAATAAAAACCCTTGAGCCTTACAAGGAAAGATTTTTACCCAACTAGTACAGGTGTTAACAAAACCTAAAGTAGTTTGAAGCCCCTACAAGGGGCACATGTACAGGTCCTTTTTTAACAGTCCTTGCAGAATTTACTTGCCTGGGAGTTGTATGGGAATGTAGGAGTCAGGAGTTGGGGAATTTAGTTGCCATGGTCAGGGGCAAACAATCAGCAACATGGGCAGCTGATTTATAAGCATGCTTCCCTTCACCTGAAGTGAATCCCCCTTCCTCTAGGAAACAAAAGAAACCTTTCTAGGTCCATTGACAGCTGGCAATAATTGTTTTCCCTGCATACTTAATGGGGAAATGTTTGGATATCAAAAGTCCCCTTTCTTTCCATATAGCCATAGATCCATAAATCATACAAAACATAAAAAATGCATTTGAAGTCTGTATAAATCTTTGAGAAGTGAGTAAAGGATCTAGAATAAGAGGTCCAGAGACCCCTAGGACTTAGCCCTGCCTTCCATATACATATAGTACATATATACATATACATAAAAGGCTTTAGTAGCTTTCAGGCTAAAAAAAAAAAAAAAAAAACTTAGCCTGATTTTCAAAGGGACAAAGGTTAAAAACTATTATTCTTAGAATCTCTTTAAATAATGGGTACAACTTTAAGATGACTAAATACAATCAATTAAAACTCATAGAGAGTATAGAATCTTAATTTCACATAAAAGAAATTTAATGGAATTAACAATTTTTTCATTTGTAAAAAAAAATGCTGTCAACTTTCTCCAATTGAGGAGTTCCTATATATTTTTTGGAAATAGCCCTATCAACTTATCAAATCAGGTTAAAATTCTGCTCTAGGTTTTTGTTATCATATTCCTTAAACAAGGATGCACTTAAATAAATATTAAATAATTTGCTGAAAACAGATGGGACACCTTAGTAGAAATTGATTTCAGAAAACTTAAGTTTCAAAAAATCTCTTAGAGAACCTATAGACTTGAAAAATAAAAATAAAACATTCAGTTATTAACACTATGTAAATGTAGACTATTCCTTTAAACAATGTTTCAATCAGCAAGGTGGGGAGGGGAACAAAAGACCAGAACCTTTTCATTGGATAGACTAAAAGGACATAACCATATTTGACCAATGTTGTCTGCTTTCTGTGGGTCATATCACTTGAGGGTCTGGCCTTTAAGGACCATGTGACTCCTTGCAACCCAGAGTTTAAGTCTGGGAATAGGGATCATGTGATTTCCTGAACCCTGAGGCCCAAGACCTCATCTTCCTGATCTGAATATAGGGATCATGTGACTTAGACTCAATATTGAAGAAGCTTCATCCAATCAGTTCCATTCAAGAGCATCTGCAGGAAAGGATAAAATTTACTGGCCACCTATCTTTTTTAAGGGCCAGGTCTTTAACTCATATTACTCTAACTCTCATTAATTGACCAACAATAGGTCCCCAATTGGTCATTATTTGGATCCTGATTGATTCAGAGTGAATGTAAATAGTAATCACTTCTGTTTTGGCTAGAAAACCTGAGAACCTTCCCCTTCCAGATTTATTTATTTGTTTTGACTAGGTGAAAAGATCTATTCTTTCTTTGCTACCTTGCCTTAATCACTGAATGGGGGTAGCCTCAGTCAAACTGAGATCTGTTAAAGACTTTAGCTTATTTTTAAAATTTTTAATTTAGTATTTTCCAAATACATAGTTTTCAACATTCTTTGCAAAATCTTGTGTTCCAATTTTTTTTCCTTCTTTCTCTCCTTTCACCCTCCCCAAGACACTCTGATAATATATGCAATTATTCTAAAACTACATATTCATCATGCTTCACAAGAAAAATCTAATCAAAAAGGGAAAAAAAAAAAAACATGAGAAAGAAAACAAGCAAACAAGCAACAACAATAAAAAACGAAAATGCTATCCTTTGATCCATATTCCATCTCCATAGTTCTCTCTCTGAATTCAGATGGCACTTTCTGTCACAAGTCTATTGGAATTGTCTTGGATTACCTCATTGTTGAAAATAACCAAGTCCATCACAGTTGATCATCATATAATTTTGTTATTATGTACAATGTTCTCTTGGTCCTATTCACTGCACTTATGCCATAACAGATGCGAGATAAGACCCAACAGGCATTTGATGTAGAGATTTATTAATAATGGAATATTGACATACAAGCATGGCTACAAGGATCCAAATAGGTCTTAATGGATGAAGCTTCTAGCTTATAAGGAGAAAGAACTGAGAGGGGGAGGGTCCTTATCTCCATAAGCTATAGTTGTACAGAAGCAAAACAACAACAACAACAACAACAACAACAATAACAATAACAATAACAAAAACCCAACAACAACAACAATAAAAACCAAACAGCCTTTTTAGTTCCTTATCTGGGGATGCCCTTGGACCTCATGCTGCCTGAGATGTTTCAGCGAGTTAGCCAAAGGAGGGGGCTGATTGAAAAACAACCCTTAGGGGCTTAAGAGAAGTGGGAGTTTATTGTAATTTCCCTGTCAAGGAATAACAAGGTGTATCTACTGGGGGGTTGAGTACTGAATGCCAAAGCTTGTGCACAAGGGGTTGAATGGAACTGATGGGATGAAGTATTTCTCAGTATTGAGATTGTCACATGATCCCTATGCAGAAAGTGGGAAGATGAGACTTTGGGCCTCAGGTTTCAGGACGTCATAAGATCCCTATTCCTAGCCTTGAACCCTGGGATGCAGGAAGTTAGTGAAGTTACAAGAAATGACCTGACCCACAGGAAGCAAACAACATTGGTGACCTTTGGGCAAGAATGGTTATCTTCTTTTAGTCTATCCATTGAAAAGGCTTGGGTATTTTGCTTTTAAGTCCTGAACAAGATGGAAGCTGGCCAAGTTCCAGCAGCATATGGTGGGAGTTGGGATAACTCCTAGCCTGGGCCTTTCCCTGCAGGGATTAAATAAGTGCTTTCTCTTTGAACCTGAAGATGTCTCTGATTAGTTAATTTGGGAAAAAGGATCTAACACCAATTGCAAACTGGGTGGAGACCAATCAGAGTTTTTGTGTGAGGTCAAGAAGATGTCTTATGTTGCCTTTGAGGGCAGGTGGGTTGAGTTATGCTGGCTATAGCCGTTTTCCTTTCAGGCCCCAAGGGATTTGTTGTAATCTAAATTTCCAAGATTAGGCAAGGGTTAGTTAAGATGTTTACATTTAGTATCAGTTTATGAAAGAAAGACTAGCTTAAAAAGGGCAAGGTCTCTCACTACATCTAGGACAATCTCCAATTTTCCTGGCCACTGGAACCAGATTGCACTGGAGGAGAAAATGAGGTGCATGTCCTTGAACAGTCCTCCTTCACTTAAATCCAATTCACTTTTGTGTCATGGAATCACCTTCCTGATATCATGGTCCTCTTGGGGGAGAACAAAAGACAAACAACCAACAATCTATCTGTGTGTGTGTGTGTGTGTGTGTGTGTGTGCACGCATGTGTGTGTATATAAGCATACACACACACACACACACACACACAGAAATGGTAAACTGTCTTAGCATCTTGGTAAAGAAAACTCCATGAACAATATTGGACTGATATGTTCTACAGGGTCATGAAGAATCTGACAAAACCCAACAACTCAACAAAGCCTTGTCTGTATGTAAATATAAACTTTCACTATACATAGTGTATACACTACTATATATAGTGTAGACACATATCTACTGCATCTCATAGTTTGAACATTTACTTTTCATCTACTTTGTTTTCTGGAATGAATTAGATCAAACTATTTGATTATTTATTTATTTATTTTTTGTTAATTATTTAGGAGGCTCTACAAAGCATAATGTTATTTACAAATAAAATCATCTTGAAGTCTCTACCATCTGTAATGCTCTGCCTTACTCTTTCTTTTTGGACTTTGCACTCTGACAAAAAAGTCACTTTGACTTTTTTCCTTTTTCATTGTGAAGCATGTTTTCAAATGAGTTTTTACCACCCTCCCCTGTGTTCACCTTTATATTCAAGTCATCAAGCATTAAATACATATTTTGATCTAAGATGAAGTATTATCCAATGTAGGGTATAATTTCTCTACCTTCTATAATCTAAACTAAACCTTAACTACAATTATCTTCCTCATGGGCTTAAGTAGAATATCTAATGCCTTAAAATAACCTGTGGTAATTCAGTTTAATTGACTTCTTAAGATTTCATTTTCTCTCTTATAAAATCTTTGACCATCACTGTCTTATAAATAACCAAACAACAAAATTTTACTTCTTCTCCTTTACTCAATACCCCAGAATTGTTAATAAAGCAGAGTTTAGAGAACTAATAAAGTGGAGGAATCATAATTATATAATTGTAGTAAAAATTTAAAGATATATAAATAAAACAATTTGCAAATAAATAAACAATCCCCAGAGTTGATTGTGCATTTCCTCATATGTTTTTTGGAGACAGTATTTTGTAGCCTCCAGATAATCCAATGTTTATAGGTTGAAGTTTAAGGTTAACATTCCCATTACAGATATTGTCTGAATAAGTGAAAAAATGTACATATGGAACATAATTTCAAGGAATCAGAGACTCCAAATTTCAAAAGAACTTGTAGAGCTTGAAACTCATAACATCTAACCCAATCTCCTTGCCATATACATGATTCTCTTTTACAATTTAATCAGCAGCTAGGTGGAGTAGTGGATAGAGCACCAGCCCTGAAGTCAGGAGGACCTGAGTTCCAATTCTGACCTCAGACACTTAACACTTCCTAGCTGTGTGACCTTAGGCAAGTCACATAACACCAATTTCCTCCACAAAAAACAATTTCATCAGTAGCATTGTCAAATATGCAAAATAGTGAATAATAATAAAAGCTAACATTGATGTAGTATTAATTATGCAGCACTTTATAATTATCATTTCATTTGCTCCTCACAACAACCCTGGGAGTCAGATGTCATTTTCTCCATTTTTCAGAGAAGGAAACTGAGAGAAACAGAAATTAAGTGACTTGCCCAGGGTCACTTAGCTATTAAGTGTCTAAGGCTGAATTTGAACTCAGGTTTTCCTGACTCTGGTACTCTATCTACTGTATCACCTATATACTGCCCTTCATCTAACAGGTTTTAATGTATTTAGTTATGAAGGGAGGACCCTATATTCATGTAGTTTAAATATAAGAAAAAAGAAATAGTGAGGCAGGTTAAATATCCATTAGCTAACCTCTCTAAAAAAGGTATAAAATGACTACAGGTGCCAAAAACAATTAGGCTGCAAATTTGCCTTCAGTTACACAGCCACACTCCCTCAGCATTTAGTTCTAATTAATTTTCTTCATTACACAACAATACCCCTCCTAATTACACCAGAGAAACACTATAAACCTACTAGCTATTCAGAGTCTTTATTGCACAAATTATTCTGTTAGCTTTCTACTATAAGCAAAGCTTCATTGTCTAATTTATACATGCCTCATCTCAGCACATGCAGGTTGCTTAGTAAACCCTCAACAGCTAGGCAAACTAATCCTGAATGTGACCATAATCCAAATTAGTAATTTTAGTGAAAGGAAAAATCAAGGCTGAATAATTTAGATCCTACAAATGCAGGGGTGAAAAGTACAAGCAGAGATACCATGTAACATTTGAATATATACACATGTTGCCAAGGTTTCTGATCCCTGAAGCAAAGATTCAGTATCACTTGTAGGCATAAATTTCTTGCAATTTTAATGGAAATATGTGCAACAGGAAGCAGGTATGTAGGTCCTTAGTTACTGCTTCTACAGGAAGCCTAAATATGGTAAAGTTAGAATTGGAACCTTAGTTCAAATCTAGCATTCTACAGATGAGGAATATAAGGACCATGGAAGTAAGTTGTCCTAATATGACAACTAGCTTGTATTAAAATTGGAATTAGAACTCTGTTTGCTAGTCTTCTGATCTGATGCTCTTTCCTCCACATTACCCATGCATACATACATCACCTCTTAGAGATCAGTAAATTGATCTGGGCCAATTTTATCCCCTTTCCTTCTCGGATGACTGACATCCCTGGCTTCCTTTAAGTCCCAATTAAAATCTTACCTTCTACAGGAAGTCTTCCTCAACTTTTCTAATTTCAGTACCTTCCTTGTATTTTTTTTTTTTTTTACTATTTATTCTGTATATAGACAGCTTGTTTTGCGGAAATTTGTTTGCATGTTGTTTCCCAATTAGTTGTAAACTGCTTGAGGGTAGGAATTATCTTGCTTCTTTTGGAATCCCTAGCACCAAGCACTGCACCTGGCATGTAGAAGGTGTTAAATCAATGTTTATTATTGATTGATTGAACTCTAAATTACTGTAACCTTTGCTCTTAAACATAGGCCAGAGAAGATTTAGAACTTCTTCCCTGAGGGAAAGGACTCTCTTATTTTTAATTTTTCTTTAGCTCTGTATCATTGGCTCCTAGCACAATACCTGGAATGTTTCAATGCTTAATAAGTGCTTTTTGAATAAATGAATGAGTAAAAGAATTAGGATTGATCAGGTCTCTCTTCCTTATTTTTCAGATGAGAAAACTGAGTCACATACAGGTAAATGGACCCATGAAGGTTGAACAGGTGGTATGTACCAGAACTGGTATTTGAATCCAGGTTTCTTGGATCTGAATTACTGATAACACTAGTTACTCATGTCTAACTAGCTAACTCTGAAAATTTTTCTATCTCCATGGGTTTGAATTAATAATAACAACAATAATAACAAAGAATGAGAAAACACTTTTTTTCTTAGAGAGAGTGTAGAAGTTTGCTAGCAAACTGGAAAAGTGTTTCAGGTCTTCTGACCCTTAGTTTTTGTCGTTGAGTTATTTAAATCATGGCTCATTCTTCCTGACCCTCCCTGTGATTTTCTTCTCAAAGATGCTGAATGGTTTGCCATTTCCTTTTCCAGCTTATTTTATAAATGATGAAAAATAGACAAATAGGGATAAAGGACTTGCCCAGGGTCACACAGCTAATAATTGTCTGAGGCTGGATTCCAGGCCTTGTACCCTATCTACTAGGCCTTACTAGCTGCCCTTGACCTAAGTGTGTGTGTGTGTGTGTGTGTGTGTGTGTGTGTGTGTGTGTATGTATGCATTTTTTTTTTAATTTTTTTTTTTTTTGCTGAGGCAATTGCGGTTAAGTGACTTCCTCAGGATTCACTGAGCTAAGGTAGATTCTTTAGGTCTGTGGGTTTCAGATTGGCATCAGGTTGGGAAGGCAAGGTCTCAGGATTTCTCTTACCAACAAGCTTCATTAAAAGTTAGTATTGCTCTTCCCCTCTCCCCCTTCTATTTAGCTTCCCTTGGTAATTTTTCTTTTAGGTACTTCCAGAATTTCTTGCTTATTTTGGGATTACCTGAAGATTATAAACATCTTAACAAAATAGTAGAATCTATGCCTTTTAATAACTACTAGCCTCTTCAGATGCCTTCCCATGTGGCAGTAAGTGCTACTCATAATTTAGCAATTGAAGACGTTCCAAGAAATCAGTCCACTGAGTATTTTCTTCAGCAGAAGCCAGGAAAAAGTTGCTCTCTCATTCTGTTAATTACATCTGACTAGTATAGAATGCACTAACACTGCTACTTTCTAATCTATTTCTCCATCTAACAACTACAATTAGCTAGGTGCAACTACCTCGTTAAAAAAAAAAATAGACTCTACTTAGACATGGAGAATTAAAAATTTTAGACTAATTGCTTACAAGTAAAGTTGTCCTAATCTTTACAGAGTAAGAGTCAAAGCTGATCATGAACAATTCTTGATAAATAATACTTTCACAAAGTAATTTCTGGGTTATTGATTCAGTGTTATAGTGAAAAGAATGTTGCATTTGGGATAAGACCTGCATTCAGATCTTGTTTTGTTTCCTACCTATTTGTCCCTGGGCAAGTTCAAGTCATTTAAATTTTCTAGGTTTCAATTAAGTCAAATTTGTTCATTAAGTGGCTACTAAGATATAATACTGTGCTAAGTTTCTTGCCCTCAAAGAACTCACCCTCTTCTATACAGATAATATATACAATGGATAAATTAGAGATAATCTTAGAAGCAAGACATTAACATTAAGAGGAATCTGAAAAGGCTTTTTGCCAAAGGTGGGATTTTAGTTAAGACTTAAAGGAATCTAGGGACACTGTGAGATTGAAATGAAGATGGAGAGAATTGCAGGCAAGGGGGACAGCCATTGAAAGTGCCTGAAATGTCATTTGAAAAAAAAAAAAACTATAACAAAATTATGAGTACCATAAAATATTGTTTATTATTATATAATATATAAATATTATAAGCAAATTATATTAATACCAACAATTATATAGCACTTACTATGTGTCAGGTACTACACTAAACACTTTACAATTATTTATCCTATTTGAGTCTCACAATAAATTTGGGCCCATAAGTACTATTAATCTCATTTTACGTATGAAGGAAGTGAGGCAAAGAGAAGTTAGTTATATGACTTGCCTAAGATTACACAGCTATTAAATGTCTAAGCCCAGCTTTGAACTTGGATATTTTTTTATCCCAGGTTTAGTACTCTATCCACTGTACTGCATGAAGAAATATAAGAAGATTGGGATGGTTATGAAAGGATATAAAAGTCACAAAAAAGACTATATTTGATTCTGACAGTAACAGAAAATCATTAGAGTTTATATTGGCCGGTGGTGGTGGTGGTGGTGGTGGTGATGGTGTGTGTGTGTGTGTGTGTGTGTGTGTAACACATGGTCAGACCTATTCTTTAGGAGGTTTATTTTGATAGTTGAGTGGAAGATGAATGAATGTGTTTTTAGGTATTATATATGCTAACTAATATTATGAAAACACTAATTAGACTTATACTTCTCAATGAATTCAATTTAACTTTATTAGTTAAAATATACAAATGATACAAACAGTATTCCCCTATTAAAACAATTCACCAACCTGAGTCTTAGACTAGAACCGTCTTTCAGACTGATATTCATGACCACATTATCATCATGACTGTGTGCCCAGCCAGAAGACTTGTGACTCTCTTTTAAGTCTCCATCTATCAGTACTGCTGTCAAGAGAACGTGGGGATGTTCATGTTTCAAGTATAGGCAATGGGAGAACCTATCCCGTAGCAATTCATGAGCAGACTGAAGCTTGAGGCCTCTTCTAAGTTGGGTTTTTTTAATTTTTAATTTTAAGAACACTATTGGCATTCCTGGTTTGTTCACCACATAATTTGATTGGTAGTTTATTACATAGATTACTGATAAAATTGTTCATATTTTTTCTATTGGTTGTCAGTACTATCAGAGAGTCCACATATGTTTATCAGTTATTTAAGAACACACGTGTTGTTTATGATATCATCACACAAGTGCTTGTCTTACTGAAAAACAGCCTCTAGAAAAACAACTTACTTAATTCAATCACAAAATGAAGACTTAAAACAAAATGGAGTCAGTTTGTTAGGTTGACAAATCTTTTTACTGTGTAATTGAGATAGAACTTATTCTCCCTATGATGAGAGTGGGCATGTAGACTAAACTTATTGAAATAACCAAGGTGAAAGGTGATGAGGAGGAAAGGGGGCATAGAGGAGAAATGTTACAAAGGTTACAAAGATAGAAGTGACAAGATTTGGCAACTGATTGGTTATGGAAGTTGAGGGATAATGTGAAGAGTCCAAGATGATACCTATAAAATGGGGTAAGTATGGTTGGAATAATCATATCTAGGTCTCTTCCAATTCTATACTTATGATCTACTTATGTTGTACATTTATTGAGTATTTCTAAAATAGTTTCTTTATTTTTTATATTCTTATTAATTAATTTATTTAATATTTTCCCCCAACTAAATTTAAAACATTTTTTTTAACATTTGTTTTTAAAACCTTCAAGTTCCAGGTTCTCTCCCTTATTACCATCCCCAATTAAGCAACCATATATAGTGCAAAAATGTTTGCAACACCCCTTTTTGTAGTGGCAAGGGACTGGAAATTGTGTGGATGTCCATTAGTTGGTGAATGGCTGAATAAGTTATGGTATATGAATGTAATAGAATATTATTGCTCTATAAAAAAAATGATTAGCAGGATGATTTCAAAGAGGCTTGGAGAGATTTGCATTAACTGATACTAAGTGAAGTGAATAGAACCCAAAGAACATTGTACACAACAACAAGATTATGTGACAATCAACTATAATTGCTTGGCTCTTTTCAACAGTGAGGTGATTCAGGTCAATTCCAATAGACTTGTGATGGAGAGAGCCATTTGCATCTAGAGAAAGGACAATGGGGACTGAATGTGGATCACAACATAGTATTTTCACCTTTCTGTTGTTGTTGTTTGCTTGTCTGTTTTTTCTTTTTTTCCCCTTTTTGATCTGATTTTTCTTGTTCAGCATGATAAATGTGGAAATATGTTCAGAAGAATTGCACATATTTAATGTATATTGGATTATTTGCTGTCTAGGGGAGGGAAGGAGAAAATATACTTTTGCAAAGATGAATGTTGAAAACTGTCTTTGCATATATTTAGAAAAATAAAAAAAACTATTATAAAAATAAACTTGAAAGAAACAAACAAAAAAGAAACCACGTGTGAAGTTATGCAAAACATAAAATATTTTCCACAGGCCCATTTTATAGTTTTCACTTTCTAGTAAGAAGATACAGGCTACTGATACTAATGATATCAAGTCTTAGATATTTTACATTTTTCAATTGAATTGTATTTGTTTTCTAAAATTAAAACAGCCAAACCACAAATGACAATAGCCATCTAAAGGGTAATTTGGATGTTTCTGACCCATTTACCAGGAATTCATGATATCAATTGAAGCTTCTGTTCCTAAGGGAGGAAATTAGATCTGAATATATGCCCTTGAAAACGCCTTTTGATGTTGCTTTATCATTAGGAGGTGGTAAAAAAACAAGAAATACTCTCCTTCTGTTCCTATCTCCAAACAAAACATAGCCCCACTACTATTCATCAGCAAATCAGTCAAAAAATGTTCATTGAATATCTTCTCATTGAATACCACTTTAGGTATGGGATAAGAGAGGATATATATAGGAATTTATAGTCTAGCTAAGAAGAATAAATATAGCAAAAAGAAAGAAAATTACAAAACAGAGTAAAAAACACAAAATAGTATTGTGCAGCTTTTCCAGGTAAGGAAATGGTATAATTCTAGAACTATTGTTAATGATAATAGCATATATTATAATTATTTCATTTTAAAATCTTATCATAAATTGTGATTATTAATAAATGTAACTGACATTCATACGATGCTTTAAGGGTTTTTCAAATAACTTCACAGACATCTCTTTTGATTCTCATTACAATCTTGTGATACAGGTATTATTATCACCATTTTGCAGATTAGTAAACTGAGCCTTGGGGCAGTTAAAGTATCTGCTTTCTTATTTTCTTGCTTTCTTGGTGCCCCTCTCCTTCACAACTAATTAGAGGCAACACCTCTAAGTTCAGGGAGCAAAGAGGGCATTTGAAATATTTCTTTTAGTCTCACTTCTTGCCTTCCATTATCAGGCAAAGTGAAAGGACTCCCCTCTGAGCTCCCTGACCAGGTGCATCTGCCTGTTCAATTACCACCTCAGTGAGGCAGCTGCACCAGCAAGGTATTAATTAGCTAGCAGCTGGCAAGAGGTGGAACTCAGCTCCAAGCGCCGAGCCATAATTTTTGAGTGGTTGGATGGTTCTGGAAGTGACATTATCTTGCCCTCTGCGGTTAAAGCCAAAGTATTGAAGTCTGCACCAGAAATTTGGGAGGCAGAGGAAGAAAGAATATAGAGTTTACCCGAGACTACAGGGATCAGAAAGGAGGGTAAAGTAACCATCTGTGAGGTGGAGGATAAGGACAGCAACTCAGCAGTATGCTATTAAGCATTGAAGATACTAGGCTGTTGGATGGGTAATAGGGTTATTCTCTGGGACAGTAGTGTCAAACTCAAATAGAAACGGTGGCCTTTAAATCATTCAAAAGAATCTGTGGCAAGCTCCAACTATTGACTTAGTTTTAAATTGAAATGTTATCTATGTTTTGTTCTGTATTTATTTATTTCATTAAGCATTTCTCAGTTTAAATCTGATACCCACTGCTCTCAGGAGTGCATGGGTTATATGTTTGACAGTTTTGCTCCAGAGATCGGCCTAGTTAAGAGGCAGATCTAGAGACAGCTCACAGGAAAATTTGGGTAGGCCCTCAGGGAAGAATTCATATCGTTTTAGATCATTTTATTGTTTTTAGCCTATGGCCTCTAAAAGGAAAGTATACACCTCAAGGAGCTTACCTTCCTTTTTTCTTTTTTTCTTTGCTAAGCAATTAGAGTTAAATGACATAACAGGGTCAGACAGCTAGAAGTGTTAAGTGTCTGAGGCTAGATTTAAAGTTAGGTCCTCTTGACTCCAGAGCTGCTACTTTATCCAATGCACATCTAGTTGCCCCAAAGCATACCTTCTAATGGGGGGAAATATATCTCTCTTAGTCCATTTTGAATTTCTTTCTTAAAATAATATTTGTGGATATTCTTTCTTCTTAAATTATTTTTCAACATTCCTCCTCTAACTGGAAAGTCATCTCTTATAGGGAAAAAAAAAAAAAAAAAAAAGAAACAACAAAAAATGAAATTCAGTAAAACCAAGCTTTCAAGCAAGTTCAAAAGTATATGTAGTGTTCCATACACTGAACCCCTGCTTTTATAAAACAGAAAGGAAGAAGAATTATCACATGACTTCATGGGGACCAATTTTGGTCATTATAATTACACAGAATAATTTCTGATTTTGTTACTGTTTTCTTTCAGCATAATTTCCATTGTTGTTATTTTTTTTCCATTTTTTTAGAGTCACTGTATATATTATTTTCCTGATTCTATTATTACTTCATATAAGTCTTTCCATGCTTCTTTCTAGTCTTTATAGTAGTCATTTTCTCTAGAGTAAATAATGACATTATATGCCTGTGTTATAATTTGTTTAGCTACTCTCTAATTTATGGACATCTACTTCTTCCCAGTCCTTTGCTACTTTAACAACAACAAAAAATGCTTCTTTTAATATTTTGATTATATTAAACCTTTCTTTCTTACTATCTTTTATTTTCTTGGAGTATATTCCTAAATGGAATGTTTGTCTCAAAGAGTAAAAGCTCAAATATTCTAGATAATTCCAAAAAAGTTTTTAGAATGGTTGGGCCACCATGTATGTATATCTTTCCATAATCCCCCCAAAATGATTGTTCACTTCTTTAGTCACCTTTGCTAACTTTCTAGTTTTAAGGTGAACAACTCACAGTTGTTGTGTTTGTACTTTTATTATTAGTGATTTGAAACAATCTTTCCTGTGGTTGTTTAAAGTTTGCATTTGTTTTGAGAATTGTTTGCTCATGGAAGAAATACTGAAATGAGTGAAAATGATCACAACATAACATTTACACTCTTTCTGTTATTGTTTGCTTGCATTTTTGTTTTTTTTTCCCCCCAGGTTATTTTTACCTTCTTTCTAAATCCAATTTTTCTTGTGTAGCAACTGTATAAATATATATACATATATTGTATTTAACATATACTTTAACATATTTAACATGTATAGGACTACCTGCCATCTAGGGGAGAGGGGTAGAGGGAAGGAGGGGAAAAGTTGGAATAGAAGTTTTTGCAAGGGTCAACGTTGAAAAATTACCCATGCATATGTTTTGTCAATAAAAAGCTATTTTAAAAAAGGAAAATTGTTTGCTTATGTTATTTGGTCATTTTATTGGGCAATGGTTGAAAAAACTTTTGAACAAGGAAAAAAATTAATGTGGAAAAGCAATTTGTTCTATCATAAATAATTGCATATAGTTTTTCATGAAGTGTAACAAAATGTTGGTTAAATGAATTACTCCAAAGAATATCACATAAAATGAGTGGCCAAAGACTACTTCTGTTTTGTGAGGTTGAAAAAAAATACTTTTCTTTTTTTAAGAAAAAAAAATCCAGAATTAATTTTAAAGCACATGGCAGCTATCAATTGCTCTATTTTCAGATTATGGAGTGTGGTAACAGTACCAATATGGGGCAGTATGGTACCAGTCAGGTAAAAACCATGTGCCTTCTTTATAACCAGTGGTCCTGAGACTAAAAAAAAAAAAAATCAAAACCAACATTTCATAGAAAGGAAAGAAATACTATGAAAACATAGCTCAAGAAATATACCAGAGTGCAAAAGTATATTGGAAAGTGAACAGAAATATTTTGCTGGTATTGTTACAACATTTTACATGTCTATTTATCCCTCATAAGATGAGAAGTAGAGAGAGTAAACAATCATTATGAAAATAAATTAAATTACCACCAAACAATTTTTAGTAAAAAATTTTGGTCTGTTTCAGAAAAAAACAGAAGTTGATTGTACAGTTCATTCCCTTTGTAAATTAATCAATCTAAGATTGGCCATGCTACTTTGTATAATAGTCTATATCTATGCAATAATTATATAGTCACATATATATGTATGTAATCATATATAGAAACACATATTTAGATTGAAATTGTTCTAGCAAGAATTTGCTGTTATGCTTCTTTTGTACCTTTTCTTTTGACATCATCTCTTTCTAGGTTTTGCTATCTTTTATAGAATCATAGATTTAGAATTGGAAAGGATTGTCAAGAGAATTGACATCAACATGCTCTTTATCAGAGGAAGAAAATCAGGCATCCAGAGGTTAAGTTAAATGACTTACCTAAGACACAGGATAGAGGCCCTATGCCCTGCACCTTTTTCCCCCTTTATCTTTTCCTCTATCAAAACAAATATATTATCCCTTCTAGCAATTCTGCTAGGCTTCTCTTATAATTGTTAAGACAGACATGGTAAGAATCTCTATTTAATAGCTCAACAAGTGATCCTTTCCAGAGATATGAATTTTAGCAGGAATTTCCCCCACATGATATCTTAAACCAGGTCCAGTAAGTGATTTTTTCATAGAAGAATTTCAGATGCTGTTGCAGGTTAGTACAGAAGATATTTTGAGAAAAGAAACTTTCCTTGATTTCTCTCCTTACCTGTATAGATGGTTGCTTATAAGTTTAGAGTTGCCTACAATACATCCCTTCTACTTATATGTTAGTTGAAGATAGTTGCATAGTTGGAGATCTAGAAGAGTGGTCAATCAGGATAGTAAAGGATCTTGAAATTATGCTACATGAGGATCCTTTTGAAGGAACTGAAGCTGTTTAATAAAGAGAAGACCTGGGGATGGTGTTGGACTCTAGCTTTTCACATTAGTCCTTGAAGAATAAAAAATGTTTGTTGAAATATTATCTAGTGGAAGAGAGTTTAGACTTATTCTACTTGCCCCTTAAGATTAGAACAAGAAGGGGCAGCTAGGTGGTGTAGTGGATAAAGCATTAGCCCTGAAGTCAGGAGGACCTGGGTTTAAATCTGATCTCAGACACTTAACACTTCCTAGTTGTGTGACCCTGGGTAATTCACTTAATCCCAATTGCCTCAGGGGAAAAAAGGTTAGAACAAGAAGTATGGATAGAACTTTTAAGAAATAATATATATTCAAGATATAATTAAAAAAAAAAAAAACACAGGAAAAAATCCCCAGCTTCCTAACAGTTTGATCTATCAAAAAGTAGAA
The DNA here is from genome assembly GCF_016432865.1 of Antechinus flavipes. NCBI lineage: Eukaryota > Metazoa > Chordata > Mammalia > Dasyuromorphia > Dasyuridae > Antechinus > Antechinus flavipes. The sequence continues at coordinate 414,406,797 of NC_067399.1, forward strand.
TGGCAGGAGGGAGCTGGCTTGCTTTCAATGGAGATCTTTGAACAAAAGTTGGGGGAGCCACTTTTCTGGTATGCTTTTAAAACAGTTTTGGGTTGCTTCTCATGTGAGAGTCTGTGACTACTTGAAATACTTTTGGAGATAGCAAGATGGTCTTAGTGCAAGTAATGTAAAGAGGGAAGGTAGTCTGATCTGGGGCTGGTTAAATATAATAATTTATATTTATTTGGAGTCACCAATCAAGATAACTGGGCCCCAGGACTTTAAAAAAAAAAAAAAAACTATTAAAAAAAAAAAAGATCATTGTATTAAAAAGTATGGTCCAAAAGTGGTATAAAGGATTAATTTAGAGGGGAAATGGAAGACCAATTAAGCAAGTATTGAAATAATCCAAATGTATGAAACTAATGGTTTTTACTAGGTTGATGGCCATAGAATAGAAGATAAGGAATGGATTCCAAATATTCCTGTCAAATACGGCAGGGATAAAGTTGATGAGATTGGGTAAATGACAGGATAAAAATTAGAAATAGTTTTTAGGAGTAGCAGCACAATCAAGAAGAATCATGATGAGTTTGGTTTTGTACATTTTTGTTGTTGTTGTTGAGGCAATTGATATTCCAGTAAAAATATTTTATGGGCATTGGAGGTACAAGTCCAGAGCTCAAAGGAGAGATTAGGATTTGAAAAATGATAGGGATAATAGCTAAAGTCATGAACATCATTGAGAGTACTAAAAGAGGAAGTGTATAGAAAAAGTCAAACAAGAATCCCAAAAGAATTTTTTAAAAAAGGAAACAAACCTAAAAGTCCAAAAATATTTATAGCAGCTCTCTTGTTAGGGCAAAAGAAAATAAAATGGAAATTGAGGGGATGCCCATCAATTGGGGAATGGCTGAATAAATTTGGTATGTGATTATGTTGGAATATTATTGTTCTATGGGAAATGATGAGGAGGATACTCTCAGAAAAACCTGGAAAGGTGTCCATGAACTCAAGTAAAGTGAAATGTACTGTGTACAAAGTATAGCAATGTTCTGGTATGATCAGTTGTAAATGATTGTTTTATTCTCAGCAGTATAATGATCCATGACTAGTCTGAAAGACTTATGATGAAAAATCCTATCCATACCCAAATAAAGAACTGATTGTGTCTAAGTACAGATTGAAGCATGTTTCTTTCCCTCTTTCTCCCCCTGTCCCTCTCTTTATCCCTGCCCTTTCCCCTTTGTCTCTGTCTCTTTCTCCGTTTCTCTCTCTCCCCCCTTCAACTTTATTTTTCTTGAGGTGTTTTTTTTTTTTTTTTTTTTTTTTTTAGGGGGAATCTATGTTTTCTTTTACAACACGACTTATATGGCAAATGTTTTACATAATTCACATGTGTTTCTTAAATGAAGCCTGAGTGTGGGGATAAAAGAGAATCTAGAACTCAGAGTTTTAAAAACAAATGTAAAAAATTATCTTAAAGGTAACTGGGAGAAAATAAAATATTAAATTAAAAAAAAAGAAAAGAGCTAAGGATAGGAACTTGGGCAATAATCACCTTTATGGAATCAGAAAGAGAATAAAGAGCCAGTGAAAAATATACAGAAGGCTAAAAGATAGATGAAACTACAAGGATATTATGAGTCTGAAATTAGGAGAGAACTGGGATGTGTTCAACGGTATAGAACGATGCATATAGTGAGATCAAAGAGAATGAGTATATCTATAAAAATTTTGAAAAATAAAACTAAATGTTATGTAATTATAAAAATCAAACCTTTTTTTAAAGAAGAAAGAAGAAAATACATATTTCTTTTTCTTTTGTAAATATGAGGGACAATGAGAGTTTAACATTAAATATACAGTCAAACTTGTTTGATGTGTGGGTTAGTTTATTTAAACTTATTTTTTTCTTTCTTTTCTTTTTTAAATTCTTTATTATAAGAGATGGACCGCTGATTGGAAAGAGGAATATACTTAAAGATTAAGGGGTTATAAGAACAAAATATCATTTTGAAATGGATTGGTTGTGTCAATCGAGAAGTTATCAGTGTCTTTTCAGTGTTTTTAGTAGGATGGTAAGAGTAGAAGTTAGATTGATAGAAGAGAGAGCAAGTGGTAAAGAACTAGATGAATGGTGTATAGACTACTTTTTTTTTTTTTTTAAGAACTTTAGCATTGAGGAGGAAGAGATAATTGGGATGATGCCTTGAGATAGAAAGAGCATGAAAGATTAACTTTTTTTTTTAATATCTTGAAGAGACATGGCCATCGTTGTACATAGTTGGCAAGGATCCAGAAAATTGGAGAGACTGAGCATACAAAATGGAGAGAGAGCAAGGCCATGGAAGTGTCAATTTGTTAGCAGATATTTGTTCAATGTCTTCTATTTGCTAGGTAATATCTTAAATATTGGGAATAATAAGAAAGATACAAACAATTCCTATTCACAAGCCTACATTCTAATGGGGAAGCCAGCATTTAAATAACTATGTACATCTAATATATATATATATACATATATATAAATAAAGAACTGGGGGTGAACTGGGGAGATGAGCAGGAAAGGTCTCTTACAGAAGGTAGAATTTGGGATGAGTTTTGAAGGAAAATAGAAATTGAGAAAAGACAGAATACCAGTCAAGGAGCAAGACACTGCAAATATATGGATTTGGCTTATGTGGTGCTTTTTTCAGGGAGCAGTAAGTAGCCCAAAGTAGCTAGAGCCTACTGTACGTGGAGGGGAATAAAGTGTTAGAAAACTGTAAGATGTAAGAGTATGGTTATGAACAGCTTTCAATGCCAAACAGAGAATTTTTAAAAATTGGTCCAGAAAATAATAGTCCCTGCAGTTTATTGAATATGTTTATTGGGGAATGGGGATGTTGACACAGTGAGACCTATACTTTGAGATAAATTACTTTTGTCAATTGAGTAAAAAATATAGGGAGAGATAGTAAGGTTGAGAGACTAAGTGACTGGATAATAGTATTTTCTATAACAAGAAACTTGAGAAGAGGAATTTGTTTTAGAGAAAAGAAAATGAGAACTTTGATGGGACATGTTGAGTTTGAAAATAGCTATGAGATATCCAATTTGAAATATTCAAAAGATCATTATTAACAGAATTAGAGCTCAAAAGATGAGCTAAGTATGTAGATTTAGAAATCATCTGCATAGAAATTAAAGTTTAATTCGTTGGAGAAAGTAAAAAGTGAAAAAAGAATAGACCTCAGGATAGTCATAGACAATACTCACAATTAGTGGTTGTGACTGGGTTGTATTTTTTTTTAAGTGGATTGAAATTAATACTGAAAGATCCCTTCCATTCTAAGCATGATCCTGTGATTTCTTTCCTTAAAAATGACTGCTATCTTTTTAGAGAAATCAGAGGTTAAATTGTTTGTCATAAGTATTGAGAGATGGAGTCATGGAAGGGGATTTAAAGAGAGAGAAAACAGTTTGAAACCAGTGATGTGCGATGTGACAAAGAGAACAGATAAAAAAAAAAAAATAGAATAATTGTTGACTCTGGGGTCAGTTGAACTTATGTGCCAGACATTTAAAGTGGGTGAAGTTCAATTCAACAAGCATTTATTGTTGAATAATTAATCCATAATGATCCATGACTAGTCTGAAAGAATTATGATGAAAAATCCTATCCATACCCAAATAAAGAACTGATTGTGTCTAAGTACAAGTATTATTGTTTATTGTTTCAGGCACTATGCTAGGCTCAGGTGATACAACAACAAATATAAAACCATCCTTTCTATTAAAGAGTTAATGAGTTGATGTCAACATGCACACATACAAATATATACAAAATCTATAGAAAATAATTTGGCAGGGGTAGTCCTAATAGCTAAGGAAATTAGGAAAGGTTTCATATAGGAGGTGGTGTTTGAACTGAGGTTTGAAGGAAGTTAGGAAAGATGTAAAAGTGAGAAGAAAGAATATTTCAATCATGAGCAAGAGCTTGTATAAAGAAAAGCACAGAGATGGGATAGAATGTGATATATAAGAATCTGGAACAATGTCAGGTGTCTAGAGTACAAGAAGGGGAGTAATATATAATAACCTTGGAAAGCTTGGTTGAAGCGAGTTTAGGAAGATAGGGAACAGAAAAAGATGAGGGGGGCAAGGGATTCTAAGAAGTGAAACCTTACCTTAGTAAAAGTCTAAAGGGGAAAAATATGGAGTGAGGGATTTTAGAAAAGCAAATAAATTCAGAGAAGGTTAATCATATTAGGAAAATACAGAGGAAGTTTAAAGAAAAATCCTTGGTAATGTGGAAATCTGTTATCTTTGGTGGCATCTTATGCCAACTCTGGATGGTTATAATTGTTAGGAAGTTCCTTTTTATATGAACTTCAGCTCATCATGGAAAAACCTTGCAATTCCCAATTTTAGGATCCAGATCAGATAAAATCTTTAGTGTTATTATTAGTTATAGCAGGCAGAGAACAGTTAGCACACATAGAAATCTCCATGAGGCAAGAGGCTTATGAATGCATGGCAAGAAATGAAGGAGAAACAATGAAGGACAACTTCACTGAAACACTTCATTTATAAGTACAAGGTTATAATGTTCTATCTAAGGAAAAATAAGGACAGAACACACAATTCTCAAATATGGTTTTGTAACATCTTACAATATTGTGTGTCACAGTGATAACAGGGACACTGATGATAATATTTTGAAAGACTTTCCAAAATGACTAGGGTAGAGATAAATCCAAAAACAGAAAAGTGGACATGATTGCTCATTTTACGCAGAAATGGAAGCTTGCTTAAAGATGGAATCACTCATGTCAATAGAATAATGATGTAGGACTCTGTGGAGGTTATATTTAAGCTTCCACAAACATGTTGATCCTAGTTTTGCTCAAGAGTAAGTCTAATCCCTCTTTTATGTGACAGATATTTAATGAAAGGGAAGGTCTTTTTCACCTTTCCTAAATCTTCTTTTCTTTTCTGTAATCATTTCTATGTCTTTCAACAGTTCCTCAAAAGTCATGGTTTTTCTCTAAAATGCTTCCCTCTCTTTCTCTGACCTTTTTTTAACCTTTTCCCCCCTACGATGCACCCTTCTCTCTTTTTTTTCTGCCTCTGATAATAAAATTAGCTAGCACTTTTGGAGCACTTTAAGATTTGCAAAACACTTTACATGTGTTATCTATTTGATCCTCACAGGAGTAAGGTGAGATAGGTAAACTATCTTTATCCCCATTTTACAGATGGTAACAGAGGTATTGGAAAGTTAAGTGACTTGCTCAAAGTCACAGAGCTATTAAGTTTCTGAGGCACAACTTGAACTCAACTCTTCTTGGTTTCAAGTCAAGCACTTTATACTTAATTCCACTTAGCATCTTTTCCCTTTCCTTTTCTCTTTTCCTGTTCTCTCCCCTATAGTTTTCCCATTTTCTTCTTTTTGCCTGTGAATATATGAGTGTGTTCAATAGGCTATTGGGACTTATTTTTTCTCTAAACTGTGCAGAATGCTTTGTCTGGTTTCTAGGATCAAGAAAAGAAAAAAGAATAGTTGATAAAAGTTAATCCCTCAGAAAATTGTGTACACTTTTTATTTTTACTTTTTTTTTAGATGCATGAGGAGAAAGTTGACTCCATACATTCTAAGAAGTAGAGATTGGTCCCGTCTTGTCTGACAACTGATGAACTGAAACCTGTCAAAATGTTGTTCAACCTCCTTATTGGACTTTTAGTCACCAATCCACAGAGTAATAGCTAGCTCCTATTACCCAGAAAGTTTGGCTCCCCAGAGTTCAATAAAAATCTGACATTTTCAGAAGTGAGTCATTTAGAATAAATTTCTGGGCCATTTTAGAAGTTACTGAAGCATAAAGGCATTTTGCTTTCCAGTAGAAATTTTATTCTGTAATGTGCCAATGATACAATCTCCATGGTCCTTTATGCATTGCTGAGCTTCAGAGGCAGCAAACCTCTGAGGGTAGTAGGGTGTTCTCCCATCAGGTATCTTTAATTCAAACACCTGGAGCTAAAATAATTGCCTGATTCTGCTGGTAGAGACATGGGTAGCTAGTGTAGAAACTGCATAAAGGCCCTGCAAGGTATGGTTCCTTTTCAAATGACCTAATTTATAAAGTAAGCTCCTCCTTGGGCAGATGTTTGTGTGCGACACTCCACGTTATTTTACAGGTGAAAAGGTAAGATATTTCTTATATGTTGAAACCAACCCAGCCAAAAGAGCAAAATTAAAAGTTATTCATAAAAGCAAAACAAAATATTTTCACTTCAGTCCCCCAAATTTATATTTGTTTGATTTTGTTTTTTGCTTCTAATCATAAATCTAAAGTCATGCTATCTGCAACTCAATAAGAAAGTAAATAGAATGGAGCCTTACTTGTTTTTTACATAATGTAATTTGGCACATGACCAGATAAGATAGAGATAGCAACTTCTGTGGGAAAAATTAGGGACCTACTTCTGGGAGAAGAAAGTTTTTCTTAGGCTACCATATGAGAAGAAGTAACTTTATCCACATTGGCTGCTTAGCTAGAATTGTTTGCATCTTTGAGTCTACCCTGCCAAGGTATAATCATTCTTTTTCTACTCCTATTTAGGGTTGAAGGTCTCAAGCATACATAGCAGAGGCATTATGAAGCAAGCTGAGAGGGGAAGGGCTACCTTTTCCTTTTGTCCTGTGATTATGAGGAATGAGCTTGAGATTTTGGTCTTTAGGTTGTCTTTTTCATTATCAGGTGCAAGAAGTAGAGCTCTAGACAAGAACCTTGAACCCCTGGAGAATTTGGAACTGAAAATTCCAGGTTAGCAGTTTTAACCAACTTGACTTAAATTGAGAGGGTATGAGAAATATTATTCCCCTAGATGTTGAGGAAAATGTTTGTGAGCCCGCTCTAAAGTAGATATTCCTCTATAAAATCTGACAGTTTAGTGGTTAAATGGAAACCTGATACTTGGAGTCCTTGACCGTGGGAATATTAAGTTCCCAATTTCAACATATTTAGTTAACTACAGAGAAAAGAGATTTCCAAGTCTAACCTCCAAACAGTATCAGAGAATTCTGGAGAAAGATCTCATGGCAGCATGAGGCAGAGTTGTTATTGTTGCGATTGTTTATTTCATTTGAAGGACATGACTTTTTTCTAAGATAAAGGGATGATAAAACTTCAGATTCTGGATATATCTAATCTATGAAGAGGAGTGTAGTTCAATTCAACAAACAGATATTAAATACTTACCATGTGCATAGACTGTGATATGTGGGGAGAATACCAAGATAAGATATTACCTCAGGCCTTGAGCTATCTATTCATGGACAGGTCACTTTAATTTTTCTGGCTTCACTGGCAGGGAATATAGTTTCAGTAGAACTGATAGGGATCTCAGAGGCCATCTAGATTAATCTTTCTTATTGTATAATTGAAGATCCTCCTATAGCCAAGGAGGATCACCGAGGTAGTGAAGCAGAATTTGAACCCAGATTCTCTGATAGAGGAGCCAAATGTTGCCTTCTTGATTGTAACATGAAAAAACAAACAAACACAAACAAACAAACAAAAAAATGATCTCAGGGGTATTTCTAACTTAAAAATCCTCTTTCTATGAGTAATCAGGATCCTTAATGTGAACTTTTTTTTTTTTTAACTATGTCTCTCTACATAGTCATTAAGGAGAGTAATGGGCTTGTTTTGTTTGTTTTTTTTTTCTTTCTTTCTTTTTTTTTATTAATAGCTTTTTATTTACAAGTTATATGCATGAGTAATTTTACAGCATTGACAAATGCCAAACCTTTTGTTCCAATTTTTCCCTTTCTTCCCCCCATCCCCTCTCCTAGATGGCAGGATGACCAGTACATGTTAAATATTTTAAAGTGTAAATTAAATACAAAATAAGTATATATGTTCAAACCATTATTTTGCTGTACAAAAAGAATCAGACTCTGAAATAGTGTACGCTGTGAAGGAAATAAAAAATGCAGGCAGACAAAAATATAGGGATTGGAAATTCTATGTAATGGTTCTTAGTCATCTCCCAGAGTTCTTTCGCTAGGTGTAGCTGGTTCAGTTCATTACTGCTCTATTGGAACTGATTTGGTTCATCTCATTGCTGAAGATGGCCAGGTTCATCAGAATTGATCATCATATAGTATTGTTGTTGAAGTGTATAATGATCTCCTGGCCCTGCTCGTTTCACTCAGCATCAGTTCGTGTAAGTCTCTCCAGACCTTTCTGAAAACATCCTCTTGGTCATTTCTTACTGAACAATAATATTCCATAACATTCATATACCACAATTTATTCAGCCATTCTCCAATTGATGGGCATCCACTCAGTTTCCAGTTTCTGGCCAGTATTAAGAGGGCTGCCACAAACATTGTTGCACATACAGGTCCCTTTCCCGTCTTTAAAATCTCTTTGGGATATAAGCCCAGTAGTAACACTGCTGGATCAAAGGGTATGCACAGTTTGATAACTTTTTGAGCATAGTTCCAAATTGCTCTCCAGAATGGTTGGATGTATTCACAATTCCATCAACAATGTATTAGTGTCTCTGTTTTGAATGGGCTTGTTTTTGACAATGATATCATAAAAGGCACATTATATTCCAATTTTTCTTCTGACCTACGAGAATTTTTGGTTTCCTAGGAGTTAAAAAAAAAAAAAAGATGATAAAGATCCAGTTACAGTTTTAAAGGATGATTTGCATTTAGAAAGAAAATCTCTGATATAAATTTTAACTATATAGAAAAACACGATATTTGTTTGTGTCTGACTCTTCATGACCACATGGACCATCTTCTCTATGGGATTTTCTTGGCAAAGAACTGGACTGGTTGCCATTTCCTTCTATAGTGGTCTTCCTGATTTTAGACCTCTGATACTCTATCCACTGAGCCACCTAGCTACCTCAAAAATAAGCTGTAAAAAGAGTAACTAAGTTGTTCGGTGGATAGAACATTGGTTCTGCAATCAGTTTAAGGCTGTCCTCAGATGCTTTTTAGCAGTGTGAGCCTGTCATTTAATCCCAATTGCTTCAAAAACAAAAACAAAAACAAAATCAGCAAGTTAAATAATATTATTCTAAGAGTATTTAGGAAAGAATTAAAAGGATAACAAACAGATGAAATATGATGCTAACATACTTATACTTAAATAGCACTGTCCCCGATGAGGTAATGAAAAAATAGAAATGGTACTAAGGAAAACAAAGATTATAAGAGCAGCTAGATTATACCAAATAAACACAGAGAAGCTCCCAATTCTGGGGAAGCTATAGGCTTGAAAATTAAGATGTTATTACTCTCTAAAAGGTAATTGTAAGGATATCAATAAATACTGACCCAGATATCTCCTTTTTCACCTTTACAAAATTTATGAGAATAAATATTTGATACATATATCAAGAAATTCTTTGATAAAATTGAGAGAAGAGAGTTGCAAGTTGTTGGCAAATGATATTCTACTGCAGATGACATTTTTACTAAAAGTTACAAGAAATATAAGAAGCAATCATACTTATTTTTGTTTATCATTTAAAAAAGGGCATTTGATTTTACAGCAAAATGAAACTTTCAAAGGTATTCTTCAACAATGTCTCTCTCATCTATGCTAATTTGTAGATCATACCCAATTCTTTGATGTATACAACAATAGGGATAATTTTGATCCTCTGATTAATATCAAGTGAAGCATAAAGCAGGGAGAGATGATATTCAGCAATGATGTTCACTATTGTGAGCAGTTCTGAATACAAATAGAAGAGAGATTCTTTGTAAATGGTGATATCCTTCAGTCTCTCCTCTTTGTGGGTGACATTGAATGGCATAAAGAACCTACCTATAATCACACAAAAAGAATCTTGCATTGTTGGAGAGTATGCTCACATAGGTGAGCTCACAGAACTATTGAAATATATTATGTGTGCCTCTTGCCTGATTATTTGTGAGACTATTGCTGAATATTTACCCTATACTTCATTTGGAGAATCTGGCCTGTCTTTAGATGGGATGCTCAATGTTCCAGGTTCCAGGGCCATTTTTTGTAAGGAATTCCTTTGTGATACAAATAGAGAATTATGTTGGTTTGTTTTTTGTGATAAGCACCATGGATATTAAAAAAAAAGTCAAGAGGGTGACTAATCTTGTTTATCCCAAATTTGGCTCTTAATGATTTTGAATGCTTTGTACTTCTTTACTACTGGGCCTAGAGTCAGGAAGACCTGACTTCAAAACGTACTAGATGTGTGATTCTGGGCAAATTATTTAACTTCTGTGCCTCATTTTTATCAAACTGTAAAATGTGACTCCTAATAGCATCAACCTCATTAAGTTGTTGTGTGAGGATCAAATGAAATAATAGTTGTTTAAAAAAATACTTAAGCACAGTGTCTAACATACAACTATATAAATACTTATTTTTTTTTCTTCTTTCCCCTAAGAGCCCAAATAGAGAATGCTACCATTCAGAAAAAGAAAAGTTGTTATTATTGCTATTATTACTAACAATTTCCTATTCTTGGCTTCAGCTGACTCAGTGTTTGGTATAGCCTCTGGCACATATTAGGCCCCAAATAATGTTCATTGATATACTAGGGATTGTAGAAGAGAAAAAGCAGAGATAGAGACAGAGTGTGTGAGAGAGACAGAGAAGCAGAGAGATAGACAAAGAGAGGCAGAGACAGAGACAGAAGTAATAAAGGCTATTGGCTTCCAGAGACTTCAATTTACCACATGATTCTCTTGGCTGTCATCACTATGAACCCTGTCCTTATCAACTAAATAGCTTATAAACTCATATTTTCCTTAATTTACAGGTAGTAAATATTGACTTCAGTTTCTTTCACTGCTATTATTCAGAGTTTGTTTGTCAACAGGAAAATCTCACTACCCAATTCCAAATTCTTATCCTGATCCAACTCTTCCTTCCATCTCAATTAGTATTCTCTGTCTTCCTTAGGCTATTGTGCCCTCCTAAACATTTAATTTTACATTAACAAATTCTTCATTGTCCTGGATCTCCTTCTATCTTCTTTCACTCGTGGAAGCCAGGTTTTCTCAGGTAGAAACTTCATCTCTGGCTACCATTTTCACTGATGAGTGCTCCTTTTTAATCCCCTTGACACACTATGCCAAAATGAAGGGTTGTCATACTCATTGTTCTCCACTGTCACATACCAATGTGACTGAGCAACCTCTTTTTATTTGAAGTTCGCTCTATGTGTCAAAATGTCTAGAAATCTTTGTTTCTGTTATCAATCAGTTTTCAGATCCCCCTCCCTCCTTTGTGAAGAAATCCAGTTTTTCTCTCCAACCTAACCTTTTCCCTCATATTTGGGGGCTTCAGTATTCATATTAGCATCCTCTAGAGCACACTGACTTTACTCTGATGCCCTTTTTTGTTGATCTACCTTAGCTACCAGGGATCTACTTATACCTTAGACTACACATTACCTCAAGATTATAATCTTGAACTCTGAAATTTCCCTTTGTTATCATAATCTCCAGTGGTTTAATCTTTTCCTTTTTTTGATTCCTCTTAAAGCTATTCATCTTCACCATGACCCCCAATCCCATAATTTCTTCCTATTTTTTTCCTACTATATTACCTCTGTGCAAATCTTTCTTTCCTTCCTTCATAGTATTTCCCCCATAGTTAACCAAATGAATGTTGCATTGACCTCTATCTTTGAATTCTTGTCTGATGATGCTCTGCCAACATAAACTCTGGGTCATCCCTTATATTTGCTAACTATATGCCTACTCTTAAGTTCCTTTCCTAGAAACCATCATATAACCTTATTGATTGGGTCCAATACAGATTTATATTATCTAAACTAAGCTGAGCCCTTACTGATGCATAGTGATCCTTTTATTCTTCCCTGATTTGATCTTTGTCAGATTTCTTGCATTATCTATTCTTTAAAAAAGTTAAATATTTTATTTTCCAATTACATATAAAACATTTAAAATATTTTTTTCAAATTTTGAGTTCCAAATTCTCTTCTTTCCCTGTATTTCTTGCCTTATTGAAAAGGCAAGCAATTTGATATGTTATACATGTGCAGTCATGCAAAACATTTTCATATTAGTCATATTGTGAAAGAAACAAAAGATCAAAAAATCTCCAAGAAAAATAAAGTAAAAAGTGTGCTTTGATCTGCATTCTGAATTTCTCAGTTATTTCTTAGGAGGTAATTAGAATTTTTCATCATGAGTCTTAGAATTGTTTTGGCTTATTATATTGCTGAGAATAGTTAAATTATTCACAGTTGCTCATTATATAATACTACTGTTAGGATATACAGTATGCTTCTGGGTCTGTTCACTTCACTTTGCATCAGTTTATTTAAATCCAAACTTTTCTGCAAGTATTCTGCTTATCATTTCTTATAGCACAGTAGTATTTCATCATAATCATATACTACAACAAGCTATTCCTTAGTTGATGGGCATCTCCTAAATTTCCAATTCTTTGTTATCACAAAAAGAATTGCTATAAATATTCTTTGTACATATAGGTCACAAAAGAGTTGCTATAAATATTTTTTGTACATATACTTTGTATATGATGTATATACATATTGTATATGTACAACCTTGGGTTGTTTTAATTTATATTTCTCTTATCAATATTGATTTAGACCATTTTTCTATATGATTATAGATAGGTTTGATTTCTCCTACACAATTGGGAATTTGTGATTATTGGGGAATATTTTGTATTTTTATAAAGCTGACTTAGTTCTCTATATATTTGAGAAATAAGACCTTTAACAAAAAACTTGATGTAAAAAAATTTGTTTCTGCTTTCTTCCTATTTTGGGCTGCATTGATATTGTTTGTGCAAAAAGATTTTAAATCATTTATAATCAAAGCAATCCATTCTGCATCCTATAATTTTCCCTATCTCTTATTTGGCCATAAAATTTTCCCTTCTCCATAGATTTGATTGGTAAACCATTTCATGATCCTCTAATTGACTTATGATATCACCTTTTATATCTAAATCATGGTCCTAGTTTGGCATTATCTTAGTATATGAAACATTGGTCTTTATCTAATTTTTGCCATACTGTTTTCCAATTTTTTCACAAGTTTTTGTGAGTTCTTGTCCAAAAAAAGCTCAATCTATCAAACACTAGATTGCTCTGGTTATTTACAACTCATAGGATCTTTTTAAAAAGCTTCTTTTTTTCCTCAGATCTTGACAACATTCTCAAACATCTCCCAGTGGACAACCTTATCTCTTCCTTTACTATAGAAATGAAAACTATCATGATTTCTTTTCTTCCCCCAAAACTTCGTGACTTAACTCTCCTTCCCCCAATATCTGAAGTAGAGGCAGTTCTTTTCTTTGCTGGAGTTGACCCTTCTATACCTCTGATTGCATACATACTCTCTGGGAATTTGCCTTGTTAATTAGTCCTTTTTCAGCTATTTACTTTTTCACTGCCTTCACAAATACTCAGGTATAATTTATACTAAGCAGTCCTTTCAAGAGAATCCCAGTTCCAATTAACCATGATTGGATTTAGGAGAGTAAGGTAAAAAAAGGAGGAGTCAAAGATAACTTTAAGATTATCTACTTGGGTTACTATACTCAAAAGAGATGGAGGCTGAATAGAGGAATATAAAGATGATTAGTTCTCTTTTAAGAAGCTAATGAAATGTCTAGATAGAACTAACTAGCTTGAAATTTATGAAGCAGGAGTAGATCTGAAAAGAGAGATTAGGCTAATTGTGTAGGAGATAAGCATGAGAATGAAAGAATAGAGAGAGAAAAGAGGAGATAACCATGGACAATTGTAGAAGAAATCTAACCTTGAATGTCTAGGAAGAAGGGGTGGTCAGTAATGTCAAAAGCTTTAGAAAGGTTTAGGAGAATAAGAACAAATAAAAGGACAAACATTGAAGAGATCATTGAAAACTTTTAATGCAGCATTTTCAGTAAAGTAGTAAACAGCTAAATTTTAAGATATTGATAAATGAGTTAGTGGTGAGGAAACAGAGGAAGTAAACACAGAACAATGGTGTCAAACTCAAAGAGAAATTGAAGTCACTAATCCATACATGCAGATCATATATCGACAGTTTTAAATGTTAATGTTGTCTATATTTTATCATATTTTTATTTATTTTGTTAAATATTTCCCAATTAAATTTTAATATAGTTTCATGTTTAACACTTTTGGGATAGAAGACACTTATTAAGAGTTTCAATGGTAAAGAAAGTAGAAGTTGTATTGGGGCAAATTGAAATGTATATATTACATAGATACTGCTACTGCTGTGATTTAATATTCTAGTTCACTTCAGGTACCAATTCTCTATGAAGCTTCTGATCATTCATTATCTTCCTCCTCAAATTTATGCTTGGATAGATCTATGATCTTATCTATGCATACTCTCTCGAAAGGTTCAGACTATAGGCATTTTCATCATTTGTGATTCTTGTCTAAATAACTCTCACAAATTCTCCACAGGAGTTCTGCCTATGGAAGATTTCCTTTAATTCTATAGACATTGTGTAGGTAGCTCTCTGAGGATGGGGACTGTCTTTTGTCTCTTTTTGACTCTCCAGTGCTTAACACAATGCCTGGATCATAATAGTTGACTGATTGATACAAATGGGCCATTTGGGTAAATCACAAGTTTAATTCTTTAGACTGTGACACAGTCAAACAGCATTTTTGGAAAATTATTAATGTTAAAGATAGAGGTCTTTATTTCAGGAAAAAAGTCTTTTTAAAAAGATTGCACAATTTCTTCAAAACAATACAATCATTTTGCTCCTCTTCATTTTGGAGGCCCAGTTTGTAATCTTTCCTCTTCTCTGTTTAAGATGTTGGTTGTGAAATTGTATGTTGCAGCAGTCTGGATTATAAATAGTTTGGATGACTTCTTGACTCTTTCTGTATGCTTTTCTTCTTCACACTTCTCTCTGTCTTATGAGGAGATAATACTCATAATCACCCACCATCTTTTTTGTAAGATTTGTGAGGGAATTTATGATCATCATTTAATGTTTCCTTTGGCTGCCAAATTTCTCTAGTTGATAACATGATTAAGGAAGTTTTAGGTCCTTTTGATGATTCTTATTGTGGTGACAAATTTCTATTAGTTAAACTTCTTTTAAAAATTGTAATAATCTGTATTTAATCTATTTTTAAAATTAACTTTCTTTTTTTCAAATTAGTTTGTTTAAAGACAGGTTGGAATTGACTCAGTTGGATGCCGTAGTTTACCAAGTTTATTTTTCTAATTTGATATTAATTAACATTTTCTTTAATACTTCAATGGTTTGATTGTAGTTAGCTAAATGCAGAATTATTATAGTATTTGAAACTAGTTGTGTCATAAAAAGTTTTTTTGTTTGTTTGTGATAATATTTGATGCTCAGCTTAGCATCTTTTATTTCTTAAAGAAAATATTCATGACATAAAGGCTTAAGATTTCTAGATATTCTACAAGCCTTTGGCCTTTCTTATTTCCTCCTGAATCAAGTTTACTACCATGCTTTTCATGAACCTTGGCTGAGCCCAGTTTTGTACTGAAGCTGCTAAATATCAATGCATATATT
Organism: Antechinus flavipes; assembly: GCF_016432865.1. Lineage (NCBI taxonomy): Eukaryota > Metazoa > Chordata > Mammalia > Dasyuromorphia > Dasyuridae > Antechinus > Antechinus flavipes. Next base: position 414,422,363 of record NC_067399.1, read on the forward strand.
AATATAATTAGAAGGATTTTAAATTCTTTTGTTGCTGTTTCTTATTGTATCTCAATCCTATGATAATTCCTTTCACATAGAATTTATGAAACACATACTGCAATGCTTTCTGCTTCCTCCAGGACTTTTCTAGAGAAAGTTAGATGACTAATATTTGCAGAACATTTGTAGAAAGAGCTTCTTGGTTAGGTTCAATAAGATGACCTCAGAAGAACCTTTCAGTTCTGATTCTATGTTTGCTGAATTTAATTTAAATGAAACATAGACTTTTCCCCACTTTGTAGAGGAGGAAGTATCATGTTGATAAAATCAAGATCTTTTAAAATGAAAATTATATTTAAATTTTCCCTCAAATTTAATATCTCTCTATATAGACATGACTACATCTCTATGTATGTGTATATATATGTACACACACACACATACACACATTTATGTATGTATAATCTTCTCTAAGGTCCTATTGTGATAGTTCCTCTTGGCATGGGGGGGAAATCTCTGTTACTTGCCAGTGGAGCTATACTTTTACAAGCTAAGCTTGAAAAACTTCAAACATGGGCTCAGTAATTGCTATATGTCTTCTATCTGGGAACCAGACTAGTTAAGTTTAAGATTGATTAACAGGTAATGATGTTTTTTTCCCCTAGAAATTTAAAAAGACTGTTAAGTGTGGAAGAGTTAGTATTAGCATCTGTGATGGAAATACTTACATCACTGAAATTTCTAATAGTTGAAAGATCGAAGTAAAACATATATGTAATCCATTTGTCATTGGATTATAATCTCTAACATGATGGACAAGGATCCCCTTGAAAAACTTTCTACAATCAATCAATAAGTGTTTATTAGGTGTCTACTATATGCCAACAACTAAGCTGGGCAATAAAATCATGATTCATTTTGCTTCTTTCTAGAGTTTCTTCTTGAATTTGGGGTCCTTCATTCTCCTATAAGTATTCAGGCTACCTATTTATGAGCTACATGACAAGTTTTGCTTTAATACTATGAAAGATGAAGAATCAGCTCATTCTTAAGATTCTTGATCATCAATTAATGTCTCACTTTCTGGAGGTTGTTAAATGAACCCCAATTTAATGGATCTTAACCTTCCATTAGGACCTACATGATCTATATGGATAATAGTACTAGTTAAGAGAAGTCAGTGCATATTACTTTATATTATCCTTGTTGCCCTTTGGGGCTGTGCAGATATCACCTGTTGGCCTCTTTTGAAGTTCAATTAAGGGTTGTCTCTTCATTTTCTCCATTCTCTTCTGTGCTTGAAGTTCTAAATTTCTTTCTTCTTTCTATCTTTGAGGCTTTGTTTATTATCCCACCTCTATCCCCAAATTGGCTTCACCTTAAAAACTGCATGGATAAAAAAAAAAAATCTCTGGGTCTCTTTGGAGTCTAATATCTCTGTAACTGAATCTCTGTGTTATCTTTTGGATAGAATATCTCTGTATTCCCCCTCTGTGTCTATATATCAGGTTTTGTTTTAATATTTCTTATTGAATCATTGTTTTCTGTCTAATTTTCAGGATATTTAATTCTTAATGAGGTTTTTCACCATCTGTTCTAAGGTGTCATTTTTTTTTTTTTGTACATTGCTTTTCCATTCTGTATTTTTTCATTCAGTTTTTCTTGATACTCTTTAAATCTCTCTCGACAAGTCTTTTTTTTTTTTTTTTTTTTTTCTCACCTAGGCTTTTCCTAGATTTGTTTTGAGGTTAACCTCTTCTACCTCTTCTTCAGAGTTTACTCCCTGGATCCTCTCAGACCAAGGTTTTTTTTTCTCATGATATTTCCAAGTTTTCATTAGTTTAATAATTTCATATTCAACCTCAGCATCTAGATTGAAGGGGTCTGTGTTTTGTTAAGCTCCACAACTGAATGATGTGGTCAGAACATAACTGATTTTACACAAAGTAACTCAGATTAAGTCCCTCCTTGAAGGAACTTTGGAACTATTTCTGTGCTGAGTTCTCCTTGAGAGTGTATTTGTATCTTTGAGGATACTGGCTTCTTTATCGAAGTCAAACTTAGGAGTCAGCTCAAGAGTCAACTCTATAATTAATATTATGGCAACTTGGTGATCCTTACTACTAGCAAATGAGGATCTAAGTCAAGGAGAATTCATCTTTTCATAAAATTCATACTTTATTTGAGAGATAATAAAGCATCCTTGGGAACCCATCCAACTTGTGAATGTAACATGCCTATATCATGGATAGATTGTAAAGTAAATGACTTGATTCTCTACTACTAAAATATTTATTTTTCATTCTACAAATGATTTGAGAATAGGCAGAGCTGGTAAAAATAGATTCAAAGCTCAGCCAGGCAATGAAATCAAGAAGTTACAAGTCTCTTCTTTTCTAACATACCCTATGGGAAACGTAAAGAAATGTGAGGAACAGACTGAACATTCCCAGAGGACTATTGCTTCAAAATGCATTATTTACCTCACAGGATCTTTTCTTATTTGGAGAAAATGATTCAGAGGAACAAAGTACAAAGTGACTAAGTTTGGAACTGATATAGAAATGGGGAGATAGAAACCGTTGTATATCAATGCACCTCATTTGGGAATGAAGCTAATCTGTTTCTGCCATGTTAAGAAACAAACCGTGAAAAGGTAATGAGGAAGCAAGGGCCAAGGATCCTGATGGGAATCTGAGACTGAAAAAAAAAAAAAAAAGATGGGAATACAATATAGAGAAGGAGAATGAGGCTGAAGTGAGGCTGGGGATTGAAAGTTAAAACCATCTGCCCTGTGCTTGACAGGCCTGAAGCAAAAAAGGTCACAGAGCATGCTTCTTGGCAGCCCTATTGAGACCACATTTAGAAAAAATGGGAAAGTCTGGTCATCCTGGTGTGAAGAGAATATCACAGAAACTTGAAAAGTGCAGCAGGAGGAAACCTTCCAGTTAGTAGCCATCACATCGCTATTCACCCTTGTCAGCTGGGACACTGTGTTGGAATAGAGGGGAAGGTGAATGATTGTGATTCTTTGTGGTCTATGAAGAAAAAATTTATTCTGAGTCAAATAATTCAAAGTGGAACATACTGGCCAGATATATATGATTGCACTAATCTTCTCCAAAGTCATTAGAGTTCTTGTCTCCTGATATTATTGCTTTGTTTGACAAACTTGCCACCTGGCATGGTGGATAGAAAGGTGGTCATGGAGACATGAGTTAAAATTGTGCCTCTGATACATATTGGCTTTATGACCCTGCATAAATCATTTAACTTCTCAGTGCCCCAGCCAACTTTCCTAGAATAAAACAGGGTCAGTATTGATAAAGGGATTTTGCTTATGGAAGTTCTTTATAACAATGAAATCACAAGTTCAACACCTGGATCAAGAATGACATGTGTTTCATGGACATAAACGGAAGAAGAAAGTTCTTTATTCCTTCTGAGAGTAGTTACTAAAGGAAGTTGCCTTTCCACCCATAGTTCTGTGCACAAAATCTGTCAAAGGGAAACATAGCCAAATAAAGCCCCAAAGACTAGTCAATGAATGTTAACTTTAGTGGTTTAGACAGGGGCTGGAAATAGCCATAGAAATTGATCTAAAACAGTTTAACTAATGTGATGGGAAGAATGAAATCTTGCCAGATTCAAAGGAAAGGAACACAATGAACCTGGAAGCCAGGCAAAGTCCTTATGGCAGGGAAATGACTGATAGAATAATTAAGTCTACAAGATGCATGACCTTAGTTTCTAGCTGTTACCTAAAGATATTTTTCTTTTGGTTTCTTCTCAGTCAAATGAAAGCTTTGCTTTTGAGTGTAGTACAGAACCTAGGGAGAAACATATTTTTGTTTTGATGGATGGATTTACTGTCATTTTTGTGTTTTTTTTAAACTTGAGATTTCTTCATAGTTTCATTTGTATAATTGATTCACATTTATGAAAACTGTTTTTGAGGCAATGACCATCTTTTATGCTTTCTTTTGGGAGCCGGAGCACTGTTTTACTTTTGCCACAAGAGGGCACTGTTGCCACACTAAAAAGTCATCCTTAGAGCTTCTGGTCTGAACAGATGGTGCATTTGTTAGACTTCGTTGGATATATTTTTCCTTTATTGAAGCACGGGGGAATTTCACATTTGCAGGTAGAATGGGGAAGATAGTTAAAATTTTATATTGTATTTTATTTCTTTGTTTATGCTGATGGAGGTAGCAAAGGCAGTTGATTTCTTTTCGTTTGCCAATTTAAGAGAGTCCCTCCTTTACCGCTGTGACACCGATGTGAAATTTTGCTTTTAATTGGAAATGTCGTGGAGACGATGCATGAAACAGCCCTCCCGAAAACTCCAAAACATAGTAGATTTCTTGAAGGTTCTGCTTCTCTTGGATAGAATCTTTACTTTTCACCTCACTCATGTTTATTCAATCATTCAATCATATTAATCAAGCATTTATTAAGAGTCTACCATGTATCAAACATTATACTAGGAGCTGGGGACGGAAAAATGAAAGACTCCCTATTCTCCAGATGCTTGCATCATGAAGCTAGGATTTTGTGTCTTTCCCTCTTTTCCCCAAGTAGAATTGTCCCATTCTACAGATGGGATAAATGATTTACTTCCCTAAAAATAAATAGGAGATTTTTGATACCTAATGGACTGAAGCTTGACAGTAGACTTCAGACTGGTATACCTTAGGACCTCCCCTTCTGTATACAAATAGAGTGCTATATTTTCACTGGCTTGCTTCTCTGCAGAGAAGGCGGGGTAGAAGGGAAGGGACAGAACATGCCCTTTTGATTCAGGAGTTCTGACCCTGACACATCCTTGTGAGTTTTGCAAAGACTTGTGGCAGCTATCCTCTGTGCAGTTAACGGAGAGTTTGCAGAATCCGACAGGAAATCCATTTCTGCTCCACAGATACATCACCAAAGTGCCTAAAGCAAACACCAAAGTAAGTTTGCTTTAGTGGAGACAAACTCACAACTTTGCTCTTTCAAAGCCCCTGTTTACAAGTTAAAGCCAAGGCTCAGACTGGGCTTTTTTCTCAAACTGCCAATCTATAGGTCCTGCCTCTGGGCCTCTTACTGGAAAAGTCAGAGGATCTCCTGCTGCTATCTCTGATAACAGAAGCCTTGATGTTCTGAAGACTGAACTGTTTGTTTAAACACTTTTGGAACCAAGGGAGTGAGAACTACCCACCTGCATTGGGACTCCCACAGTCCTATTTGTGCACAAGAGAGGAGACCCAAGTAAAATACTCATGGTCAGTATTGACCCCCAAATGAGGAGCATGAATAGTATTAATGAATATGTTGCTTTGACAGAGACTTGGGCAGAGAGACAGAGATAATGTAAAGAGAACAGAGACTGACAGACTGTAGAGAGACAGATAACACAGATTCAGATAGATATAGACACAAGCAAAGGCAGTCACAGAGAGACAGAAAATTGAAATCAAAGACTGAAAGAGACTTATTCATTTAGATATTCTCCAGCAATAGCTAATAGTACTTTGTACATATCAGGGCTTACCTCTATCCATTCTCATCTAGAACTTAATTTTATTTCTTTAATAGCTGAGTAAATTGATAGAACAATGGTATAAAGGAAAAGTCATTGCATTTAAAATCAGAATTTTGCTTCTGTCACTTCTTAGTTATGTGACTTTGAGCAAGTCACTTTTATAAACACATAATATAATAGAAATTGCACTAAGCTTGAGATGAAGATATCTGAGTTCTGGGTTCAACTCTGACACTGATAAGTTATTTAACCATTATCTTTGTCAATATCAATTTTCCCATCTATTAAATGGATATCACATTATCTGACCTGCCTTCCTCACAGAATTGTTGGAGAATTCAGATAAGAATTTTAAATGAAGAGCACTATAAACTTTTATAACAAGGTAAACTGCTCTTATCAATATCCCCATTTTATTGATAGGCTTAATTTCATAAATATTTGAATTCAATCATATGCCCTGCTATAGAATTATGTGAATAAGTAAAAGAAATATATGCTGTGGTCATTTCTTTTTCTTTGTTTCTTTTTTTTTTTTTTAAAGAGCAATTGGGATAAGTGACTTGTCCAGGCTCACATAGCTAGTAAATATTAAGTGTCTGAAGCTGGATTTGCACTCAGATCCTCCTGACTGCAGAGCCAGTACTTTATCCACTGTACCATCTACCTGCCTGTGTTCCTTTCTTTTCCTTAAAGAATTCACAGTTTAGAAGAATGAAAATTAAGTTTACAGATCAAAGATAGAAAGTAGCTAACAAAATAGTTTCAATAGTACAGCCTAAAGGTCGTATAGGAAGTCGTCATGTTGTTCAGGTCATGTCCAACTCTTTGTGACCCCATTTGGGATTTTCTTGGTAAACATACTGTGTTTACCAGTTCCTTCTTTGGCTCATTTTACAGATAAGAAAGTGAGGATTAGCTCAGGCTCACAAAACTAGTACATACATGTCTAAGGCCAGATTTTGAACTCAGTTATTTCAATTCCAGGGCCAGTATTCCATTTACTGTGCCACCTACCTTCCTAGAAAGCTAGGATGTTAGAGGAACTCTAGAACTCAGCCTGGCCTGGAGCAATTGGGGAAAGAATTCATGAAGGAAGGGAGATTTGAGGTAAGCCTTGAAGGGAAGGATGAGATTTAGATAGAAGAAAAATAAGGGGTATCCGCCCAAAAAAGTCTTCTATAAGCAAGAGACCTTGTCACTAGGGCATGCTAAGCCAACATATTCCTTCTTGAATTTATCAAGTACTATCCTCTCAGGTGATTAAGCATATATCTTTTACTATAGAAGGATTTATTCTGGATCCTAACCTGGCCTGGAATAGTAAGCAGGAATTTGGAATTCAGGATAGCAGGTTAGGCCCTAGTTCTGCTCAATGTTTTTTCCAAGCCTTAGGGTACCTATCCTACAATATCAGCTTAGAATTGATATTCACTTTCTCCCACCCTTATGTGAATGGTGTCTGAGCTTTCTCTGGGGAAGCAGAGCACTTGGAGGAATGGTATGTGGCTGAGTTGTTAACCACTGCCACCCAAAATACTAACTATGATTTTTGGTTGGGTAGCCTTCTACATGTCTCAGTGGTGAAAGTACCCTCTGTTTGCTGACAAGGAAATTTATGTCAGCCCTTTAAGAAAAAGATGAAATAAAACTAGCCAAATAGAGGAGGCTGCTAGAGAAGGTTTCCGGAGGAGCAGGTGCAGTTACACGGTCCCCTGAAGCCATAATATTTGTTTAGAGAATCTCATCATCAGACACCCTTTATGAAATGCTCACCTACACATGGTGCTTTGCTATTTATTGTATTATGTGAATTAAGAGCCATGATCTCTATTCAATCTTGCTTTACATGCAAAGCAGATGATGTCAATGTGACTAGCTAGGGCTGACTTTATGAATAGACAGCTGTGAATTGAGGAAGGAAGGCTGCCCTCCACTCCCTTCCCACCAGGCCAAAAATATCCCCCCTTAACAGCTTTTCTGAGTTGCTTAAAATTTCCAACATTAAAGTTATTGCTGCAGGGTTAAAGCATTTTGGTAGTTAGGGAGGTAGGAGTGCTTAACACATTTGTGACTAGAGAGTCAGTGGTTTTTGAAGGGGGAGGATGGGGCATCTCAGTGAACCTAGGCAGCTGGCAGGACTCTGATAAGATATGGAAAAATTAAAAGACTGTGAAAAAAAGAAGGCTGGATGGGGTTCTAAAAACGAACTATGCCTATTTCACAGTTTTTCTCCAAATTGTACTTGTAGGAGAATCTAGCATATATGTCAGCTCCTGATTAGCCACAAACTTGGATTATCTGTAGTAAATTTTTAGACTTGGTTTTATTTCTTCCTACCACAAATACTGATTGGATCACTGTTCATTTTCTTTTAATGTTTTCTTGATCCTTTAATTAATTTATATCAGTGGTATTTCCTTTTGGTTACCACATTCAGAGAATTCTCCTTTGTAATAGCTAAGTGTAATCAAGCAAAACAAATGGGCACTTTGGCAATATATAAAAAATGCATGTTTCATTCAGTATTGGTACTCTACCACTTCTGCCAGTTAGTAGTACAAATGCTTCACTTAGTCTTCTGAAGTTCCATGTGGTTTTTTACTATATTGATCAAAGTTCTGAAGTGTTTCAGAGCTTATTCTATTTTTATGTTACTTGCATTGGGTAATTATTCTTCTGGTTCTAGTTTGATTAGACCATCTCTTCTAAAATGAATGAATCTATGTTCACAGGAAACATGCTCAATTTAATATTATCAGATGAGATAATATTTTTAAAGGGCTTAGCACAGTTTCTTTAGCACACATATAGAAACTTTACATAGTGCAGAACTAAAATAAACAAAACAACCCCCCCCACAAAAGTTTGAGTTTAAAACAATAATCTTCCAACTGCCATAGTTAGAGCTTGAATGCTGAAATTCCATCATCTTTCTTCCCAAATGTATATATTAAACACTGCCTTTCATCATGTGATTCATCTGTTTGTGAACTGAGCATGGCTCCCCATTGACTTCTGCATCATCTTTCCAGCTTTCAAAGCCTGCCATAATTTGGCCCCAAACTACCTATCCAACCTTAACAGTCCATCCCAGTCAGGTGGGTTGGCTCAATGTCCTCCAAGCACACCATGCTCCCTCCCAGATTTATGCCTTTGTTCTAGCTATTCCCCCCAACACCTGCAATGCCCTCTCTACTCTGATGATCTACTAGACTTACTGGCCTTGTGTACTTCTAACCTCTCCATCTACAGCTCTTCATCCTTCTCCACCTGCAGGTTTTGACTTTGCCCCAGTCTCTGGGATCAATTTTATTTCAAGGTTGAGAAAATTTAAAGAGACTTTGGCCTCAAAGGATCAGTCAGTCTAATTGCTGTTCCTAATCTGGGCTTCACCCTCATTTAAGTAACAGGTTTGTCTTAGTTTCCCATGACCAAGACTGATTTGCAACCCAACCCACTCTTCTGGCGACTTGCCATTATCCACCCTTCTTTATTCAAAAACAGGAGCTCTGCCCTTGAAGTTAGGATCCTTATTCATGTTATTTCCCTGGCTGCTAGGATCTCTCTCTGTTGCAGAACTTTGGGTCTTTGTGGTACTTATTGCTTGTTTAGATGTCCTCCTATTTCTTGTTGCTCTCCTGTACTTGGTTTGGTTTCTACTTGTGAGTTCTTTTTAGTTTGGTCCAGCCTGCTACTGACTAGGTCCCAATTATGATAGTCTTGCTTTAACAATCTAGATCTTACTCATTCATCAAGATTCTACTCAAATTATGCTTCTTTTCACAGAGATTTCTCTTCATTCTAGTCCACAACTTACAGTTAGTGCTACAACATTTAAATCTTAATTGATTTCAAGCACTATTATGGTATAATAGAAAGAGAAATGGGATTGATATCAGAAGAAAAACTGGAGTTTGAATTCTGTCTCTGCCACTTATTAGTTGTGATTCAGTAAGTTATTTAGCTCTTCTGTGGTTTAGTTTTCTGATCTGTAAAAATGGATATGATAACTATATTACTGTATCTCCTAGGGTTGTTTAAAGGTCGCAGTTGATAATGTTGTCAAGTGCTCTATAATTGTACTATACAGATTTAGGGGATTGTGAAACACAGAAATAGGAGGATGCATGTCTTTTTAGATCTGGGATGGTGAATGAGTTATTTCAAGCAAATGGAAGCATGTCGACAGCCAGATGTGCTATAGCCTTCCACCTAACCTTTCAACCTTACTATGTTTGAAAGGCTTTTTGATAATAGTCAAGTCTACCTCCTTTTGAAAATAGTAATCTTTCTTGGTAGTACTAAATCTGGGATGGCCCTGGAGGAGAAAATGAGGCAGGTGACTTTGCATAGCTTTCCCTCACTTAAATCCAACTCACTTGCATGTCACAGCATCACCTCCTGATGGTCACGGTCCTCTTCCAGAATGAAGGACAAACAACAACAATTAAGCCTAAAAAACCATATTATAGAAGGCTGTTCAGCACTAAAGGAACAGAGGTTTAAATCCATGGCTTTGGAGTGGATAGGATGTAGAAGTTGGAGTCAGAAAGATCTAAGTTTAAATTTTTCCTTAGATACTTACTGGCTGTATGACTCTGGATAAATCATGTAACCTCTCAGCTTCCAGTTTCCTAATCTATAAAATGAGAGTATTGAATAAGATAGACCCCAAGGTCTTTACCAGTTCTATATCTATGAATCTATATCTATTTTTGTGAGAGAGAAGACAGATGAGTATCTGGAAGGAATTAAGATTTTTTGAGCCAGAGAGAATAAAAATCAGCTTTAACTGCATCACCATGTAATCTAGCAAATATGGATTTTGGAAAAAAAACAGTTGATGTGGGTATCAATCTCTATTTTTCTCCCATCAGGATTGGGGACAAAGTCTGGTTCTCCAAAGACAGAATTGCCTAGATTAGTGAAATCACAGATTTGGTGAAAAGAACAAAAAGAAATACTCCAATCTTTGAAATGTTTTCCTCCATTATTTGACATGTGACCTCTTCATTGTGGATTACAAGACCACAGAATCTAGTTAAATATACATACCTAGTCTCATTAATATCTACTCTTATTCTTCATACATGTTTTATCTTTTCCCTTACCCCATCAGCATGTCAAAACTTTAGGATAGAAAGTTTATCTTATATTTATTGTTGTTATTTCCTTGGCACAAAATAAATATGTGTTGATTGGTTATCAAATGCCTCCTATGCATTTAGCTCTGTACATTTTTGGTCATTTGCCATTAGTAGGGAGAAAATGTGACTTAACTCTTTGTATTCTTCTGTCTTTTTGAGAATAGAAAACCAGAAACCTGCTTTCTTGAAAACTTTGGAAAGTACAATATCTCTCTTTAGTCTGTGATCTGGTTTGTTTTGATGGATAGGCAGACCCACTTCTGGTGTCCTAATTGAATCTTTGTTAGACCTTTGAAGATTAAAGTCTCAGCACAGAAAAAGCAGACTTTTTTGAGGTCAGGCTATTGGAGCTTTGCTTTATCTTTAGAGTGAGGTGGTTGATGTTCTTGGCTATTGTGACCACCACTCATGTTTCAGCTATATGTTGATATCTATAAATATATTGAAGAAAATACACATGATACATTGGAAGAAACCTGGTTTTGGCTGCAACTACAGACAGTGTTTCTGGGAACAGATGATGCATTATGCTAAAATTCCTCTCGATGGCAGTGGAACCTCAGTTATCTCCACAAGTCTCATCTTTGAGTTCTAAATCCTATTATCTAGGTTAGCTCATCTGTATTCAAAAGATCAATGTTGCATTATTACAAAGATCCTTTCAAGTGTAAAAAGGATGGCACTTCATTACAGAAAGTAAAAGAAACTAATCAAACTTTCTTGGTGAAATCATTGACTTTTTTAAGTAAAGGGCAAATTTAAGAATTCGAAAGTCCGAGATGTGAGAGAACTTCATAGTTTGGGCTTGCTCTGGTGTACATCTGGTCTAGCATATGTCTTGGGGTAACCTGAAGAGCAAAAATACATTTTTGAAAGATTCTAAATGGTCCTAGTTGTTTTCTTCCTGTATTCTACAGCCTGGGGATGGATTTTGGAAAACTTGGATTGCTGGAAGGAACAGAGAAACTGTTCTTCAGAATGTTCCATAGCAAATATTTAACCATCATTGATGTGCAATATATCCCCAAATGTTTTTATACCCAAGCTCTATCCTAATCTTTTTCTACTAAGCTAGAAAAAAAAATTTGTTGTGTTGTGTTCTTTCTTCTCTTTCTCTCCATCAGAAAGATCCCTAGGATAGGGATGGTGATGATATATTAAAAAAAAATGTCCTAGGTTAAAAAAAAATATATATGTATATGTGTGTATATGTGTGTGTGTGTGTGTGTGTGTGTGTGTGTGTGTGTGTGTACAAATTATATAATATAATTTGCTGGTTATCAAATACCCCCTGTGTATTTGACTCTGTATATCTGTAATCATTCACCAACAATAAAGAGAAAATTGGCCCTATTCTTTATATTTTTCTGCATGGATACTTGATTATATAAAAGGAAGAGATTGGCTGTATTTCATAGATTTCATTTCTGTTACTCTCTCTCTAGATCTGTTTCCCAATCCTCCCCCCCCCCTCTCTGTTTCTCTATTTCTTTTTCTCTCTGTTTGTTTCTGTCTCTTTCTCTTTTGTCCCTTCTTTCCCTCTTTCCTGTTGCCTACTCCCAACTTTATCCTTTCCTTTTCTTCCCTTTCCTTTCTGCTCTTCTTCTTTCTCCTTTTCCTCTTCCTCTTCTCCCTCTTTTTCTGTTCTCCTTCCTCCCTTTTCCCTCACTTTCTCTGTATAACTATCCCTCTGTGTATCTGTGTGTATGTTTCTGTCTGTTTCTGTTCCGATTACTTTCTCCCTTTTTCTGCCTTTCTGTCTCTTTCTCTCTTTTTCTTCTCTATCTTCATTTCCTGCTTCCCCCTTCCCTCTCTCCCAACACTTTCTATTCTCCTTTCCCGTCTCTTTCCCTCTCTTCTTCTCTCTGTATTTTGTCTTTTTCTCTCTCTCCAATTCTTTTTCTCCCCCTCTCTCTTTTTCTCTTTCCCTTGCTGTTGTTTTTTTTCCCTTTTATTTATCTTTCTCCTTTTCTGTTTTGTGAAGTCTCCTCAAATCAGGGAGAATTTTATTGTTAATTTTATTGTTGTCCTTCATTTTTTTGCAGACATATGTGCATTTTAACAAGATATTTTTTCTACATAGAAAGTCTGTCTGTCTTCCTGCTCTTCCTCCCCCTGTAATAATTCAGTTTTGTAAAGGATTATCTGCCTCTGGCAGCCTGATGGAGTAAGGCAGAGAATAGGTCCTTTTTCAGCATTAGGCTTGTATTCTTATGAAAATAAAATCTTTCATTGTTCTTCCTAAATGAGAATCCTTAAGGCATCTGGATTTGAACTAAGAAGAAAAAAAATGCAAATCCAAGTTTAGATACATATTAGTTGTGACTATTCTCTAACTCAGTTTCCTTATATATAAAATGAGGAGATTAGAATAGATGAATTCTAAGGTCTTTTACAGCTTCAGATTTCTTTGAAATAGTAATTTCAGGACCTTCATATTTCAAGTTAGGAAGTCAGTAAATGACATTATGTCAGTAATGTTGGTATTCCCTCCAGTAGGATATAGGCAGTGATGTGCTGGAACCAGCTCATAATGCAGAAGTCAATAGTTAAATTGTTAGTGTGAGCATTTGTACCTTAGACATCATCAAAAGCTAAAATCAGACTCGGTTTGTTGTTTTGTTGATTGGGCTAAAATTAAGAGAATAATAATAAAATTATTAATAGTACAGAATTAAGGTAAAAATGTGTCATTAAAGCATGCTTTATTTTCTTCCCTCATAGAGAAGATTGTTAAACATTTATTTGCACACCATGGGCCCAAGTTATATAATTGTATGCCTTATCATCCTAACTATTCTTCCCATAAAACTTTCATAAAAGAGAATATTCCATGCATAGGAAGACTTCCTCAAAGTACTATTTTACAGTCAGTGAGTATCCATGTAGCACTTAGGTTGTACAACTCTTAACTCTTGTTCTTACTGTATGACGATACCCTTTTTGATCATAGAATTACTTGGTGATATCTTTTATACCCCTTCTTGTTCATGAATCATCACTGTAATATCTACTATATATCTTCTAATCATTCAAAAATCATTCTGATTTTTGAAAATTGGAAAATTTGTGATGCAGAACTGGAAAAGATTTGTGAATAATCAATGGAAAAAAGATAATGATATTGGAAAGATGCTTTTTTAAATATTAGAGAGCCGAATGAAAGTATTAAAATCACTGAGATTTTTCCAAAAGCAATTCATTATACTCTTTCCCTTTATTCAAGTCCATGATATATCTGTAATGTCTGTCCAATATATGTGGACTGACAGAGTAACTGAAAGGGTAGCCCAGTCATCTGTATCTTCTTGTCTGGACAATAGACATTGTTCCTCTGTTTATTACTTCCTGTGGGGAGCAAGATGTTCATCTCTCCTTGGTGGTCATAAATTTTATTGAGGTGGTACTCTAGCTACAGTAAATCTTAAGAGTTGATGTAATTAGCATACTGCGGTTTCACGAACAAGAAATTCTGGAGTATTTTGCCATCTTAAAAAGAATTCTGTTTCCATTTTGGATATTGCACAGGACATTCTCCAAAAGATTGGTGCACATGTTTGATGTGCATATATTTCTCCATTTTATAATGATGTTGTCCTTGATGTTGCTATCCTGAGAATCACTGAACAAAATTATCATTATGTTTGTCTCTTTCAAGTAATCTTTCATCATTGTATTATATATGTAGAAGAGACATCTTGTTGGAAGAGAATCTTTATAGATGCATTTTGCTCTACTGAGTTGAGTGCTTGAAAAAAAATCAAAGCAAAGAACACAGTTGGATCTTTCATTCTCTGTTCATTTCAGTCAATCTTGGCACTATGAAGATGTGATCTGCTTTAGAAAATCACTTTCAAAAAGCCTGCCTGATCCCTTCTTATCTTTTCATTTATTAGAATGTAAGCTCAAAAATAAGGATTGCTTCATTCTTTGAATCTTCTGTGCCTAGCACATAGTAGGCTAATTCATCAAGGATATTATTGACATGTTTGTAGCTCATATTCATAAAACATGTTTATAGATGAAAAAGTAGGTATACAGGTTGGTAGGGTTTTTTGGGGGAGGAATAATATTATTTGTGTTTTCTTCTTTAAGACATAATATTTATTTATTTTTCTCTAGCATATTTATTTTCAATACACATTACTTTATAAATCATGTTGGGAGAGGAAAATCAGAGCAAAAGGGAAAAGCCATGGGAGAGAGGAAAAACAAAACAGAAAAAAGAAGTGAACATAGCATGTGTTGATTTCATTCAATCTCTTAGTTCTTAAAAAAAATGCTATATGTGATTTTCCTCTCTCTTATTTTTTTTTGGTATCTTATGCCATTTTAGAGTTCTCAAAAACTAATTCTTCAAAGCCTTAAAAATTGTGAGAGATTCAGCTCGAATGCCATTCATATGAACTTGGTTTGATTTAGCTGTTTTCTTTGTTTTGCTCTTCCTTAGTGCTACTTCAAATTACTCATAAAGCACCAAAAAAATCTATTTTTTTTTTAGAACTCTTCCAAATTTGGGTTCCATTGTCATCAGTAAGGTTAGTGGTTTATTAACAAAATGTGGACATCTATCTGTCTGAATCTTTTGTGTGTGCGCGTATCTGTGTGTCTGTCTCTTCCTCTTTTTCTCTTTTTTTGCCTGCCATGTATGTTACCACTTTCATATATAAATGATTTTAGGATGATCTGTTTTAGTTGTATTATTCTGCTTACTGTTCCCTATAGATTTGGCCAGGGCTGACCTTATCTTATGAACAAATTAGGCTGCCTGTTTCAAATGATTTGAAGGTACCTTACGGCTAACATGTTAAGAATTTTATTCCTCACCAATCTGCCAGTGTATTTAAGAGATAGCATTTATGCAATATTTGAAGGTCCACAAAGCACTTTACATATGTTATTTCATTTGATACTCATAAGAACCCTGGGAGATAGGTATATTATTCTCTTCATTTTGCAAGTGAGGAAACTGAGGATGAGAAAGATTGTCACTAGCCAGAGTCACATAGCTATTAGATGTCTGAGGCAATATTTGAATTCAACTTCTCCTAGCTATTTTTATATATTTGACATTTCATCCTTAAGCATTCTTTCGGATTAAGTTTTTATGGTCCCTGATTATCATATCACAAAAAACAAATAAATGAAAAATAGGATTCTGAAAGAGGCATTATGTTATAGTGGGAAAAAATCTTGCTCTTGACACTTTGCTTTGACAAACTCTACCAAGGTGGTTTGGCTGATAGTCATTAATTTGTTATTAATAGTAGTCATTAATAATCTTGGACAAGTCATTTTACCTTTCTGGTCCTTAGTTTCCTAATATATAAAGTGAGGTGTCTGGACTAGATCACTTAAGCATTTATTAAGCTCCTATTATGTAATAAATACTGGAAATACAAAGACAAAAAAAAATCCTCATCTTCAAGGCAGACAATGTGACTAGATACAAACTATAAACTAGTATGCAAACTATAAAAAGATAATTTTGGGGGATGATACTAGTAGCTAGGTATGTCAGGAAAGGCTTCATGAAGAAAATGGTGCTTGAGCTCAGTTTAAAGACACCAGGATTGGGACAGCTAGGTAGTGCAATGGATAGAGCACCAGCCCTGAAGTCAGGAGGACCTGAGTTCAAATCTAGTCTCAGACACTTAACATTTCCTAACTGTGTGACCCTGGACAAATCCCTTAACCCCAACTGCCTCAGCAAAACAAACAAACAAACAAATAAATAAGTAAAAATAAGATACCAGGATTTTAAGAAGTAGAAGAGAGGATAGATTGTTCCTTAGGAAGGGGGAATAGTGAAAAGACACAGGAGTTGAATCATCATGTATGAGGAACAGAAAAAAAGCCTATTTTGATCAAATCATAATATGCTTTGTGAAATAGGAAAGAAATATATCAAGTACCTACTATTTGATATTTAGCACACTGGGCTGTTCTGTTGTTTTCAGTGGTGTCAAACTCTTCATGATTCCATTTGGGATTTTCTAGGCAAAGATACAAGGGTGCTTTGTCATTTCCTTCTCCAGCTGATTTTATAGATAGGAAAACTGAAAGAAAACAGTGTTAAGTGACTTGCCCAGGGACACATAGCTCACTTTATCCACTGTGTCACCTAGCTACTCTTTACAAATATTCACTCATTTTGATTTTCACAACAATCTTTGAAGGTGGGTACTGTATAACTTCTCATTTTATAGATAAGGAAACTGAGACTGAGAGAAGTTGTTATTTGCCCAGAGTCACATAGTATGTATCCAAAGCTGAATTTGAATTCGGGATTCTAGGCCCAGTGCTCTATCCATAATAATGTATCATTTATTCACACCATTTATTTATTTATCTATTTATTCATCTATTCAGTTATTTATTCATTCATTCATTCACACATATTCACACCAGATTGTGAAAGGCTCTAAATTTCAGAGAGGAGTTAATATTTGATCCTAAAGGTAATAGGGAATCAGTTTAGTTTATTGATTAGGAAAGTGATATGTTCAGTCCTGAGCTTTAGGAAATATCTTTTTTTCTTGTCTGAGTACTGAATTGGAGTGGAGAAAGTCTTTAAGCCAAAAGACAAATAAGGAGGTGGTTTTAATGGCAAGATAGCCACATGAACAGAGAGAAGGGAATGAATGGATGCAAAAATTTGTGTAGTTAAAAATGGTAGAATTTGGCCACTGATTGTCTATGTTAAGTAAGGAAGAAAGAAAACCTGAGGATCGTTTTGACTCTGTGAACTAGTGTGACTCCAAGGATGCTGGTACTTTTAGGGCGAAAAATAGATTCTGAAGAGGGGTTGACTTTTGCAAAAAACTATTGAGTTCAACTTCAGATATATTGAGTAAAAATGCTTATAAAGTAAGTGTCCAATAGGATTCAGGATATTATATCCTGTCATAGAAATAAAAATCTGTTTCCAAGCCCCAAACCATTGAACTATTGTCCATCATTTGAAATATTCCGAATTCTACTAAGATGAAAGAATTTGCACATTATGACATGCCACACAAAACATATTGTTGTGGTGCTCTTTCTGAGGTCATTTCTGTTTGAATTGTAGAGTTGAAATGAATCCATATTGTTTGGAAGAGGAAAAGGAAATGAACAATATGAAAAAATAAATTATGTATCTTATTTCAAAATAAGAAGGTGAAAATGAATTCCAAAGAGATGTAAAACAATCTCCTTGGCTTTATTTGATATGCAAATGTGAGGCTCAAGCTTCCACTTTTGTGAGGTATTGTCTCAGCAAAGTTGGGTTCTTTTATGACTTCTGAGTCATGAGATGTTATAGGAGCAGTAAGGAATAGTCTGTCTCCTTACATGCTTTCTGTGATTCAGGTGCTGTTTCATTTTGTCATAGTTTCCAATGAGGCAATTGTTGAAATTTACTCATAGCAACATAGACTATTTAGTATAGTCGACAAACTTCCCACCAGTGTCTGAGCCTCTTTTAATACAAACATATTCCACTTTTCCAAAGCTCAGAGATAATACTTATTTAGTGTGGTATCAGGAGCAGGTTCTTTGAATAGACTTTATTTAATTTGCTTTCATTATTAGGGATTGCATCTACCACTCATCACTCCCTAGTTGTTTAGTGAGTCACTCAGTAAAACTAGTTAGAAGCAGCTCACTGAGATGAATTAAACTTCCATTGTAGGGAGAGAACAAGGTCATCAACTTGAAATTAATCAACTGATTTCAAATCACTGAGAAGGGGGCATTGTACCCTTAGCTTTATGGTTTCAGCATGTAAATTGCTGTTTATAGGAAAGCCTGTAAAATCAATCCAGCATTTTTCCCTTCTGAAATTAAAAGCAATTTATTTTTATTTTTGGCAAATCCTGGAAATCACATACATATCCAATTCTTTTTCTCCCCATCACCACCTGTGTTATACTTAAAAAAAAATCTCTTGACTAGAGATGGAGGAAACTCAGTTGTTTTTTGTCCCCTGGGGTTAGTACAGACCACTTTTGATCCCTGTGGGTAAATCCATCTGTCCCCACCTGCTGATTTTCACTCCTACTGACTAGGAAACCCCAAAGCCAAACTTGGCCAAAATAACTAATTTCCTTTGGATTCCAACCAAAGCCATATAAATTACCCCCGTATCATGCCAAACTTTGGCCCCAAGCTGGGTATAGATCTGCCAGTCTGGTCCCAGAATTTGCCAGGAGGCAGGAGAATTGTAGGGAGATGTGGGATGTAACTGGCTTTCATCCTAACCTTCTGTGGTTAGTGAAGCTCATCTGATGTGGGATTGGCTATGAACATGTCTATAGAATTAGAGTGATGAAAACAACCTTGTGGGGTCATTTCATCAGCCCTCCTATTCAAGTACTTTACCCATTCTACCCTAGATGTGCAAAGTGACAAGAGATCCCGAGATCATTACTGTGTTATCCATATTAAATATTCCATCTCATTGTTCTTCAAATACGTAATAAGACCAACTGATGAAAACCCAAGTTGGAAATCCAAGTGAAAGAACTTTCATTTCCTTTTAAATAGATGTGTTATTTGGTAGGCTGATTCAAATATTGTCATATTTGACATAACAACAGTGTTATTTATCTGATTTTTGGAACATTTTTTTTAATAGTCTGAGAAACATTAGTGATGATATTTATGATCCTTTTGTGCTCCTAGGAGATCGGTTTAGGATTTCACAAGCTCCAGCAAGGTGCTTTAGTTGGAGACCATTAGCTGATGACATAAACAAGGTATTCTGGGTTTTAAGGGAAAAGATAAGAAAATTCATGCCTAGAAATCTGATACCATATAGGATATAAATTGGCAGGCTGGCATCATTCAGATTACTGTTTCAACTCCCTAGGCCCTCTCATACCATCATAAATTAAAGGCTTTCAAGTCTGATCATTAAGAGCTTCAATAGAAACAGAAACTCATAGGAATGGCTAAGCTCTCCAATCAACTTCTCTAGATAAATCAATTACATGGCTTTCACAGATAGGCTCCTTTGCCCAATTTTAGAATTTGACTTATAATCAGCAGCTGGTGGTTAAACAGTGGAACAGATTATTAGGGGAGTTTGTGGAATCTGGTTTTTCTTGTGCAGCAAGATAACTGTATAAATATGTATACATATACTGTATTTAACATCTACTTTAATATATTTAACATGTATGAGACTCCCTGCTATCTAGGGGAGGGAGTGGAGGAAAGGAGCAGAAAAGTCGGAACAGAAGTTTTTGCAAGGGTCAATGTTGAAAAATTACCCATGCATATGTTTTGTCAATAAAAAGCTATAATAAAATGAAAAAAAAAAAATCAAGGACAACCATTTCAATTGAAACTGATCAGCAAGTCATTCCCTGTGACAGCACTATCAGTTTTAATTCTTATAAAACATTTCTCTACAGAGAGATTGTGGTTTGGCATAAAGATCCCTACAAAGACCTGAGGCTCCTACTTTCAAATCCGACACCTATGAGACCTCTGCCAAGTTGTTTGTTTTTTTAATCTGCAAAATGGGTGGATTGAACCCATGATTTTAGGGTCTTTATTGAACTTAATATTCATCAAAAAATGGCCATATCCCCAACTTAAAGGATCACAAAAATCTTGTTCAAAACTTTGCCTCTAATCATTACCACATATGAATCTTCCCAAACCCATGAATTAGACATAGGCACTATTTCCAAGATGCAACGGAATCAGATTCCACAAACTCCCCTAATAATCTGTTCCACTGTTTAACCACCAGCTGCTGATTATAAGTCAAATTCTAAAATTGGGCAAAGGAGCCTATCTGTGAAAGCCATGTAATTGATTTATCTAGAGAAGTTGATTGGAGAGCTTAGCCATTCCTATGAGTTTCTGTTTCTATTGAAGCTCTTAATGATCAGACTTGAAAGCCTTTAATTTATGATGGTATGAGAGGGGCCTAGGGAGTTGAAACAGTAATCTGAATGATGCCAGCCTGCCAATTTATATCCTATATGGTATCAGATTTCTAGGCATGAATTTTCTTATCTTTTCCCTTAAAACCCAGAATACCTTGTTTATGTCATCAGCTAATGGTCTCCAACTAAAGCACCTTGCTGGAGCTTGTGAAATCCTAAACCGATCTCCTAGGAGCACAAAAGGATCATAAATATCATCACTAATGTTTCTCAGACTATTAAAAAAAATGTTCCAAAAATCAGATAAATAACACTGTTGTTATGTCAAATATGACAATATTTGAATCAGCCTACCAAATAACACATCTATTTAAAAGGAAATGAAAGTTCTTTCACTTGGATTTCCAACTTGGGTTTTCATCAGTTGGTCTTATTATGAGTTCACACTTATTTCCCAGTGTTCTTTCTCTGGATGTAGCTGGTTCTGTTCATTACTGATCAATTGGAATTGATTTGGATTCTCTCCTTGTTGAAGAGAGCCACGTCCATCAGAATTGATCCTCATACAATATTGTTGTTGAAATGTATAATGATCTCCTGGTTCTGCTCATTTCACTCAACATCAGTTCATGTAAGTCTCTCTAAGCCTCTCTATATTCATCCTGCTGGTCATTTCTTATAGAACAATAATATTCCATTATATTCATATACAGAATTTACCCAGCCATTCTCCAATTGATGGACATCCATTCAATTTCCAGTTTCTAGCCACTACAAACAGGGCTGCCACAAACATTTTTGCACATACAGGTCCCTTTCCCTTCTTTAATATCTCTTTGGTATATAAGCCCAATAGTAACACTGCTGGATCAAAGAATATGCACAGTTTGATAATTTTTTGACTGTAGTTCCAAATTGTTCTCCAGAATGGTTGGATCCATTCACAACTCCACCAACAATGTATCAGTGTCCCAGTTTCCCCACATGCCCTCCAATATTCATCATTATTTTTTCTGTCATCTTAGTTAATCTGACAGGTGTGTAGTGGTATCTCAGAGTTGTCTTAATTTGCATTTCTCTGATCAATAATGATTTGGAATACCTTTTCATATGAGTAGAAATAGTTTCAATTTCTTCATCTAAAAGTTGTTCATATCCTTTGGGTTGTTCTTGATTTTAATTGAAATGAAGCTGAGAGATGAATTTGGATAGTTTCTCTGTTTCTTTGAAGACATTGTAGGGGCTAATTATATGAGCAGCTATATGGTGCAGTAGATACATATATGGGGCCTGTAGTCAGAAAGACCCAAGTATAAATCCTGCCTCAGACTCCAGATTCTAGTTGGGTTCTTCTGGACAAGTTACTTAACCTCTGCCTGCTTCAGTTTCATCAACTATAAAATGGGGATAATAATAGTACTTACCTTTCAGGATTATTGTGAGATTAAATGAGATAATATATATAAAGAACTTAATATAGTCATTGATCCGTTGTAAGTGCTTAATAAATGCTTATTCTATTTCCTTATTCCTGCTATAGAAGAAATCTGGAATTTTAGATTCAGACAGTAAGTGACAATTCAATCAATACAGTCCCATATCACATGTAGGAATTTATTTTTTTATTGTCCTTCAAAGAGCAAATCTCTGCAAAATCACTTTTAGTTACCTGTAGCTCATTACTTTTCAGGAAAGCAATTTCAATTGTTAGATAGGTCTAATTATTGAGAACTTTTGCCTCTTCACATTCTGAGACCCCTCTGTATTGGCAAAGTAGGCCCCTTAAGGGATATGAATTGAAAGGGTGAAGATGTTTCATTTTAAAACTATGTTCTCCACCAAAAGATCCTCTGTTAAAGTAAGGCATTGAAGATCATTGTCCATTTGTAAAGCATGTTATATGGAGGAGTAACTCATTCAAGAAACTACTAGGATTTGGTGGATTGAGCTTTAGAGTTGGAATTTCAGGTCCTCCTAGAATCTGCATTCAAATCCCAGTTTTGTAATTTATTATTTTAATAACTTGAGGCATATCATTTATTCCCTCAGTAGCTGTGAGGTTTCATGAAAACATTCAAACATTACTTCAAGTGGATGGAAGCATTTATTAATTGTCTACAATGTACCACACATGGAAATAAGTGCTTTTACAAATATCTTTTTTGAGCTTTATAACAACCTTGTGAAGTAGGTCCTCTTATAATTCCCATTTTATAGTTGAGGAAACTGAGGCATGTAATAGTTAAGACTTGCCTAGAGTTACATAGCTGGTAGGCATCTGAGGTTACATTGGAATTCAAATTTTCCTGATTCTAAGTTCAGTTCTCTCTATTCATTATACCTAGTTGAGGGGAAGCTGACACTGCAAGGGGAGGAGGGAAACTAGGCTTGGGAATGAGCTTTTATAGTGCTGTTGATTTACTGATCAAGTAATCTGAGAATAATTTTCTAAAAGATGGAAATAATAGCACAGTTAACAGTTCAGTTTCTGAAATGATGAATATCACTGGTATAGTCATAAGCTCTATAAAACCCAGGATTTTTTATTAGGGTTTTGAAGGAAAAACTAGGAGAAGGAGCAAGAAGACAAGTCATCTCTCAATTGATAAGTGGTCAAAGGATATGAACAGACAATTTTCAGATGAAGAAATTAAAGTCTTTCTCATATGAAAAATGCTATAATCACTATTAATTAGAGAAATGCAAATTAAGACAACTCTGAGGTACCACTTTATACCTCTCAGATTGGCTAAAATGATAGGAAAAGATAATGATGAATGTTGGAGGATATGTGGAAAACTAGAACACTAATATAGTGTTGGTGAAGTTATAAAATGATCCAATCATTTTGGAAAGCAATTTGGAACTATGCCCAAAGGACTATAAATTGTGCATATCATTTGATCTGTCTCACAACTGAGACTGTATCCCAAAGAAATCATAAAAAAAGGGACCTTTTTTATTGGGCGCAGGATCTACATGTGCAAAAATGTTTATAGAAGCCCTTTTTGTAGTGGCAAGGAACTGGAAAGTCCACATCAGTTGGGGACTAATAAGTTATAGTATAAGAAGGTAATGAAATGTTATTGTTCCATGAAAAATGATGAGCAGACTGATTTCAGAAAAGCCTCGAAAGACCTATATGAATTGATGCTGAATGAGATGAGCAGAATCATGAGAACCTTGTATACAAAATACAAGATTATGTGATGATCAACTGTGATGGACTTGATTTTTCTCAAATAATACAATGATTCAAGGCAATTCCAACAGACTTGGGATGGAAAATGTCAATCATATTCAGAGAAAGAGAGAACTGGGAAACCTGATTGTGGATTAAAGCATAGTATTTTTGACTTTTGTTTGTTTTTCTTTCTTGTGTTTTTTTTTTCTTTTGATCTGATTTTTCTTGCACAACGTGACAAATATGAAAGTATGTTTAAAAGCATTACATTTTAAAAAACCTATTTCAAATTGCTTTCTGTCTTTGGAAGGGAGGTAAGGGACAGAGGGAGAAAAATTTGGAATACAGAGTTTAAAAAAAGTGAATGCCCTAAATTATCTTCACATGGAAAAATATTTGGAAATATAAAATTCTATTGAAAAGTAAAAAATAGGCTGCTCTGTACTTTATGACATATTCCACCTAAATCTGGGATTTTGTTTACTGCTAATGAGTTAAGGACCATCTAGATAAATGATATAAACTTGAAACTTTATAAAAAATAAGTTTATTCAAAATGAAGAGTACCTGCATTCACAAAACTTCAAAAGCTTTCTTGTTATTGGGTCTCTAATTAAAAATGTCTAACCTCTCATGTATAGCCTCATGAATACAATCTTTCCTAGCAAATAGGAACTTCAGTGACTGTAAAAAATGAAAAACTGGGAGAAAAAATTATAAAAGGCAGATTTCAAGAAAATTGTGCTGTGTATGAGACTAAGATGATACCTCATGAAAACTCTAGACCACTTTCCTTCTATTATAGCCACAGGGAGTGAATTTTCTTTTCTAACACAGTGGTGCTGGGGTGTTAGGAATACACAACAATCTAGGCTTCTGTACTTTTTATGCTGAAAATTTTCATTTTCTTCAACTAAAGAAGCAAAGAAGATATTGAAATAAGTATACTTACTATTTACATTTGATATTTAATAAAATATTGCCTGAATTATTAATATTGATATTCTCTTATGGAAAACTTGTCATGTAATATTCTAAGTGTTTTTCTAAAAGTTAAATTATTCAGTTAGAGTGTCACATAATAAACAACTATTGGATTTTGTTTAGGTAGCTAAGGTAATAGATTTACTTGGAGGACTGAGATACACATATCTAATTGACAGAGGAACCCCAGTCAATGTGCCACCCCTTGCATTTTGAGTGATTCTGCCTTAGTTTCCACCAGCCTTACTAACTTTGTGTTCCCAAGGAGAATTGAGCTATTTTCCTACAAGTAGGCAGGGGATAAGTATATTGATGGGGAAGAGGAATTTGATTGGGGTTCAGTCCAGCATTGCTCCTTGGGGGGTGGATCAGATTTATTGACATATAATTGGGCAAAATAACTTTTGATAATTGTTTGAATTTCATATTCTTTGTTGGCACATCTATTCTTTTCTTTTTACTGATATTTTTTCTTCTTTTTTAAAGAATCAAATTAACCAACAATTTACCTATTTTGTTTTTGTCTTCCTCATAAACCAGCTTTTAGTTTTTAAAGTTCAATGGCTGTTTTACTTTAAATTGTAGTAATTTCTCTTTTCATTTTCAGACTTTACAATTTGGTTTTTAAATTAGGGATTCTTCATTTATTCTTTTTCTAGATTTAAAAAAATGAATGTTCAATTCTTTTTTTTTTGTTTGCTATTTAACTCATAGAAGCCATTAGAATGTTTTTCCTAAGTATTGTTTTGACTGCATCCTATACATTCTTGTATGTTATCTAATTGTTGTCATTTTCTTTAATGAATTTATTGTTTCTATGATTTTTTTCGTTGACACATTCATTCTTTAGAATTGACTTATTTAATTCTCTATTAATTTTAAACCTATATTTCCATAGTCCTTTATTAAATGTAATATTTATTGCATTATGCTATAAAAAGATTTATTTACTATTTCTGCTTTTCTGTATTTGTGAGGTTTTTATGCACTAATACTTAGTCAATTTTTGTGTACATGCCATGTACTATTGAAGAAAAGATTTATTCCTTTGTATCCCCATTATATTTTCCCCAGAGATTTATTATATCTAACTTTTCTATAATTCTATTCATCTCCTTTATTTCTTTCTTATTTTATAGTTAGATTTATCTACTTTTGAGAGGGGAAAGTTGAGATACCTCAGATAGAAGCAAAGAAATAACAGTATCCATAACCACTGCTTGGCATCCTGACTGGGGCAAAAAAAAACCACCACAAAAATGCTCATTGGTCATATAGGAATCTAATAGAGATCTTCTGGAAAGTCTGATAGCAGAGGTTCTGAGCTAGTTGCTTAATTTGGTAGAACATCCACCTCATGTGGCTTTATTTCTTTTATTATTATTATTATTATAGCTTTTTATTTACAAGATATATGCATGGGTAATTTTTCAGCATTGACATTTGCAAAACCTTTTGTCCCAACTTTTCCCCTTCTTACTCCCACCCCTTCCCCCAGATGGCAGGTTGATCAATACATGTTAAATATGTTATAGTATAAGTTAAATACAATATATGTATACATGTCCATACAGTTATTTTGCTGTATAAAAAGAATTGGATTTTGAAATAATACACAATTATCCTGTGAAGGAAATAAAAAATGCAGGCAGACAAAAACATAGGGATTGGGAATTCTATGTAGTGGTTCATACTCATCTCGAGTTCTTTCGCTGGGTGTACCTGGTTCAATTCATTACTGCTCTATTGGAACTGATTTGGATCATCTCATTGTTGAAGAGGGCCACGTCCATCAGAATTGATCATCATATAGTATTGTTGTTGAAGTATATAATGATCTTCTGGTCTTGCTCATTTCACATAAGTTCATGTAAATCTCTCCAGGCTTTTCTGAAATCATGCTGCTGGTCATTTCTTACAAAACAATAATATTCTGTAATATTCATATACCACAATTTATTCAGCCATTTTCCAACTGATGGCCATCCACTCAGTTTCCAGTTTCTGGCCACTACAAAGAAGGCTGCCCATCTGGCTTTATTTCTAAGAAGGGTGGCAGAACTATTAAAAGTACTGAAAGACATTAAAAGATATATTTTTCCTGTTATCAAAGGTAAAATATTGAATGGCTTATAGTCTAAAATGATTAGGGAAGGAACTAAATAAAAATTTATTTCCTCTACTCATTCATTGACTTTTTAGACATCCCAATGTAGAGCTACTAAAAATAATTCAGTAAATCACCTGAATGATAATTATATAGACAAATGTATGAGGCTAAGGCTTAAGGAAAGGACACGGAGAGCGGATTATTGATTGGGTGATAGAACTTTCTTTTCTGCTTTTTAAAGAAAGGTCTGAGTGAAATGTCTTCTAGGACACTTAGCTTTAATCTTGACTATGTTCAGAGCTAGATAGACTTGTTAAGTTCAAGAACATTAACTCAAATTCAGTTTTTTTATTGCCACAAAAATGAAGATTTTATATTGGGACAGTTTTACCTATTTTAAAAGTAAAGTAGCCAAAGAATTATTTTCTTCTTTGTTATTATTTTTATTTTCCCTAGTTATGAGTAAAAAAAAAATTTTGTTATACATGTACATTCATTTTTTACATATTTCCAGATGTATCATGTTGGAAGATAAAAATCAGAACAAAAGGGAAAAAGCATGAGGAAAAAAAAAGATGAAAATAGTATGTGTTTATCTACATTCAGTCTCCATAGTTCTCTCTCTGTATGTGGAAGGCATTTTTCTATCCAAAGTTTGTTGGGAGATTTCATCTTCTAATTTAACAACTTGCTGGTAATGTCTTTTTACACTCAGTTAAGCTGATCCTTAGACAGCAGCCATTGTCTTTCACTATGACCTTACTCCAAAGCCTTTCCCACTTGGTATAGAAATGTCCAGGATTCTGTTTTATTGACACAATCTTCCACAAGCCAGGGTCACCTCTACATGATGGCATAGAGTCAGGGTAGTCGTAGAATCATAGTTTTAATTCTGAAAGGGACTTTAGAACTCTTTCAAATCAACTACTCTTATTTTACAGATTAAAAAAAACTGAAGCCTATGGGGGTTCTAGGGCTTATCTAAGATCTTAGAGGTAATAAGAATAAGAAGTTGAGATTGAACCCAGATCCTCTGATTCAACTTTAGCACTCTGCATTATGCTATATGGTTTAAAAATGTTTCTCTTATAAAAGAACATTAGATAGTAAATCCATAGTTAATTGGGCAATATTTGAAAATTATATGAGAAGACATTGAATCTTTAGATTGCTTTGAGAAAGAGGATGAAATTAAGTGTGGGCCAAGTAGGGGAATTTCTGCCATCAAATATTTTACATATTTCACAGATATTTCACAAATATATCATGCATATTTCAAATATTTCACATATAATACTTAAAAACTATTCTGAATTTAGCATATAAAGATTATGAAAACACACACATATATGTATAGATTAAAACTATAATAAAATACTTAAAAAAACTGATGATAGTTTGACTATTGTTTTCTCTGTGGTTCCCTTCTCATTTCTTTGTCTCTCTATATACTTTAATATCTCAAAATTGCAGACAAATATCAGCAATTTATGGTTTAAAATGAACTGTTTTTGGAGCCAGAGGATGGGATTCAAACCCAACTGTGAATAATTTGTGTGATTTTGGATAAGTCACTTAGGATCTAAGGATAATAAATTTAGAGCTGGAAAGGATCTCAGAGACCATCTATTCCAATCCTTTCATTGCACAGATGAGACTACTAATTCCCCAAGAAGTTTCTATAGACTAATAATTTCTTCAAAATTATACCCAATAAAATAAAGGTAGGACCATACCTACTAAGGAAGTCTACAAGAGCAAGGGTACTGTAAGAATTCAACTGTTAAATTTTTTGATTAAGGAAAAATAGTCATGTATATGTTCAATGGTCAAGTAGCTACATGCACAGCTTAAGGAAAGGAGAGGGTATAGGCAAATTAATCTGTTATAAATACTCAAATTTAAGCAAGTTTAATAAATGTACAAAATCTCCTATGACTCTATGACAGAATGTATATTAAGAAAGAATCAGAATAGAGCTTTGATAAGATCAGTTAAGAGAAGTTTTAATAATAAAGAGAACAGACTAGTTTAGTCAGCCCAAGTATCTCTAACATCTCTTAACATTGAGGATTTGTTCGACTCTAGAAGGAGTGGCTGTGGGAAATTACAGAAGCTAAAATTCTGCATGTATTTAAATGTAGGAGACTGGGTTATATGAATGCTAGCAGAAGGAAGGAAAATGAACTGAATGTTCTCCTAGTGGCTCTTAAATACTTTTGATTCTGAATAACATTTCAGATATTGCCATGGCTTGAAAATCCTCCTGTCATCTATTCAAAGTTATGTATATCAATACATATTCACAATTGGATTAGTTAAAGATAAAGGAAACAGGACACTGTAAACAATGTATTACTTAGAACTTTAATCTGTTTCTTAAAAAAGGAATATTGTATAGAAGAAAATTCAGTAGAACCTCATTCATTTCATCTTCCTATTTGGATCATTGACTTATCTGCACTATTTTCCTTTGCAAATTAACTTATACTAGAGTGCTGTCTAGCTCAGACATCAAAGCAATGTCTTATCATTGTATAATTGTGAAAATTCTGGAGACCCTGAAAGTGTGTTAGATTATAATGTAACATGCCCCTTCACTATGCTAGCTATTCTCAACTGCAACAGGATGGTCTTAAAGTGTTAGATTAAAAAAAAGAACAATCTAGCCTGAAACCAAATCAGTTCATATACATAAAGGGGAGTGTGTCTTGTATAATGTAAACACAGGTTATTTTAACATAATGAAAGACTTATCTAACATAATGTCTAGCTGTTGAATAGCTCTAGATGCTTCCTAAAACTGATGTTTCAAATCTTCTCTCTTCAAGCCCTGAAACTTCCCTCCTATCCCCTACATATTCCCTTTCTCATCAAATGATCCTGACATCACCTTAGAAATTCAAAGCCTTTAATTTTGAGTTACTTTCTTACTCACAACCTATATTATTACCTATTCTCTTCTTTGCTCCAGGGTCTGTGGTAGAAGTGACCCTTCTCCTTACCAAGGCTCTTTATAATATATTTTCATAATGTATAATATAACATATATAATCTCTTTTTAACGTATCTTCTTTCTTGTATTCTTTGGGGGTTTACCTTAACAATTATTTACTTTCTCACTCTCTTTTTAACCTCTAATTTGTCTACTAGTACTTCTTCTACAATCTACAATATACCTTAGTCTTCCCAAATACTTTTACTTGACCTTGCCATTCTCTCAAACAATCATCCCACTAACTTTTCAACATCTTGCATTCTGGCTTCTAATTTCACTATTATGTTGAAACCAAGATTATCAATAATTTCAATTGCTAACATTTGATGACCTTCTTTCACTGCTGATCTTTGTTGACCTCTCTGCAACTTTTGTTAATCACCCCCTTTGCCTAGGTGCTCTATAGTTCCTTCACTTCCTTGGAACTCTTTTCTTCATTTTTTTGCTTATCTGATAGGGTAATCCTTCTCTTTTGCCAGATCAGTATCATTATCAATACCAATTTCCCAAGCCTTCTTTTCGCTGTACATGATCTTCCTTATCAATCACGTTTACTCTCTTTGATTTAGTTATCATGTCTATGCAGATGACTTCTAAATCTAGTTCTCATCTTTCTCCTATATGCCATTATATTATGTCAGGGCTGTTGGTCATCTCCATCTAGATATAAGCATTTCAAATTCAGCATCTTCAAAAATAAACTAATTATCTTCAGCTTCCTCAATTTGGAGTCTTCTTTAAACTTTGTTTTTATTGATGACATTTTTTGGGGGTATTTTAATATTATTTTTTATTTTTCCAGTTACATATAAAGATAGTTTTCACCATTCATTTTTATAAACTTTTGAATTCCAAATTTTTCTCTTTCCCTCCCTTATCATCCCCTTCCCCAAGATAGCAACCAATCTGATATAAGTTATATATGTATGATCATTTTAAACACATTTCCATATTAATCATGCTGTAAAAGAAAAATCAGAACAGAATGGAAAAAAAAAACCTACAAGAAAAAGAAAGTAAACAAGCAAGCAAAAAAGGTTAAAATATTTTGCTTCCATCTACATTCAGTCTCCTATTTCTTTCTTTGGATGCAGATGGTATTTTCCAACCCATCTATTGGAATTGTCTTGGATCACAGTATTGCTGAGAAGAACTAAATTCATCATAGTTGATCATCACATAGTTTTGCTGTTATTGTGTACAATGTTCTCTTGGTTCTGCTGATTTCATTCAGCATCATTTCACATAAGTCTCTCCAGACTTTTCTGAAATCAGCCTGCTCATTATTTCTTATAGAATAATAATATTGCATTAAATTTATATGCTATAACTTATTTAGCCATTCCCCAACTAATAAGCTTCCACTAAATTTCCAATTCCTTGCCACTATAAAATGAGCCGCTATATACATTTTTCCTCTTTTATAATCTCTATGGGATACAGACCCAGTAGTGAATGCTACTGGGCATAGTTCCAAATTGCTCTTCAGAATGACTGGATCAGTTCACAACTCTACCAGCAATGCATTAATGTCCTAGTCTTTCCACACCCCCTTCAACATCTAGCATTTATCTTTTCATGATATTCATTTTTTCCGTCACTCAGTTTATAACCTAATAGTCATTCTTGACTTTCCCCTCTCCCTCATTCTCATATAAGCCTTGTTAATTCTCCCTTTACAATCTCTTGGTTTTCTCTTTTCTCTACTCACACAACTAATGCCCTAGTTTAGATCCTCATTTTTTTCTCTCCTCAACTATTGTAATGACTCCCCAACTTACCTTTCTACTTCTAATTTTCCCCCCTCACAAATCTATCCTCCATACAACTACCATAATAATTTTTCTAATGTACTTGCTTAGTTGACTCCTTACAAAGCCTTACTTGACTTCTTGTCTCAGTTATTTATTTGAATTTATCTCATTCAACTTATCAATTTTTAACTAATTTTTGCTTTTGATTGTCTTGATTTGGGTAGAGAAAGAAGACTAGCAGTTTTTTTTTTCAATTATAGCTTTTTATTTACAAGTTATATGCATGGGTAATTTTTCAGCATTGACAATTGCAAATCCTTTTGTTCTAACTTTTCCCTCCTTCCTCCCACCCCTTCCCCCAGATGGCAGGTTGACCAATACATGTTAAATATGTTAAAATATAAGTTAAATACAATATATGTATATATGTCCAAACAGTTAATTTGCTGTTTAAAAAGAATCGGACTTTGAAATAGTGTACAATTACCCCGTGAAGGAAATAAAAAATGCAGGCAGACAAAAATAGAGGGATTGGGAATTCTATGTAGTGGTTCATAGTCATTTCCCAGAGTTCTTTCCCTGGGTGTAGCTGGTTCAGTTCATTAATACTCTATTGGAACTGATTTGGTTCATCTTCATTGCTGAAGAGAGCCAGGTCCATCAGAATTAATCATCATATAGTATTGTTGTTGAAGTATATAATGATCTCCTGGCCCTGCTCATTTCACTCAGCATCAGTTCATGTAAGTCTCTCCAGGCCTTTCTGAAATCATCCTGCTGGTCATTTCTTACAGAACAATAATATTCCATAATATTCACATACCACAATTTATTCAGCCATTCTCCACCTGATGGGCATCCACTCAGTTTCCAGTTTCTGGCCACTACTAAGAGGGCTGCCACAAACATTCGTGCACATACAGGTCCCTTTCCCTTCTTTATGATCTCTTTGGGATATAAGCCCAGTAGTAACATTTCTAGGTCAAAGGGTATGCACAATTTGATAACTTTTTGAGCATAGTTCCAAATTGTTCTCCAGAATGGTTGGATGTGTTCACAATTCCACCAACAATAAGACTGGCAATTCTTGATGGTTTGAAAAGTGGATACATAGAATGAAATAAAGGAAGGTTTCATTTTTTTTTCATTTAAATGGAATAATGTACATTCTAAGTTGTCTCCAATTACACTGCATGTTTAAAAATTCAAGAATGATAATTTCTAAGATAAAGTCATAGCTATGGAACAGGACTTAAGTATATTAATACATAAGAAGGGGAAAAATTGGAAAAGAAAATAGTCAAGAGAATTTTTTTCTTTCTTCCCTTTCCTAACCTGTTTGGGAAGTTGTAACAGAGATATGGGACAGAAAGACGAACATGGCCATGAATACATCAAGACATAGACATGGAATTTGTGAATTTCCTAATATTGATAGTTTAAATTCTGTTCATGTTTTAAATGGAATTAAGTGCTGCTACATGGTTTTTTATATTTTCTGCCCCACATCCTATCATTGTGGTAGAATTAGTTTCATTGATGAAATATTTGGGAGATCTGTTCTTCTCCCTGAGATTATTTAGGTGAGATAGAATGGCACAGTGAAGAGTGTGCTGGATTGGGAGCCAGAAATCCTGGTTTAAATTCCTGGCCTAACCACGTGGCTGTCATGTGATTGTGAGCAAACCATCTAATATCTCTCGATATCCTAATATATCAAATAAGGGAGTTAGATTAGATGATCGCTATGGTTTGATTCAGTACTAAATCTATAATTTTGTGACCTGATTGATATCGTAATTAGGTAACATTATTCAAGAGAAGAATAAAAAATTGATGAAGGAAGGAAAGAAATCTAAATTTAATTAAAAATAATGGAGTAAATAGAAATGACTGTCATCCTTTAGGCTTCCATCTGTTTGCTTTGTCCCTAATGCATTGAAGCCTAAGTCTGCTCAGTCTAAGATTCTCTTCCATTTTGTTGTGACTTATGGGTGGTACAATAATGCATAATAAACCATTGAAGCAGATAGAAAGTTTCTTTACAGTTTTGATTCTGTTTATATTGAAAAGTCATTTTTTATTCCAGATGTGCTAGGCCTATTTCATAACTTTTTCAGGGGACAGTAAAGAAGGAATTATGGCAACATTGGCAGA
The DNA here is from genome assembly GCF_016432865.1 of Antechinus flavipes. Classification (NCBI taxonomy): domain Eukaryota; kingdom Metazoa; phylum Chordata; class Mammalia; order Dasyuromorphia; family Dasyuridae; genus Antechinus; species Antechinus flavipes. Next base: position 414,456,090 of record NC_067399.1, read on the forward strand.
TTTATTTTCAATATCTTTCCCTTTCCAAAGAGGTTGAAAGTAGAGTGTGTGTGTGTGTGTGTTGTGTGTGTGTGTGTGTGTGTGAGAGAGAGAGTATGTGGGTTTGGAAATGGGTTTACACTATTTTCCTCTGCATATTTTCTTTCAGTCTCTGCTTTCCCTCTGCCTCTTTCTCCTTTTCTCCTTTGTTAGTCCTCTATCCACTGAACTCAACATGAAAGAGGCTTGGTAATGGCAGGGAAAAAAAAAGTCTTTTGAAAGGCCTTATGCAAAGAAGAGTTGTTTTTCCCATCTTTGAGCTGTTCAGCCATCTGTCCCAATTTCTTCCTAGTTTCCTGTTATTTTCATACTGCCTTTTATAAGGATTAACATGCCATGCAACCACATATTCTATTAAGCTTGTCTCCCCACTACTTTATCTCATTAACTGCTTGATCACTGTGAATAAAAATAATCTTCCATTAAGTCACAACTTCAAAAGGCTCTGAGACTTTAGATCAAGCAATTCCTCAACAGCTTTTAAAAAATCTCTTTAAATCCAAGAGGTTAACTTCAAAGAAAACCTTATGGGTGTTCTCAACCCAATTGACAGGTAAATAGTCTTTTGTAACTAAAGATATACAGGTAAGAAAATGTAGTTTACCTCTAGTTTTGTCAGTTTCTATATTTTTTCCTCTCTTCTATTTTGGTTAAAACGGATGGTCCTGACCAAAGGGGAAAATTATTTTGAAAATCCTACAAAATCTACTAGAGCAAATACAATTTTTATTTGGTGTCTTTGTCATGAGATTTCAGAATATTTGCGAGGAACTCATGTTTGAATATGTTAGTTATTGCTTGTCATTTAAGATTGATTTATGACACAGTTTAGACCTGAGAACTGGCCTCTTCATCTTCAGAATTTTTCTCTTCCTTCTAAACCCACTTTCAAAACATGCCTAATTAAATAAAGTCAGAGCTGTGGTGGGGTTGAAAGAGTATCATTCTGTCTTCAGAATTTTTGGTCAAATAAACTACCCATGTGGAACTGAAGAAATTTGCACCATGATTAAAGAAGAAGGAGTAGTGTGCCACAGTAAATAGATCATGAGACTGGCAGCCAGAAGTCCTGGGCTCTAGTTCTGGCTTTATTCTTTTTCAGCTCTTCTGACCTCAGTTTCTTCCTGTGCAAAATGAAGTGATAGAACTACATAATTTTGCATCTCTTAAATCTAGCCCTATTTGAAACTGAATTCAGTTGTCCTGTAGCTCCAGTTCTTCCCTGACATTTTTCTCCAAAAATTAGGCTGCTTCACATGTGAAACAGTATACAGTATTCATGGAAATGTTGTTTTGCTTTTAGGGACAAAAAAGGTTTGAACCTCTGTATTGGAACCATGGTAACAATTTTCTTTTTAAAGAAACTATCAACCTTCCATTGAAATTTCCAACTAGCAAAGATCATCACAGCCAGAAGACATATCTATAGAATCAAGCCCAATTACTTTCTTTTTAGAGACAGATAGCAGAGACACATAACAAATCATAGCATTAGAATTTAAAAAAATTATCCTTAATTATCAACAACATTTTGATGTTCCCATATCCAAAGCTTCTTCAGTTCTGCTGAACAGTTTCTGCATTTCACAATGGGATTTTAATTCTTCTGCATTGGCTGCTTTGGGATGACAGCTCAATCTTGTATAACTGAAGGAAAAATTAAAAAAAAATCATTCTGCAATCACTGAAAGTTCAAATTGAATTGTAAACTCCAATAGAACTGACCCCAAGCTTATCAGAAGCAGAGCGATGGTATCATGGAGGACGCCGCATGAGAACAGCTGAGATATAATCACAGAGAAATCTGTTTAAGAAACAATCTTGTCCGAAAGAACATCCTTGAATTCAGGATGGGAGAGATGAGAAGGAAAATAGGAATACTTCAAGTGTTTAAAAAATATATAGTGGTCTTTTCCAGGCAATCTTTCAGCTAAGTTTAATAAGAAACAATCCCCTGTGCCCTTCAGTCTATTCCTCAGTTTTGCACTCTGAACTAATGGGTTAATGGAGTACTCCTTCCAAAACTAAACTTATATCCTATTCTTGTTAATAGTCATAGTTTTTCTGCTAACTTGCTTTATGACCTTGTCCAGGTTGCTTAAATTTTCTATTTCTTAGCTTGCTGCTTGGTAGAAATAGTTCTACCTTTCTTTACCTTTTCTCAAAGAGATAATAGGAGTTCAAATGAGATTATAGATATGCAAGCAGTTTATTATTTTAGTAAGAGAAGGCCCTTTATAAGGTTAACATATAATTGAAATGCTTGCTTCTTGGTTTGCATAATTCCATTGCTTTGGAGTTTCTTCTTAATTCTGGACTTGACACATAAAATTATGTATGAATTTTTAATTCTCTTACATATAGTTTGCTTTAAAACATACTACTATTTAATGCATTATTTTCAAAATTGTTCTATTTATTTTCTTCTGATATTTTGTTTTCTTTTGTGCTTTAAAACAATGCCTCTGTAAATTCTTTTCTTTTTTTTTCTTCTTTTAAAAACATGATGACTATCCTTTTACCATTCCCCACCCTATGGGGAGAAAAAAAGGAAAATAATACTTCTAACCTATAAGCATATTAAAATAAAACATTTGCACACACATTTATTATATCCCAAAATATATCATATTCTGTACATTTAGTCCATTACTCCTCTGTCAGGAGGTTTTTGTGAGCTCAAGGGCAGCAACTATCTTTTGCTTTCCTTTGTATCCCCTGACACACAGCAAATGCTTATGGATTGATTGACTTATTTGAATTGATCAGTCACTCTTTTTATTTTTTTAAATTGGGGCCAAAGGCAGGAATTATAAGGGTAAATTGTTTTCTACTGCTGTTGTCATTGTTGATGATGTAAATATGGGGAGAAAGGAGGCTGCTGTTGGGAGCATAGTTTCTTCCTTAATAGAATCTATGAAAGTTTTGTCAGAAAAGTTAACTGGTGTTAATATCTCCTTAGACATATTTCTTTTATTTTTCCAGAAGGGGAGTTGCACTGACATCTTTTCAGTGACTTTTATCTATCCTTCAGAGCACCTCTCCATGCTTCTGACAGCTTTCTCAAGAGTTCTCATAGGGCAAAGTATTGAAACCTAAACTTTTTATACATTCAATGCTCTCACCCAAAGCTGCCTTATCACTCACTACTGTCCCTTCTGTATCATATAATCTGGTAAAATTGAACTATTTGCAATATCCCAAAGATCTCCTTGCTTTAGGGCCATAGAGATGGGTATAAAAATCATTTATTCACTCTCCCATAAATTTTCTCTTCATCAACTCGTGTTATCTGCTTGAGGAATTCCTAGGCATCTTTTTAGGTTCTGTTAAAGAGTTGCCTCTTTCATGAAAGCTCCATGAAACCTTCCTTGAACATCTCTAGTATCAACATTTATTACCACTTATGTACCTGTGGCATACTAATTTCTGAGTATACTAACCCCAAAACGAAACAATCTTTGCCTTCAAGGAGTTTACATTCTATTACAAAGATACAATAGGGACAGCTAGATGGTGCACTAGAGAGAGTACCTGCCCTGAAATCAGGACAACCTGAGTTCAAATCCCTCATCAAACACTTACAAGTCATTTAACCTCAATTGCCTTCGAAGGAAAAAGGGATTCAATGCTTTATTGATAACTAAATATGGGCTATATGCAGAATAAATCTGCTGTGAGTGAGAATACAGTAACAATCGTGTGAATCAGGAATTTTTTTGAAAATAGATTTTTATTGTTATCTTTTGTTTTAGATGGCTCACCTGTTATCATTACCCTTCTTCAAAGGACTTCCCCCTCTCTTATAACAAGAATCTTTAACACAGAGAGAAAATCCAGCGAAACTAATAAACATATCAGAAAAATCTGATGTAATAAGCATTGTTCCACACCTATAGGCCATCCTCTGCAAAGAAATAGGGGCAGTCTCTTCTCACACCTCTCACTTGGGACCAAGTTTGTTCCCTATGATTTTACAATATTTAGTTTCTATTTTTTGTGGTTCTTTCCACTAACACTGTTTTTAGTTGTCTGTATTACTTTCCTGACTCTTTTTGCCTCTCACTTTGCATCAGTTGATGTAAATTTTTCCATGCTTATCTTTATTTATCATATTCTTCACTTCCTGCAGTACACTAATGTTCTATTACATTTATATTTTATTATTAGCATTCCCTAACCAATTAACATTTACTTTTATTTAGTTATTTGCTATCATAAAAGTGCTTCTATCAATATTATGTTAATTTGTATATGGAGGCTTCTTTTTGTCAAAGACCTATTTGGAATGATATACTTAGTTTTAGAATGAAAGGATATAAACATTTTAGACTCTTTATTTGCATAATTCTAATAATGAGCATTCTAATAAAAGTGAGGAACTACTAACTCAGATGCATGGCACTATAAACTTGATCTCTATTTGAATTAAAAATGTCCTCTATATTTTAAATCAAATAATATTCAACTAGAAAGGAAATCTGAGAGGTCACCTAGTCCAAACCTAATAAACAAATAAGGAAACTGAAAGTAGGAGAGATGAAGGAACATTATCTCTGACACACAGCTGGTGAGTAGCAAAGCTGGTACTAAAATTTAGGTCACCTGATGCTCAGACTATGCTTTTTTTCCTATACCATTTATGGTTTCCCCTTAGCCCCTAGATCAACTTAGGTCAATCATGTTTCACAAAATTGAGGAAAGAATGGAAAAGTGTCTTGCCTAAAATCACTGAGGGAGGTGATTGCAAAGGTGAGGTTAGCGCTCTAAGTTTAGGCTGTCACTCATTCTATAAATCTACTTTACCCTCCAAGAGAAGAGACTTTTTCTGCCATAGCTGTGAAATCTTCCATATGCTGCTTTTGCTTTCCTTTACCCTTTTAATTTGGTTCATTGTTCAATCTTAATTTGCAATTGTCACAGCCATGATTATACCTTGGATGTTAAACAAAATTATACAAGCCCTTGAATAGGAAGCTTCTGCTTTTAATTTTATTTTTGCCAAGAAAGACATATTTTTTTTTGGTGAAGGGCAAAGCTAGTACTTTAGGATTTGAAAATATTTTTAGGGGGAAAAATTGCTCTAATTCTGTGATAAGCAACTAAATGTGCTGCAAGTAGAACCTGGTGTACAGGGAGTCAGCAACTCAACCATAATCAAGCTAACTGAATTGGACAAAGCAATGTGAGACATAATTAGCAATTCAGTTCAGCGAGCTGTCTCCTGAAAAACTTAAAATACCTTCCCTGTCTCATGCATATTCAGTACTTCATTTGCTATTGTTTTTATCCAACAGGTTGAAATTTGAAAAGTAAGAATCCTGAATTATCTGTCTCACTTTCATTTCTAAATACAACCTTTGATCTTTTCTCCTCCCTCTGTCAGTCCTGTCCAGCTCTACGTGCAATAGGTTACCCTTTTACTGAAAAGTGACAGAACACCAAATACCCTGAGAATTTTTTTTTTGTTATACCTATTGTCAACCAAATTTTTTTTTTTTCATATAGATGAATTGACCAGGTATTTCTGCCTTCAAAACTTTAGAAATATAGAGGTTTCCACAGTAACCAATTTAGACCTGGAAGGCATTGTAAAAGCTAAGTATTTTATGGATAAAGAAACTGAGAGAGCAGTAGGTGTCATAGTGGATAGAGCACCAGCCCTGAAGTCAAGAGAACCTGAGTTCAAATCTGACCTCAGACATTTAACACTTCCTAGCTGTGTGACTCTGGGCAAGTCATTTAACCCCTATTGCCTCAGTAGCAAAAAAAAAAAAAAAAAAAAAAAAAAAAGAAAAGAAAAGAAACTAAAGCACAGAGAAATGAAATTATTCATCTAGAGTCACTCAGCTAATAAGCAGTTGAGGTAGAATTATAACTCAGAACTTCCTGACTCCATGTGATTGCCTTGATTGTGGGTCCAAGTGTACTGACATCTGAGACAGCAATTCTTTCCATCAAAAGTATTCACTAGGTCATGACTGGCTTCATGAAGAAACTGGAGATTAATTTATTATTCCATGTTTTATCTCTTATCCTATATCTCCCTCAGTGGATGAAGATTTCCCTCTTCTTGGTGGTTTTATACCACTGGATTTTTCTATGTTTTGGGATGTTTACAGAAAAAAAAAAAAAAGGAAGACAAACAAAACTCCCTCCTATTGGTCTCCTGCTGTCTCCACTTGGCCAAATCAGAAGGTTACCTGCTTACCATAAAAATGGAAGTAAATCTAACAGCTCAGTGGTTGAAAGATGATATAGTACATTATTGATTGTTTATAATAATTGTAAAGAAGATAAGGCTGAGAGAAAATGAAACTTATAAAAAATCCAAATAAATAACATCTTCAATTTCTTCATCTTTGGAATTTTTTTATTTGTTAGTAATCAGTAAAAATCAACTAATTATATTTCACATATTTTTCTTTTTCTTATATAACTTTTGAAGGGAGAGAGCTGGTCAAAAGACAGCAAGTAGCTAAATACTTTACAAATCTCAATTTATAAAGCATATTATATTTACTTATATAAAAACAGTCAGTACAAAACAGAATCACTAAGATTTTAATTCTGGCTAGTGAGCATTAGAATAGTAACAACATATCACAATAGCAATTTCATTTTCTTATTTCTTACCCATGGTGGGTATTAGTAGGCTATGGGATATTATCTTTGATGACTTGTATGCAAGATAGGCTGTTAAATATATTATTCAGGAAATTGCAGGATTAGAGAAAGGAGATGGACTGTATGTGTAGCACCCCAGGTGCTATTACTGGTAAGGTGAAATATTGAGAGATCTAGAGGAAGGCCTGTTGCATGTTGAATAGATCTTTTGTAGGAGGACTTGTATGAGGACCTGGATGAAAAGGCATAGATGAGTTACAATCTGAACCAATAAAAGGAGGAGTACTTATACTGATGAGAAAATGGATCTATAGAAGAATTAAAGTATTTCAACTTTAAATGTAGAGATTCAGAATATTGAAAGACTTGATTCTTATGACCACTTTACAGAAGGGGAGGGAATGTCAATCTCTGTTCAGTGATCTCCAGAGACACAGAGCAAGCCTTAAATAGGATTCTGCTGCAGCAGATAGTTGGGTGGGAGGAACATTCTGGTCATACCATCAAATATCATGCAATTGATTGCATTCCTTCATGCAGTTTTCAAGATATATATAACTTATATTTCCTGGTATCCAGTTTGAGGAATGATGCCAAATATGAAATGGATGACATTTGAACTTTTTGAGAATTTAGGGATTTATATTGAGATAAATGCTCAATTGGTCTGCATTTGGAACTGAATTCATTACCAAAATACTATCTTTCAATTTCTTGACAAAACTTCTTAAAGTTGTAAAAAATTAATTGGTCTCTGTCACTTTAACCCTAAAAGGATTTTATAACCTGAATTGGATTTGCAAAAAATATATTTTCTTGAAAAGATGTTGCAGAGGGTACAATCTCTTGCAAAAACCTTGTCTAAACTCCAGAATGGGAAGGTTGAATGATACAGTATCAAGGTTGTGACTAAATTTGTTGAATTGCCTTCAAGTTATGCTTCTTTTTCTCTTTTAATTTTTTTTAGCAGTTTCTATTGAGAAATGTTATTACCATCACAAACTGAACAGAAGAATTTTTTGAGTACCAGAAACAGGTTTTTAAGTGACAAAAAAAACCCCTTTAATCTTTTTGTAACATCTTGACAGTTGTGCCAGAAAATGTCTGCTTCTGCCTTCAAAATATAATTGCTTTTAGTCTGAAATAATTCATTTCCCTTTTCTTTTCAACCCCCCTCCATCTCTTCTAGAATTGCTTGTCTTTTCAGCTAGATATTTTTGTTAATTAATTTTGCGAGGATTTTTTGGGGTGTGTATGAGGGAATGGGGCACAGGGTGGTAGATGAGTCACCAAACCTGTCCTGGCCCATATTACATACTTCTTGTGAGGGTTAACTCAGGATTGGGGAGAGAGGGGGAGGGAGGAGAAAGAGGAGGAGAGCATAAATAAATCAAGGCATATAGAGAAAGCTGGTATATATTGCCACTAAAGAATTAGGTTCACTGTTGTACTTTCTAGATATCTCATACCATCAAGGGTATTTGACCTTTTAAAAATCAACAGAGAATTTTTTTTTATCAGTCTCTGCCAGGTGGCTATTTCAATATCTGAAGTACTAATATCTCAGTTGAAAAACTTTTCAGTAGATTGTGTCTTGAAAAAGGCATTCTGTCTTCTCTGTTGTTATTTATTTTCAAAGATTTACTCACAACAAGTTTGATAGAAATTAAAAGTACATTGACTGGATTTAGCCCCAGTCTGAAACTATTGAACTTATTAGGGTCATTGGCTTCTGATATGATGACTAAGACCATGTAAAAACTGAGGATGGGTAACTTGGTTGAAATGGGGTGGATAGTTCTAGGACAGGGAAAAAGTGCTGTTCTCATAACTTCCAAAATTCTTGGTATGTAGTTCTGTTATCTAATATAGAATCTTGAATTACCAGGTATAGAGAAGAGATGAAATAGGAAAGTTAAAAGGACAGAAGAAATACTGATAGTGCTTTTAGTCATGGTAAATATGATATATTGGGGCTCAGTGAAATGAAGAGTATTTTACCTTTCATAGATCTAGGTAAGTTTTCATTTTATTTACTAAATTTGTATAGATGATATAAGCAAATCTGAGGGTAGTATGACACTTGATATTCAATGACCTTGCATATGTTAGAATACGGACCTTTAAGTTGTCATGAATAGAACAAAAAGGAATATATTCAGAGGAATAGTGAGGGCAAAACTAATCTCCACACCCTTGTTAGATCCATACAGTGAAAGAAGAGAAAACAAATAGTTAAAAGAAAAACATAAAGCTCAAAGTTCCTCCCCAGTTTGTTGTTTTTTAGTTTGTTTCCTGCATAAGAAAGTAAGCTCTTTGAGGGCTGGAACTGCCTTTCTTTTTCCTTGTATTTGTATTTCTAGGACTTAACACAGTGCGTGGTAAATAATAAGCCATTAAAAAATACTTATTGTCCCTGCTTGGAACCCCTTTAATTTTTTCTTTTTCTTTTTCTTTTTCTTTTTTGCTGAGGCAATTGGGGTTAAGTGACTTGCCCAGAGTCACATAGCTAGGAAGTGTCTAATATCAAATTTGAACTCAGGTCCTCCTGACTTCAGGGCTGGTGCTCTACCACTGTGCCACCTAGCTGCCCCAGATCCCTTTAATCTTTTTGTACAGTAAATCAATATCTCAGAGTTATGAAGGAATTGCAAAACCTAGCCATCTCCACTGAATCAATCCATCAGGGAATTAGGTGTGAAAAGTCCTTGAAATTAATCAGATGCAATAGAGTAATGACTATCTGCAAGTTGTTTTTTGTTTGGTTGAAACTTGGTCACTACCTATGCATTATGTTCAGAACACCCAATCAATTAGGAATTCAAGAGATTCCAGGGGCAATTAAGGAGAAAGTAACCAAGCTCTTGACAGGAATCTTTTGGGAAGCTGGGAGAGGAAACAGAGTCTCTCTTTCCTATCTCAACTAAAGAAGGACCTTGTCAATTTTGGAGAGCTAGAGGATTTGGATTTTTTCATTGGCATTCTATCAATATCTCTGGAATTATGGTAACTAGCAGCAGTGTCTATCTTGGGAGCTACGGATAAACTGGAAACATTGACAAAAGAAAGTTTCAAAACTACAAAAAATTAAGAAGAAAAGCTATGTAAAGTCTAAGGAGAACTTTTACAAATACCTTTATGCAGGAGAGAAAAGGGTTTACAATAACCAGGAGCTGTGCTTTCTTTGTTTTAGTTCTATTTCCCCTGGACTATGTATTTATTAGTGGAAGAGAGTGTCACAGACTTTTGGGGAGATTTTTTTGTAGCAACTGATCTTACTTTACCACATTAGTAAATATCCCTATTTAAAAGCTGATTCAGTCTGGCAGATTAAATCATATTAAGTGATAATCAATGAACAAAACGTGCCAAGTAGTGCTTTTGAATTCAGGCATCACAATACTACTCCCCACCTCCCTGCCACAGTTCAGTCTCTAGGTCCTTGAGGCTCCAAGTAATTGGATGACCTCTGGGGGCCCAGTCTGCTCCCCAGGTCTGAGAGTGATTCTCACAACCTGTACTATATTAGTGAGTGCCAAAGTTGGGATTCAGAGTCAGCTCTTCTGAGCCTTATTGCGGAAAGTCATATTTTTTTCATTATTAAACTTCCTCCTATTTTGGGGAGGTGAGATAAATTTGGGTTACATTGACCAAAAAAAGAGAAAATGACATTAATTTTGAATCACATTAATTTTGAGTTGAGAAGGATGCTTACCTGACTATTCCATATAAGAATATCAAATGTTTCAAGTTTCTGGGAACCTGTCATGGGATCACAAGGATAAGATAACTGTTAGTAACTACATCAGAACTGGGAGTTAACTTGAACCATTTGTCATCTTTCTTCATTTCCTGTGGTGTTGAATATTATTCCCTGCAGTTAATTTAGTGAGTTCAATTGAATTATTCTTTCAAGAAGCATAAATGCTTATTATTTTTCCAATTTTATACTTAAATAATTTTCTTACTTTTTTTAGGATCAGAGTATTATCCTCTCCAGGTCATCCATTTCACATTAGGCACTATATATTAAAGAAAGGAAAATCAGACAAGAAGTGGACACTTAAAATTTTCTGGAGAAACTATTTAGTCAAGAATTAGGCACAAAGGATTCTGAAAAAAATAAAAATGAAGGCAAATTTTAAGGGAATGAAATAAGGCTAAGATTGGAAGATGAAGGAAAAAGAAAACATTCATGTCTGTGTTTGGTTAGAAGACTAGCCCTTTCTTTGTCTATAGTTCTATTAAGGCTATGTTATCTAGCCAATATTCTTCTATTTTGAAGGTGGATTCTAAGTTAGAGAAATTCATATGGGATGGGGGAATGGTTAAATGGAGCCCCAAATCATTGTTTGTTTTTGTTATTGTTAGCAGCGGTATTATTTTTGGTTACTTTGGCACCAATATATTCTAGCACTCAAGTATTGGCGTATACTCAGGGAGCTTGTTGTAATTGCCCTGTGTTTTAGTCAAGAGATGGGTAATTGCTCCTATGGGCCATGGCTTTCCTGTTAGCAGCATTTGATTGAAACCAGCCATTTATTGTGGCAAAAAACCCTAGCCTTGCTGCAGTGTTTACAGATAAACCTCCTATGCGACAGTCATTTACTCTATCCAGCCATCCATATATTAAAGATATTACATACACTCCCCTTTTCTATTGGAGACAAATCAACTGCTGTTTTTAGTTTGATTAAATTTCAGTACATAGACTTAGTGTACTGATTCTCTTATCTCATCACTTATACTTGGAATAAGGTTGCATGCCTCTGGACCCAAGCTATGCGCTATTTTGGGTGTGTGTGTGTTTTAATAACCACATTGTGCAGTTCCCTGTGGAATACCTTTGCATACATTTACTCTTTTTTATTTCCTGTTCTTTAGTTTAACTGAATATGGGTTTTTGCCAGGGCTTGTCATATTGCAGTAGTGAAAGCAACACTGACCTGGAACTAAGACTACTTGCTTGAAAAGTAAGCCATTTGTTGGGAGGGAGTCTAGCAATGAATATGAAACTTTTAGATTTGTTGGCTGACTGGATGAGGGCTCATGTATATGAGGATGGGGTGGGGTAGGGAGGAGGGCTCTGGCATTTATGTCTGTTTTTTTTTTTTCTTTCCAATTTTAAAGAAAACTTTTATATAAAGAGGAGTTAAAAAAAAAAAGATAAATCTATGGATCTAGGGCTCATCTACATAAAGTAAACGAAAAGCTTTCTATCCTGCTTTATTCTCTTCTCCCTAAACATGCAGTAATAGAGAAGTTACTAGAGAAAGTGTTAGATTTCTGAAGAGGGAAAATTCTTTGATTTGACTCTTCATCTTCATGGAAATTCTGATCCCTATGAATAGTTGCTAATGATGACAATAACAACAGTGGCAAATTGTTCTCTACAGGTTCTGACCAATTTATTATCTGGGTAATATGATATATATATGGAAGTTCTCTGGGCCATGATACTACCATTCATAACATTTACTGTTGTTGTTGTTTATTTTTTTTAAGTAGGTTTGCTGATGATATATATGTAATAGTTCTAAAATTGAGAAGAAGATAGTTTACTTTTTTTTTTTTTTTGTTTCCTGCAGCCTTATCCTGTAGCCTTTTCATCTCTTTTTAGTCAGGGTTTCTTCTTAATCTAGGGTCAAGGAACTTGTTTTTAAAAAAATCTTGGTAACTGTACTTTAATATAATTAATTTGCTCTGTATTTCCATGTGTTTTATTTTATTCATTTAAAAATTATTTTGAGAAGAGTTCTGTAGGCTTCATCAGATTGGAAAAATTATTGATGACACAAAAAAGGTTAATTGCTTCCCCTCTCTAAAATCATATATAATCCTATGTAACACAATCATCTCATTTGCAATTCACACTATAAGAAAGAAAGCTAATGTGTTACCTCTCCCAGGATCATAGATCTTAGGAGGACAGAACTAGAAAGAACTTCAGAAATGATCCAGTATAATGATCTCATTTTACACATGTGGATCCTAGGTGCAGAGAGATAGTGTGACTCAACCAGTGTCCCACAATTAGTCATTAGTAGAGCTAGAACTCAAAGTCAATACTTTCCCCAAAATATTATGGTGAAGATTATAGAGAGAAAGTGAATAACACGTAGCAATGAGTCTCTAACAGAAGAATTTCCATTTAATAGCTGATGAAGTTTGGTGTTTTTTTGTTGTTTGTTTTTTTTTGCTGAGGCAATTGGGGTTAAATGACTTGCCTACTCATCCGGCTAGGAAGTGTTAAGTGTCTGAGGTCAGATTTGAACTCAGGTCCTTCTGACTTCTGGGCTGGTGCTCTATCCATTGTACCAACTAGCTGCCCCATCATACTAGATTTTTAAGAATAAAATTAATTTTGCTTACTTAGGAGTCTACTCCTAAATTTTGTATACTAAAATTATCAATTTAATATGAATAAAAACTTTTAGATGTTTAAGCAAAGATTTTCATATTTGTTTTGATACTATTCTGAAATGATTTTCCCAATTCAATTCAATCCAACAAATATTTATTGACTTCCTACTATGTGTATTTTGCTTTTCTAGAATTGATGAATAAGGTAGTCGCTTCTCAAAGTATGTTTTAGTTGAATTTCTACTGAGTCATTTTCTAACTTCTGAGTTAGATATTTACAGTGAGAACTATCTCAAATGAGTCATTGAGTTTTAACAGCATTGACTAATTACTAATGAAGGTTCTAAGAGGGGTTGTTGAAAAAATATAAAAGGAGCAAAAAATATAAAAAGGAGGACAACTCAGCTTTATACAACTTTTAATTCATTTTATACAACTCTCCATAGTTTCCCGAGTATTTGGATTTGTTACTTGGCCTTTTGCTGAATATGAAAATGTGAGGCAGAGAGTAAGAAGCTCTCAGAATGTAAAAACTCCTCACTGCAATATAATCATCTATTATCTCTATGAATTGGACTTCATTTCTAAGTTCTGGAGATGGCTGAGATGTAGAATCCATTTCATTATGAGAATCAGAAAATCCAGATATATTTGTGAAGATTTATGAACACTCCTAGCACCAATAGGTTGATGCAACAGATTTATTATTGCTGTAGAGACTGGATAAATGAGGTGAAAAAAAAAAACAATGCTTTTATGGGCATTTTGATCCACTAAGAGAAAATTCAGTTATCATTCATTTTGGATGTAGAGCGATTGCAATATGTATTAGCAAAGGGATTATTGTTGTAGCGAGATCTTGTATCTCCTTATTGAAATTAGGCATTCACATTACAAATACTCATGTATTTCACAAAAGATTTCACTATGTGATTCAATGACAAGAATACTAAATTTGGAGTCAGAGGACATATGTTCAAATCCTGACTCTGCTACTTACTATTTATATAATCATAGGAAATCTTTATAGGAAATTTAATCTTTGGGGCTTAGTTTTTCTGAACTGCAAAATAAGATAGGGTGAGCAACATTAGTAGCTCTGGTGCAGTCTGGTGAAGCATATTGACTCCTTAGAATAATAAGATTATAAAACTAATTATATTGAAGCACTGTTATCAAAATATTGAAAAAAAAATTATGGACCTTAGGTTAAGAATACCTGGATTAGATAGTCACTGAATTATTCCTTCCAGATCCAAATCAATGATGTCATGAGACCTAGGGCATTTGAAATATCATTAATTTATTTTAAAAAATATTATTTAGTTATATATGCATATATATTACAACAGAAGACACACATTCCATAAACAGGATATGATTGGATAATTAGGAGAAAGGGCAATTTTCAACATTGTCAGTCAAAACTCATATTTTAGAAAACTATATTGCATTTATCCAATATGGACCATATTAATATCATTTCTCTATTCCTCAGCTCTGTATTTTGACATAATTATTGAAGATCAACTTCTAATCATGGTGGCTTGATTTCTAGTCAAGGAACTATTTGCAAATGTAATTTGAATTACATTTCTGTGATTTGAAACTGACCTCTGCAATTTTTACTTTACTGATTTGGGAAGCATAGCTCAAATCGTTCTAATCACAACCAATATTGGATTATGCTAATTCATACAAAATTTAACATTCATATTGAATTTCTTTTTTCTCCCCCCTCATTAATGCAAAGTCAACAATTATGTATCTTGGATGTGGTTTTGATTTTTTGTCTTAAGAAACCTATTGTTCTCTATAGACCAATATTAGAATTCTATGGCTTAGTGTCTTCATATTGCTGATAAGGAACCTTTATTAGAGATATTCTGCTAAAAGTTTCAGTATATTATTATTTTTTGTAGGTGTTGTTTCATTCTAAGTGGTTGACACGGGGTATATACTGCCCAAGATTTAAAGCCTACTGAAATCTTTATCTCTCCTGATATTTTCAACCTCAGATTGGATCATGCATTGGCTGACACTTGCAGCTGTTTCTCTTGACATGTTTTGCTGTTATATGATGACCTTTTCTTTTTTATTGTTTTATTTGCACTTGCTGGGAGTTTATATAATTGATGGGCTTGTGTGAGATGGTGTGTCTGGAAATCCGGTGGTGCTATGTGACAGCACCTAGATGTGAATTTTTCTTTTTGTTGCTGTCAGACCAGTAGATATCCCAATTGGTGAGCCTTGATTAGTTTACTATGTTAATGGAATTCTTTTCTAGCTTGTAAAAGAAAGGTCCAAATCAATCATAGGCAGCGGAGGTCAACATCTGTTGATAATCTCATCCTTGCCTTTTATTGATGTTCTTTTAGCCACAGTTCTCATATTTTTAGTTATTAATTTGTAATATACTGCTAAAATGAGATCTCTCAATACTGGTCTAGCACTACCTTGACATCCTGTTGATAAAATGCAACATTTTTGAAGTTCAGCTGTGCTTGAGGAAATGCAAACACAGCTCCACTATTAATTGTTATGAATGGCTCTTAATCAAAGTACAACTCTGTTAGTTAAATAATCAGCAATTGTGTTTTGAATTAAAAACAGATGTTGTGGTTAAATACTAAGTATTGTTCATGTGCAACAGGGGAGAGCAATTAACAAATTCATGAATTATCCTATTTGTTTCAAATAAAACAACAATTGATCAGTTTATAGAGTTGTACCTGGACTAAAAGCCATTAACAAATGTGACTACATATATATTTAATGAGTATTTGAATTTACAAATGTAACATTTCTAGAAAAGGAATAAAGCCCAATCAATATACTATTCTTTAAGTTTTTGAATTTTAAAAAATTAATATTAATTTTTGAATTTAAGCTCCAAATTTTCTCCCTCCTTTTAGCCATTTTCCCCACCCATCGAGAGGGTGAGCAATACATAAATTTTGGAATTGATGTATAAATTGAAGAATACTAGATTGATTTGCGAATTGTTCTTCCCCATCTGTAACAAGTTTAAAAGCTGTCCCTGAATCCAGGAAGGTTTGGGTTCAAGCTCTGCTTCTGGGATATACTGGCTGTATGACTATAGCAAGTCACTTAACCTCTTGGTAATCTAGCAACTCACTGATAATAAGTTGGTAAGAAGGGGATAATCAGCATTACTTGAGCAGTTTTCTCACCAGGGAGTTCCCTATATCACTAAAATTAGAAGTTCAGTTTGCATTCCTACAATAGGAATCCTAGTTCTCTTTGCAGAGAGTGTTTTGAGACACTCAGGTTGCTTTGAAAATGAATTCAGTGTGAATATTCTATTTGATTGCTTGGATACCTTTTCCTTTATAAAAGCAGATAGAGTCTAAAATTGTGTTTGCTTTGTCACTCCCCTAAGAGATGTTCTAAAGCAAGGAATAAATGCCAGACAATGTTGTGATTGAATACTTTATTAAGTGGATACAGTTAATCATTAAAAATCAAGAGACAGTGCTTGGTGCTGATTTAGCAACAGTTTTCAATGAAAGTTTACAACTAAGACTTTCCCTGGGCTCCTTAGAAATGAATTGTATAGGGCAGGTTTTGAAGAGGCTATTATATTTGGAAATCTATGGGGAAGCACTGAGTGTTTGATTTGGTTCAAAGACCTAAAGTAGGGGACTTGTAGTCTTTGTCAGGAATCTTTAAAGATGGCACTGCTTCCTGTCCTGAAAGATTAATTCCAAAAACATCAGCCCAGAAGAAAAAGACCAACCATTTGATTCTGTGGCATCAACATCTGAGATCTGAAATTTGCAGTAACAGTGTTGAAACCAAACCGTTGGCCACTGTTGTCATGCTGGCTTCTTAGCATTTTGAGGTAGTTATGATAGCAATGACCAAGAGCCACCTGAAATGGCAAGATTTTTTGTAACAAAAAGAAAATGTTTGTGTATAATATAGAAGGAGACAGACAGACAGAAACAGAGATAAAGAAAGACACCGAAAAAGACACAGAAAGAAACAGGGACAGATAGAGAGACAGAGAGGGAAGGAGGGATAAAAAGAGATAGAAAAAAAGATGAGTGAGAGAGAGAAGGGGGAAAAGGGCAGGGGAGTGGGAGAGAAGGAAAGGAGAAGAGGGAGAGAGCAGGGCATAAAGAAATCAGAGGATCATTTTAAGGGTACAGCTAAAAAGGTATTTTAAAAAAAACATTTTGGAGAGTCTACAATTCAAGTTTTAAAAGAATTTTAATACACTTGCAATCTAATTATTAAAGTTGTTTATCTTAGAAATATTTATTTACTACAAAAATGTCAAATGTTTCTCAAGAGCTAAGGGCAAGGCATGGTTTTGACTGTAGAATTCAGTTCATAGGAGGCAATGAATATGTATGAAACATTTTAGAAGAGGAGTTATATTTTCTAAGACAGCCTGCATATTTTATCTGCAAATAACTGGATTCTAGATTTCACCTCTGCTTGCCTAAGGTGACAGAGCATGTGTAACCTATTCGTTGTTTCGTTGTGTTTCAGTCAGGTGAATTAACGGTGCAGGCTGACCTGTGCTCTCATACCCACTTCTTCTTGCTTCTTTTGGAAACTTCTTCCTTGAATTATTTCCCATTCCTCTTAGCCTTTTCCATGTTATCCCTTTTTCTGACACCTCCTATATGTGCCTTCAACATGCACAGGTCTCCTATATCCCAATTCTCCTAGTCTAAGAAATTCTAAATACCTTAAAACTAAAAACTATGCATTATATTACCTTCTATCCTTAATAGAACATAGAACAAGATTATGTCTAATAAATATCCAAGGAGACTCAACTAGTGAATGAAGAATGAATGAAGAGACAAAATGTAGGAACGAAAAGAAAAGCATTGAGCATGTACATTCCATATAAAATATATGTGTAAGGTATATGTTCTCTATTTAGCTTATATGTGTGTGTGTATATATATATATATATATATATTCACACTCCTTGAAAGTGAGTTTATCCATGTGGATATATATATATTTATGTGTGTGTATGTGTATATATATATATATATACACATACATAAATATATATATATTTGTATGTGTGTATATATATGTATATATATCTGGGATCTTCACTATTTCTTTCTGAATGAGACTTTGATTCCTTCCTAGAGGATTACAGGAGCATGGGCTATGAAATTGGTTGCACTCTCCTTTTTTGAGAGAGATAGAGATACCAGACTATCTTCCTAAATATTACTGGTTTAGGGCAATGAATTTTTCTTTAGGTTCAAGATGCTTTCCTAGGGGTGCTAGGTGGCGCAGTGGATAGAGCATCAGCCCTGAAATCAGTAGGACCTGAGTTTAAATCCGACCTCAGACACTTAACACTTCCTAACTATATGACCCTGGGCAAGTCACTTAGCCCCAATTGCCTCAGTAAAAAAAAAAAAAAAAAAAAAAAAAAAAAAAGTTAAAATTCTATGGCCTTTTTTCAGTTTTCATCCTTCTTGACCTCAGTATGGCATTTGTCAGTGCTGATCAAGCTCATTTTGGAGCAGCTAGGGGACACAATGGATAGAGCTCCAGCCCTGAAGTCAGACACTCAACACGTCCTAACTGTGTGACCCTGGGCAAATCACTTAACCCCAATTGCCTCAGCTTAAAAAAAAAATTGATGCTTTCCTAGTCACTGTCCCTTGAAGAAGAGGCACTTCAAGTCTACATCCACAAGTTTAATTAATTCCTACCAAATGTTAATTATACAAAAGACAATCACAGATAGTGAATAGTAAGCAAATCCATTTTTCCAAGTAAGTAGCAAACAGAAATCAGAGAAGTTATACCATATGCCAGAAAATATATAGGATGGATAAATTCTCATGCTGAGAGTAAGATGTCTCCATTCAACCAAAGGAGAGCTTGAACTTACCCAAGGGACATTCCCTGAAATGTCTAAAAAGGCAAGTTGTAAATCAGCAATTTGTTTAAGATCTGATTTTCCTTTTACTTGTCTATATTCCAATGTCTTTTCTCATTTTCCTTGGTTCTCTCTTTGACGAGGATATGCAATTGTACATAGTCTCCCCTCCAAAGCTTCTCTAATTCCATTGTTCATTCAGGTATGCAAAGAGTAATCCTTATCAGAATCATACCAAATGTTTCATTTGAAACTTGGGTTATACATGCAAAAGGATTTCAGTCCAGATATAAGTAGAATAAGTATTGTTTTAAATACAATTTTCTCTCTTACTTAGGGTCATATAATTATGATTTGTAGCATTATAGTATATGGCTTTATCTTGAAATGTTACTAGGATTGATCTCATGTTGTTGAACATATGTATTTTTTTTAATTTTTATTTAATAATTACTTTATATTGACACTCGTTTCTGTTCCAATTTTTTTTTCCCTCCCTCCCTCCACCCCCTCCCCTAGATGGCAAGCAGTCCTTTATATGTTGGATATGTTGCAGTATATCCTAGATACAATATAGAACATATGTATTTAATAAAAAGGAGTTTTATTTAATCTTTATTTCATCTAAGAAGTTCTGAAGAAAGGGTTTTTCATCTAGTCCCTGAGCCTGATTTTTTTTTAGCTTAGTTAAAAGATTTTTACTGGATGTATATGACAGTGTAGTGAAAAGATTGCTGAGCTAATCACTCAGAAACATTGATTCTTATCTTACTTCTGTCAATTAAATAATCATGTGAACTCAGAAAAATCATCTATTTCTTCAATTCTCAGTTTTTCCATCAGAAAAAGGGGAGAATATCTGCTCTACATATCATGTAAGTTTGTTAAATAGGATTATAGGATTTTAGAGGTAAGAGGGATCTTGGATATTATCAGAGTGGTTAAATGATTTGCCCAAGTCCACATAGGACTCCACATAGATATCTATTAACATAGCTGGGATTCAAATTCAAATACTAAATGTAGTGTTCTTCTACAACACCATAAAATAGAATTATGCCCTTGAAGAGCTGTTTCCAGTAGTGTGCTTGCATGTGGGTGGAGATCCATCTCATTCTACCAAACCTTACTTCCTATTTCAGAATCTGCTTCTGTTTCAGCTGTTCCCAATGGGAACTTTTCTCAGGGACTTCCTTGTTCAGTGGTTGTTAATCTCCCTTTTAAGAGGATCACCAAGATTGGGAAAATCTTGATTATCTATATCTGCCTAGCTGTTTTGTGGTATCTGCTTGTCCCAGTTAGTTGTTCAACCAGTTAATCAGTCAACCAAAATTTAGTAAGAATTTGTTATCCAATTCATCTATTTTAATTCAATTCATGTTAACTAATCTATCCTAGGCACCTCTTATATATTTTGAATTATGTTCAGCTATGGGTGTGGAGATGCTAGACCCTGGTCCTTGAAGGCCCCACAGTATAATCTAGCAACTCCTCATTGCTGTGGGTGGTGGAATTCAAATGCTAGGTAGTGTGTGCTAAATTCAACATGACTGACCTCCTGGATGCTTCTAATACTATTTCTAGTTCTAGTTTTCTCAAGACCAGATAGGTCATTAATCATCATTTAATTCTACATCCTCATTTTAAAGATGAGAAAATAGATGAAGCCCCTCTTGGGGCTTAGGAGGGTTAGGTGAATTGTCCAGGGTCACACACCTAATGTCAGAAGCAAGATTTGAATGTGGGCTTTCCTGACTCCAAGGCCTTTACCCTTTTCGCTTTCTATGCTGTCTCTTCAAAGATGTGCAAGAAAAATGCTTAGATCTGTAGGTACTCTCAAGAGGTCAGCAAGATAATTAGCTTTCACACGAAACAAGGACTTCCTTTAATGCTATGAAAAATGAAGTTATAAAGGCAATGTCATATAGTGGAAATAGTCTGAGATTTGGAGTCAGAAGACCTGGACTTCCATCCTAGCTCTATTACTTACCATTTGTGTGATCTTGGGCAAATTATTTAACCTCTCAAGGCATTATTTTAAAAATATTTTCCCCAATTACATGTAAAAAAACCCAAAAACCCAACAACCCATCTTTTTTGCTTTTGTTATTTTCCTCCATTAACAAGATTAGAAGTTTGGACTCATTTATCTCTATTCCTCTTCCAGTCTGAAAGTCATGTAACCCTTAAAGATGAAGGAGTGATATACAAATACACATCTGTGTTAGTGAATTTGACACTGTGGCATAGGTTTCATGGACTCATAATAGAAATTTCAATAAAAGACAATAAAAATAGAAAAGTTATCCTTCCTTTTATTAGTAAGTTCCCCTCCTGCAAGCTGACTAAATATTGGCCTTGGATTCATGTTCCCAATTTTGCCAATATATCATGTTGCAAGGCAGTCCAGTGCCTTTTAAACTCTAAGTCAATCAGCTAACACTTTTATTATTAATTTACCATGTCTATTCCTATACAGTGCAAAAGACAAGTCAACATGTATCCCGACTTAGGAGTAAGATTGTCAACTTCCCCAGAAGGTTGTAATGGTAGAAGCTGTTAACATGCACCCCTGGCAGAAGACTATTTCTAGCAATCAATCCTTTCTTGCAACAGAAATAAGCCCTGAATGTTTAATATACAAGGAGAAGCATTTGACCGGCATAGCAAAGCTGTCTTCCCCTTGTATGCAGCATGAATAGATAAGATATACTGCACTAGAAAGATACGTGGTTAAATACAGGGGACAAAAAGAAGCAGAAGAGAAGAAAAAACAAAAGGTAAGACCAAGAGTGGCCAGAAACCCTTAAATTAGTTGAGATTAGGATTTTAGGATCATGGTTTTAGAACTGGAAGGATATTTAAAGAGTTTAGGGACACCATGTCACAGATTACAAGACAGGAGGCATCAGAAAGGCGGTTTTGATCAAATCCTTGATTTTACAGATGAGGAAACTGAGGTTCAAGGTGGTACAGTGAATAACTAGCAGAGCTAAGATTTGAACCGTCCTTGGACTGTGCCCTTTCTACTCTACCATATTAGATGAAAGCTAATTCTCCTAACTTACAAAAATTAAATCACTATCAGATATACTATATAAGGGTCTATTATCAGAAACAGTCCAATCCAAACTCTAGTTCAAAATGATATCACACACACACTCACACACACACACACATACACACACACACACACACACACACACACACACACACACCAATTTGTTGATCCTGTTAAGAAATCATTGGATTACCCACCAAATCTCTATAAGGGGCACTCAGACTAGTCCAAAGAAGATTCTAGGAGCATTTAAAACATACACTTCTCAGGTCACTGTGTGTAAAGCTTATTTAGTTAATGTCCTTTCCTTACTCATTACCTCTTTCTTGGGATATGAAAGTGGCTTCTAAGGTAAATTAGTTTAATTAGTAAAATCACATTATGACCCTCTGCATATATGCCAGTTTGTCCAGATTAGGCCAGGGCAGATGGCTCCCAAGTTTCAATATTGGTGAGAAAGGAGAGGGGTTTTCTTTCCTGAAGTGAAACCCAAATGTGGGAGAATTGCCCTCTGTATCAAGGCTTAGGCCTTCCATTTGGAGGATAGTAAAAGCTGTGCATTACACATCTGACCAGTTCCACTTTCTGAATGTAGAGAACTCTGTCTGAGAGCATGAAGCAGCTGGTTTTTAGAAAAAAGAAGGCATGAAAAGAATCAGAAGCATTATGAGTGCTAAATTATTTAAGTTCCTCCTGTGGCAGCAAACTGTAATTGCTTTCTATTTCTGTAAATATTAGCAGCTGTGAGGCTTTCAAGTGAGGAGCAAAAATAGCGTTTAGTGTACAATACTTAAACTTTGGAATATTGTTAAATATCTGACCTTGGGCAGTCAAAATAAACTCATTACCTACGCCAACCCTTCTGCTGTGGTGCTATTGACACTCTGAACTGGAACATTATTTCCATCCAAACCTGTGAGAGAATAGATGGGGAATAAGCCAAGAGGATTGTGAATTTCCAAATGGCAATACTGTGCTTGGTCTGCTGAGAGAGTTAGTGCTGCCACCATTTTCTTAACTGTTTTCACACCTGTGATCATACATACAACATTCCCTCCAGCAGAAGTTCTCACGATAGATCCTTTATCTAGCCAGTACAAGTGGAATTCAGGACTATTTCACCAAAAAGAAGCACACATTTACTGCTGAGGCATTCTTCAGCATTATCCCCACTGGAGATGTTGATTCAGAACATGGAAGGAGGCATCCCAATCTGGCAACTGGACTGCATCAGAGCTCCCCTGCACTCAAGGAGCATCTTGTAGATGCCAAAGAATTGTGGCTTTAGGTAGAGCTTATTTCAGAAATCCACATGGAGAGTTACAGATGCCATACAAATGGAGAAGATAATGTAATATAGCAGAAGAATCACTGAACTAGGAAGCAGGAAATTAGGGTTTTAGTTCTAGAGCTGACACTAGCCAGCTTTGTAATGTTGAGAATGTTATCCTCTCTAGGTTTCATTTTGCCCATATATAACATGTGGGAATTGAATTAAATGATTCAAAAATCTTTTCTCTCTAAGTTGGTAATTTTCAATGATTCAGGCTCTAGAAGTTCTATCCAGCTCCTCACCCCAAGATACTACTTATGAGTAAATCAATCATATTTACCAACATCTTTCTTCCCCCTCACAATATGAATATATATATATCTGTAAATAGATACATCTATCTATCTATCTATCTATCTATCTATCTATCTATCTATCTATCTACCTACCTACCTACCTATCTATACATCTATCCATCTATCTTTTGTCTTCTACAGTTTAAAAAAACACAAGATTTTGTTTTTTGGCACATTTTTTTGCATACCATTTTTGAAATCTTATGTCTGAGAATATACTATATAAAATGGTTTTGATGACAATAAAAATAAAAAGGCATATCTTGAAAATTATCTATTATATCAATACAATATGTACATCTGTGATCATATTGATATAGGTACTCCTTCCAATAATATAGTGTACAATGCATTCATTCCTGCTCATCCTATGAAACCCTTCTCTATATCTACCTCCATAAGTTCATAATAAGGTATTTCTCCAATGTATAGGAGGAATTCCGTATTCTCTTTTAACTTTGGAGGATACCAGTGGAACATGTGAGCTGTGTATTAGTCACCCCTCACTCTTACACCTAAGTATCCTGCTTTTTATTCAAACATTTCCTAGATAGTGTCCTTTACAGTGTGGCTCTTCTGAAACTCCTTGTTGATTAATGTTTGATTTGGAGGCAATCTATTAAAACAAAAAAGTAAAATAAAAATCCATTTTAGACAAGTATACTGATTTCCATTAATCTGTCTTGTGTCATTTTCATTATCTGGCTCCTGATTAACATATAACAAGGCTTTCTCTCTGTCATCCAACAACTATAGGTGATACTGCTGTGCTTTTCCCTGGATCTTTTTTGGCTGGGACAAAAATAGATAATACTTCAAAGGATTGGTTCTGAAACTGAATTTTGGGATGGTGTTCCTTCTGGGAAGCCTAAAAGGGAGGCAGCTTTCACTCCCATAGCCCTAAAGGTAAAAGTAGAATCCCAGCTGAAAATCCAAAAAAAACTGAAGAGAGACATTTAGAAATAACTCTTTTAGCTGAGTAGGATATTCTCTTGGGGAGACTTGTACACTGTCAAGGGAACCCAACCAAATTGTTTTCTCTCTTTGTTTAAGGATTGTAAGAGATGCAGTGGGGATTCAGTTCATTGAATATTCTCCAGCCCTTTGTTTTGACTGTGAGAGCTAAGGAGAAATAACCAATAACAGGTTAGCTGACAACATGATCCTGGGATGCATCTCCAAAGAAAAGCTTTTGATTCATACTTTTTGCCCTTTTAAGAGTTAACTTTAGTGGGGAGACCAAGAGATGCATTTTTCTATACTTTGGGGAATTAGATTTTATTTTATCCATTATTTCTGCCTATAGAATAGTGACATTTATTTATTCCCTGATGAATCCCTATAAGTCCATAAAGTCTTTCTTTGCTTCTAAGTTTTCTGTTTTCTATTAAGACAGAAAGGAGGTTGTTCCACAGAAATAGAAAGTGTCAGTCCTGCTCAGGTGTGTGTACTTAGTATAGATCAGTAAGGAAAAGATGCTTATTCACAATGCCCTAGAACTTTAGCAGTTTAATATGTATGGCTGTACTTAGGTGACAAAATTTATTTTTAGGAAGGTACCATGTTTTCTCTGAAGTATTTGGTCCTAGTGGATAGAGTCTTCATTTAGGAGTAAGAGAAGATATGGGTACAGATCACAAGATAAATCATTTAATCACCTAAAGCAATTCCTTAAAACTTGTAACATACTGATTAAGGAAATTACTGTAATTAAATCACAGGTTTTGATGTTCTTTAGGAGATGGATAAGTTCCCAAAGCTTTTGTATTTGAAAAGAATCTGAAAGGACCAGTACTCTGTTGTTGTTAGGCACATTTGTAGGAATGGAAATAACTCGCAGCTAGTACCTTATTTTTTGCCTTTTGGTAATGAGGAGCTCACTATTTTCTCATAAAATAATAACTTACATTATGCAGCCCTCTAAAGTTTACAAAGTATTTAATATATTTGAACCTCATATTAGTGCTATAAAATTGTTGTACCAGGAGGCAGACTATGAGGAAACTAATTTGATGAAAACTATGAATTGAGAAAAAGAATAATAACTAGCATTTATTTAATGCTTACTATGTGCAAAGCATTTTTTTTAAAACAAATATTTCATTTTATCTTTACAACTATCCTAGGAGGCAGGTACTATTATTATCTCAATTTTACAGATGAAGAAACAGAGTCAAAAAAACCCTGGGAATTGCCCAGTGTCACACAGCTTTTAAGTGTCTCAGTTAAGTCTTTCTGACTCCAGGAAAATCTGATATCTATTTAGTATTTTAAGGTTTGCAAAATACTTTATATACATGATCTTCTTGTATCTTGCTATACATGATCTTGACCTTCACAACAACCTTGAAAGGGAAATGCATTATAATTTGCATTTTGTGGATGAAGAAACTAAGCCTTAGTAACTCTTAGGGTCAAAGAGCTAGTAAGTTTCTGAGGTAGATTTCAAACTCAGTTTTACCTGACCAGCTGTCTCTAGGCTAAACTGATTGTAGAGTGCAGGATGGAACCAAGTGAGAGAAAAGAAATCAGTAGAAAGGCTTAACAGAATGGTAGAAAGATGTATTTTAGCCCTGGCTCTGCCACTAAAATGTGTGCCCATGGGAAAATCACTACTTTTTGGTCCCTAGTGTTCTTATCTAAAAGATGAGAATGTTCAATCAGATGATCTCCAAGGTTCATTCCTTGGGAAAATGATGCAGTTGAGAATATATATTTTTTTTTCTTGATCTCTCCTTTTCATTGCTTCCTTTCTACCTCCATGTGGGGCAGGGTCCTTAATTGTGGTGTCCCATCTGGATTAGACTTTTCCTTACAAATGAGGCAATTGAGACAAAGAGGATAAGAGACTTGCCCCAAATCACAATACTTAATGCTTGAGGCCAATTTGAATTCAGGAAAATGAACTTTCCTGACTTCGGGACCTGCACTTTATCCACTGTACCACATAGTTGCTAAAACAATGGGAAGAGTTTTTCTTAAAAGATCTTAGGACCTGATTGGTTCCTGTTTCCCCTGATAGAGCTTTCTGGTCACCTCGAGTATAAAATGTTCCAATAATATGCATTTATGACCCTTTAGACTTGGTGGATTTTGGAAGATGATGCAAGGTACTTTTCGCTTTGCGGAACACTTTATATACCATAAATATTCACCACATCCTAATTGGATGACTAGGTGCTTTTCCATACAGAAATTAGAGGGAATGTGTCCAGAAAAGCTAAGGGCTATTCACTATGACCTGGTATTTCTTTCCCAAGTTAACACAAAATTAATTTCCTTTTGTTAACTGTTCAGTGTCTTGTAAATGATTTATTTGGTTCCAATATAAAACCTAAAGTAAGAGAGTTTTGAACATCTACTTTGCTTCAGGTTATAAAATGTACTGCTTTGAATAGTTTGGTATATATGGGGTCTTTTTTTAATCACTGACTTCTTTGGAGAACAGGCATCTAAGTAAACTATCATCACAGTGGATAAAGAAGTGAATCTAGAGTCAGAAAGAGCTGAGTTCAAAGACAGGTATAGATACTAGTTGTGTGACTCTGAGCAAAACACATCCTATATATGTCTTAGTTTCTTCATCTGTAAAATGAGCATGAAAATATTATCTAATTCCTAGGATATATGTAACAATTGAATGACAATATTTGTGAGGCACTCTGCAAACCTTAAAGTACTATATCAGTCAGTAATAAATGTCTATTCACTGATTAGCTTTAATTACTTAGTTATTATGTTCTTAGCAGTGGGATCTCTGGATCAAAGGGATTATAAAAGAATTCTTAATCACAAAGATCTTATACAGCTAGTGCCTTTACATAAAGGAATAACTCTAATGGTTGGGATGCCAAACCCTATATGAGGAGAGATATTTTGAGAACATATTAGCCTTTTGGGAGGTGGGGTGAGACAGAGGGCTTCAAAGCAGGTAAATCCAAATACTCACTTGGCTTACATGTATGGGATTATCCAGTGCTGGAATCCTAGAATATTTTCTGGTGAAATAAATCATACACATTTAATATTATCTTATGTGAGAATGCTTTCAAAGAAACTGGAAGGCCAAAAGTTGAGGTTTGAAGGGAAGAATGCTTAAATATTTTAAAACATCTGACAAGTTATCAGTTTGGTCAGTCTCTGCAGTGATAAAGGTTCACCTCTGCCCTCTATATCTTATATGTGGTTTTATGAAGGGAGACAGAGACAGAGACAGAGACACATACACAGATAGAGAAACATACACACACAGAGAGAGAGAGAGAGAAAGAGAGAGAGAGAGAAACACACACACACAGAGACAAAGAGACAGAAAGAGAGAGAAGAGAGAGAGAGAGAAGAGAAAAAGAGAGAGAGAAAGAGAGAGAGAGAAAGAAGAGAGAGAGACACAGAGAGAGACAAAGAGAAAGAGAGAGAGAGAAAAGAGAGAGAGAGACAGAAAGAGAGAGAAGAAAGAGAAAGAGAGAGAGAAAAGAGAGAAAGAGAGAGAAGAGAGAAGAAAGAGAGAGAAGATAGAGAGAGAGACATACACACAGAGACAAAGAGAAAGAGAGAGAGAAAAGACAGAGAAAGAGAGAGAGAGAAAAGAGAGAGAAGAGGCAGAAAGAGAGCGAGAGAAGAAAGAGAAAGAGAGAGAGAGAAAAGAGAGAAAGAGAAAGACAAAGAGAGAGAGAGAGGAGAGAGACACACAGAGAGAGACAAAGAGAAAGAGAGAGAGAGAAGAGAGAGAAAGAGAGAGAAAAGAAAGAGGAGAGAAAGAGAGAGAGAGAAGAAAGAGAGAGAAAAGAGAGAAAGAGAGAGAGAAAGAGAGAGAGAATAGAGAGAGAGAGAAAGAAGAGAGAGAGACAGAGGGAGAGACAAAGAGAAAGAGAGAGAGAAAAGAGAGAGAGAAAGCGGGAGAGAGAAAAGAGAGAGGAGACAGAAAGAGAGAGAGAGAAGAAAGAGAAAGAGAGAGAGAGAAAAGAGAGAAAAGAGAGAGAAGAAAGAGAGACAGAAAGAGAGAAGAAAGAAGAAAGAGAGAGAGAGAAAGAGAGAGAGACAGAGAGAGAGAGAGAGAGACAGGGAGAGAGACACACAAAGAGAGACAAAGAGAAAGAGAGAGAGAGGAGAGAGAAAGAGAGAGAGAAAAGAGAGGGAAGAGACAGAAAGAGAGAGAGAGAAGAAAGAGAAAGAGAGAGAGAGAAAAGAGAGAAAAGAGAGAGAAGAAAGAGAGACAGAAAGAGAGAAGAAAGAAGAAAGAGAGAGAGAAAGAGAGAGAGAGACAGAGAGAGAGAGAGAGAGAGACACAGGGAGAGAGACACAGAGAGAGAGACACA